>NW_025899908.1:0-360591 GCF_022539505.1 Lolium rigidum | reverse complement strand
ACTTTATTTATCTGCAATATCAAAACCCCCGAATACTTGTCTGTGAGCATTTACAGTGAATCCTTCATCGAAACTGCTTGTCAACACCTTCTGCTCCTCGTTGGGTTCGACACTCTTATTTATCGAAAGTACTACGATACACCCCCTATACTTGTGGGTCATCAGTCGCCATCGCCGTCGCCGCCGCCTTCCTCCGCGAGGGCCGCATGCCGCCACGGTCCTCCCATCCCCGCCACCTGCAGCACAAGCTGCCGCTACGGCGAGGAGGGGCCGCCGTGGCGTGAAGGTGGAGGAGCCGCCGCGTCCTCCTCCTCCTCCACCGCTGCCGTCGTCGTCAACCTCCTCCTCCACCCCTGTCGTCGGTGAACTCTCTCCCCTCCCCTCCCCTCCCTCTTCCTCTCCCGCGCGAGCACAAAGTGCTCGACGAAATGCTCGTGTGCTGCTCTGGTTGTGCTGCGCTGTTGCTGTTGCTATGCTAGCTGCTGTTGCTGTTGATGTGCTACTGGATGCAATCTATCTATCTATCCTAGCTTGATGTCGTTGTTGCTGCAGCTAGATGCATGCTCTGGTTGTGCTGCTGTTGCTGTTGATGTACTGGCTGCTGTTGCTGGTTATCTATCTATCCTAGCTTGTTGTCATTGTTGCTGCAACTAGATGCATGCTCTTGCAGCTTCTCACCATTCCTGGTGAATGATACGTCTCCAACGTATCGATAATTTCTTATGTTCCATGCTACATTATTGATGATATCTACATGTTTTATACACATTATATGTCGTATTTACGCATTTTCTGGAACTAACCTATTAACAAGATGCCGAAGAGCCGATTCGTTGTTTTCTGCTGTTTTTGGTTTCAGAAATCCTAGTAAGGTAATATTCTCGGAATTGGACGAAATCAACGCCCGGGGTCCTATTTTTGCACGAAGCTTCCAGAAGACCGAGGGGGAAAGGAAGTGGGGCCACGAGGCGCCGCCACAACAGGGCGGCGCGGCCTAGGTCTTGGCCGCGCGGCCCTGTCATGTGGGGCCCTCGTGTGCCCCCCTGACTTGCCCTTCTGCCTACAAATAGCCTCCGTCGCGAAACCCCCAGTACCGAGAGCCACGATACGGAAAACCTTCCAGAGACGCCGCCGCCGCGAATCCCATCTCGGGGGATTCAGGAGATCGCCTCCGGCACCCTGCCGGAGAGGGGATTCATCTCCCGGAGGACTCTACACCGCCATGGTCGCCTCCGGAGTGATGAGTGAGTAGTTCACCCCTGGACTATGGGTCCATAGCAGTAGCTAGATGGTCGTCTTCTCCTAATTGTGCTTCATTGTTGGATCTTGTGAGCTGCCTAACATGATCAAGATCATCTATCCGTAATACTATATGTTGTGTTTGTCGGGATCCGATGGATAGAGAATACTATGTTATGGTGATTATCAATCTATTGTTTATGTGTTGTTTATGATCTTGCATGCTCTCCGTTATTAGTAGAGGCTCTGGCCAAGTTTTTGCTCTTAACTCCAAGAGGGAGTATTTATGCTCGATAGTGGGTTCATGCCTTCATTGACACCTGGGACAGTGACAGAAAGTTCTAAGGTTGTGATGTGCTGTTGCCACTAGGGATAAAACATTGATTCTATGTCTAAGGATGTAGTTGTCGATTACATTACGCACCATACTTAATGCAATTGTCTGTTGCTTTGCAACTTAATACCGAACGGGGTTCGGATGATAACTCTGAAGGTGGACTTTTTAGGCATAGATGCGGTTGGATGGCGGTCTATGTACTTTGTCGTAATGCCCAATTAAATCTCACTATATTTATCATATCATGTATATGCATTGTTATGCCCTTCTCTATTTGTCAATTGCCCGACTGTAATTTGTTCACCCAACATGCTTTTATCTTATGGGAGAGACACCTCTAGTGAACTGTGGACCCCGGTCCTATTCTTTACATCGCATACAATCTACTCGCAATACTTGTTTTACTTGTTTTCTTGCAAACAATCATCTTCCACACAATACGGTTAATCCTTTGTTACAGCAAGCCGGTGAGATTGACAACCTCACCTGTTTCGTTGGGGCAAAGTACTTTGGTTGTGTTGTGCGGGTTCCACGTTGGCGCCGGAATCCCTGGTGTTGCGCCGCATCACATTTCGCCACCATCAACCTTCAACGTGCTTCTTGGCTCCTCCCGGTTCGATTAAAACTTGGTTTCTTTCGAGGGAAAACTTGCTGCTGTGCGCATCATACCTTCCTCTTGGGGTTCCCAACGAACGTGTGAGTTACACGCCATCAAGCTCTTTTTCCGGCGCCGTTGCCGGGGAGATCAAGACACGCTGCAAGGGGAGTCTCCACTTCTCAATCTCTTTACTTTGTTTTTGTCTTGCTTTATTTTATTTACTACTTTGTTTGCTGCACCTAAACAAAACACAAAAAAATTAGTTGCTAGTTCTACTTTATTTACTGTCTTGCTCTATATCAAAAACACAAAAAAATTAGTTACTTGCATTTAATTTATTTTGTTATCATGTCTTGTCCTGTACTTGTTTTTATTTTCACTAGTTAGGCTTAATGGAAAACAACAAAAATATTAGAGATCTTTATAGTATTTATCTTGAATTAGGACATGAGGTGTTTGAAGAGAAAATTAAAAAACCCATGGAACTTTGTTTACAAAATAGTTGTAGCAATGTTATTAGCATGAACTCTTTGAACACTATTATTGCTAAAGCTATGGAAGAATTTAAGCTTGGGGAAGCTGGTTGCGATATTTTTAGTCCCCCAAGCATGGAGGAGAAAATTTACTTTGATGATACTTTGCCTCCTATATATGACGCTTGCAATGATGAATATGATATTTTCAGTCCACCTACTATTGAGGAGAAAGTTAATTATGATTACAATATGCCTCCTATGTATGATGATTATGGTGATGAGAATAATAATGATAGCTATTTTATTGAATTTGCTCCCACTACAACTAATAAAATTGATTATGCTTATGTGGAGAGTAATAATTTTATGCATATGGCTCATGACAAGAATGTTTTATGTGATAGCTATATTTTTGAGTTTGTTCATGATGCTACTGAAAGTTATTATGAGAGAGGGAAACATGGTTATATGCATCTTAATAATATTAAGTTTCCCCTCTTTGTGTTGAGAATTTTGAAATTGCACTTGTGTTGTTTTTCTATGCTTGCCACTTTGTTCTTCATGAATTTATTTGTGTACAAGATTCCTATGCATAGGAAGCGGGTTAGACTTAAATGTGTTTCGAATTTGCTTTCTGATGCTTTCTTTTGCTTCAACTCTTATTTCTTGCGAGATATCATTGAAATTACTGAGCCCATCTTAATGGCTATAAAGAAAGCACTTCTTGGGAGATAACCCATGTGTTTATTTTTGCTACAGCAATTTTTGTTTTGTTCAGTCTTGGAAGTTGTTTACTACTGTAGCAACCTCTCCTTATCATGTTTTTGTGCCAAGTAAAGTTTCTATGTTAAAGTTGATGTTATATTTGGGATCGCTGCGCAGAAACAGCATTGCTGTCTGTCACGAATCTGGGCCAAAGTCTCTGTAGAAAATTCGAAAAAATCTGCCAATTTACGAACGTGATCCTCAGATATGTACGCAACTTTCATTAGTTTTGAGTTTTTCCATTTGAGCAAGTCTGGTGCCATTTTAGAATTCGTCTTTACGAACTATTCTGTTTTGACAGATTCTGCCTTTTACTTCGCATTGCCTCTTTTGCTATGTTGGATGAATTTCTTTGATCCATTAATGTCCAGTAGCTTTATGCAATGTCCAGAAGTGTAAAGAATGATTGTGCCACCTCTGAACATGTGAATTATTAATTGTGCACTAACCCTCTAATGAGTTTGCTTGAAGTTTGGTGTGAAGGAAGTTTTCAAGGGTCAAGAGAGGAGTATGATATACTATGATCAAGAGGAGTGAAAGCTCTAAGCTTGGGGATGCCCCCGTGGTTCACCCCTGCATATTCTAAGAAGACTCAAGCGTCTAAGCTTGGGGATGCCCAAGGCATCCCCTTCTTCATCGACAACATCATCAGGTTCCTCCCCTGAAACTATATTTTTATTCAGTCACATCTTGTGTTCTTTACTTGGAGCGTCGGTTTGTTTTTGTTTTTGTTTCTGTTTGAATAAAATGGATCCTAGAATTCAATTTGTGGGAGAGAGAAACGCTCCGCTGTTGCATATGGACAAATATGTCCTTAGGCTTTACTCATAATATTCAAGGCGAAGTTTCTTCTTCGTTAAATTGTTATATGGTTGGAATTGGAAAATGCTACATGTAGTAATTCTAAAATGTCTTGGATAATGTGATACTTTGCAATTGTTGTGCTCATGTTTAAGCTCTTGCATCATATACTTTGCACCCATTAATGAAGAAATACATAGAGCTTGCTAAAATTTGATTTGCATATTTGGTCTCTCTAAGGTTTAGATAATATCTAGTATTGAGTTTTGAACAACAAGGAAGACGGTGTAGAGTCTTATAATGTTTACAATATGTCTTTTATGTGAGTTTTGCTGCACCGGTTCATCCTTGAGTTTGCTTCAAATAACCTTGCTAGCCTAAACCTTGTATCGAGAGGGAATACTTCTCATGCATCCAAAATCCTTGAGCCAACTACTATGCCATTTGTGTCCACCATATCTACCTACTACATGGTATTTCTCCGCCATTCCAAAGTAAATTGCTTGAGTGCTACCTTTAAAATTCCATCATTCACCTTTGCAATATATAGCTCATGGGACAAAATAGCCTTAAAAACTATCGTAGTATTGAATATGTACTTATGCACTTTATCTCTTATTAAGTTGCTTGTTGTGCGATAACCATGCTTCTGGGGAACGCCATCAACTATTCTTTGTTGAATATCATGTGAGTTGCTATGCATGTCCGTCTTGTCTGAAGGATCTACCACCTTAATGGTTGGAGCATGCATATTGTTAGAGAAGAACATTGGGCCGCTAACTAAAGCCATGAATCATGGTGGAAGTTTCAGTTTGGACATATATCCTCAATCTCATATGAGAATAATAATTATTGCCACATGCTTATGCATTAAAGAGGAGTCCATTATCTGTTGTCCATGTTGTCCCGGTATGGATGTCTAAGTTGAGAATAATCAAAAGCGAGAAATCCAAAATGCGAGCTTTCTCCTTAGACCTTTGTACAGGCGGCATGGAGGTACCCCTTTGTGACACTTGGTTGAAACATGGCATTGCGAAGATCCGGTAGTCCAAGCTAAGTAGGACAAGGTGCGGGCACTATTAGTATACTATGCATGAGGCTTGCAACTTGTAAGATATAATTTACATAACTCATATGCTTTATTACTACCGTTGACAAAATTGTTTCATGTTTTCAAAATAAAAGCTCTAGCACAAATACAGCAATCGATGCTTTCCTCTTTGAAGGACCATTCTTTTACTTTATTGTTGAGTCAGTTTACCTATCTCCCTCCACCTCAAGAAGCAAACACTTGTGTGAACTGTGCATTGATTCCTACATACTTGCATATTGCACTTGTTATATTACTTTATGTTGACAATATCCATGAGATATACATGTTATAAGTTGAAAGCAACCGCTGAAACTTAATCTTCCTTCGTGTTGCTTCAACACCTTTCCTTTGATTTATTGCTTTATGAGTTAACTCTTATGCAAGACTTATTTATGCTTGTCTTGAAGTACTATTCATGAAAAGTCTTTGCTTTATGATTCAGTTGTTTACTCATGTCATTACCATTGTTTTGATCGCTGCATTCATTACATATGTTTACAAATAATATGATCAAGATTATGATGGCATGTCACTTCAGAAATTATCTTTGTTATCGTTTTACCTGCTCGGGACGAGCATAACTAAGCTTGGGGATGCTGATACGTCTCCAACGTATCGATAATTTCTTATGTTCCATGCTACATTATTGATGATATCTACATGTTTTATACACATTATATGTCGTATTTACGCATTTTCTGGAACTAACCTATTAACAAGATGCCGAAGAGCCGGTTCGTTGTTTTTCTGCTGTTTTTGGTTTCAGAAATCCTAGTAACGAAATATTCTCGGAATTGGACGAAATCAACGCCCAGGGTCCTATTTTTGCACGAAGCTTCCAGAAGACCAAGGGGGAAAGGAAGTGGGGCCACGAGGCGCCGCCACAACAGGGCGGCGCGGCCTAGGTCTTGGCCGCGCGGCCCTGTCATGTGGGGCCCTCGTGTGGCCCCCTGACTTGCCCTTCCGCCTACAAATAGCCTCCGTCGCGAAACCCCCGATGCACGAGAGCCACGATACGGAAAACCTTCCGGAGACGCCGCCGCCGCGAATCCCATCTCGGGGGATTCTGGAGATCGCCTCCGGCACCCTGCCGGAGAGGGGATTCATCTCCCGGAGGACTCTACACCGCCATGGTCGCCTCCGGAGTGATGAGTGAGTAGTTCACCCCTGGACTATGGGTCCATAGCAGTAGCTAGATGGTCGTCTTCTCCTAATTGTGCTTCATTGTTGGATCTTGTGAGCTGCCTAACATGATCAAGATCATCTATCTCGTAATACTATATGTTGTGTTTGTCGGGATCCGATGGATAGAGAATACTATGTTATGGTGATTATCAATCTATTGTTTATGTGTTGTTTATGATCTTGCATGCTCTCCGTTATTAGTAGAGGTTCTGGCCAAGCTTTTGCTCTTAACTCCAAGAGGGAGTATTTATGCTCGATAGTGGGTTCATGCCTTCATTGACACCTGGGACAGTGACGTAAAGTTCTAAGGTTGTGATGTGTTGTTGCCACTAGGGATAAAACATTGATTCTATGTCTAAGGATGTAGTTGTCGATTACATTACGCACCATACTTAATGCAATTGTCTCGTTGCTTTGCAACTTAATACCGAACGGGGTTCGGATGATAACCTCGAAGGTGGACTTTTTAGGCATAGATGCAGTTGGATGGCGGTCTATGTACTTTGTCGTAATGCCCAATTAAATCTCACTATATTTATCATATCATGTATATGCATTGTTATGCCCTTCTCTATTTGTCAATTGCCCGACCGTAATTTGTTCACCCAACATGCTTTTATCTTATGGGAGAGACACCTCTAGTGAACTGTGGACCCCGGTCCTATTCTTTACATCGCATACAATCTATCGCAATACTTGTTTTACTTGTTTTCTTGCAAACAATCATCTTCCACACAATACGGTTAATCCTTTGTTACAGGCAAGCCGGTGAGATTGACAACCTCACTTGTTTCGTTGGGGCAAAGTACTTTGGTTGTGTTGTGCAGGTTCCACGTTGGCGCCGGAATCCCTGGTGTTGTGCCGCATCACATTTCGCCACCATCAACCTTCAACGTGCTTCTTGGCTCCTCCTGGTTCGATTAAACCTTGGTTTCTTTCTGAGGGAAAACTTGCTGCTGTGCGCATCATACCTTCCTCTTGGGGTTCCCAACGAACGTGTGAGTTACACGCCATCAGTGAACTATACTGTTGCTATTGCTTGTGTGTCCATGCTCTAAATGGTCAAATGATCATCATGTGCTAGTGATTTACTTACTGGCTCATTGCTCATGGTTGATGTACCTCAGTAGTGGTTCCGGATGCATTGCTGCTGTTGCTCTGGATGCATTGCTGCTGTTGCTCTGGATGCATTGCCCCTAATTGTTATTGATGAACCATGTGATGGTAATGATTCAATTTAATTCAATGATGTTAATTTGATTTCCATCCTTTGTTGGAAATAAATCCATGTCTGAACATGTACAAGGTAATGAAGACTTGCTCACTTGGTATTGCTTGCTAGTTGGACATTTGGTTGGTTTTGATGCTACTGGTTCATTTAAATGCATTAAATGCTACTATGGTATGCTACTGTGGTATCCTTGTGAAGAAAATGATGGATTCTTGTGAGCTTATGGTATGCTACTATGCTACTGTGGTATCCTTGTGAAGATTTACTTGATGCTACTGTGGTATCCTTGTGAAGATTTACTTGATGGATTGTGTGATTTAAATGGAATGCTTATGATGGTATACTAAAATAGAGATATTCACAATAGGGGATCATGTAAATGAATTCCACTGTGGTATCCTTTGAATAAAAAGGACTGTTTCTGATGGTTTTAAAAGGCTAGGTGGTGCTAGGTGATTAAGTTGGCTACCAAGACTTGTCTCATCTGGTTAGCTGGGATATGCTATGTGTTGTTGCTTGTTTAGGCATATCTATCACTTACTCGGATTTACTCGGTTCTTGATTGGCCTCTCTTTTGCCAGCATCACTTGGTCTATATACCAAGTGATGAATAATCCCTTTGGAGCATCTGCTCATGCTATGTGTGTTTGAGCATCTTGACTTATGTCACCATGGTTGCTGGTTTGGTGGTGTTTTGAACTCAACTGAGTAATGATAAATTTCTATTTCTTGTTGGCTTTGATGAAAATAGAGATATCCACAGTAGGGGATCATGTAAATGAATGCCACTGTGGTATCCTTTGAAGAAAAAGGACTGTTTCTGATGGTTTTAAAAGGCTAGGTGGTGCTAGGTGATTCAGTTGGCTACCAAGACTTGTCTCATCCGGTTAGCTGGGATATGCTATGTGTTGTTGCTTGTTTAGGCATATCTATCACTTACTGGATTTACTCGGTTCTTGATTGGCCTCTCTTTTGCCAGCATCACTTGGTCTATATACCAAGTGATGAATAATCCCTTTGGAGCATCTGCTCCATGCATGCTATGTGTGTTTGAGCATCTTGACTTATGTCACCATGGTTGCTGGTTTGGTGGTGTTTTTGTACTTGTCGATGATTAGATGGTTGGTTGATCACTCATACACTCCGGGGTGTCGCTAGTGAGCTTGGTGTGATGGCACAAATATCAATCTCTTGTGCATCCTACCTGGCCTCACTAACGCCATCCCGGGATGTTCATATTTGTTTCGACCAACAAAGTATGAGGCATTCCATTTAGTTCATACTAGCTACTTCTTAATTGCATTGGCCTTTCTTCCATTCTAGTGCCGATGATTAAATTGTTTGGTCACTTGTACACTCGGGGTGGGGCCACCGAGCCCGGTGCGATGGCACAAATATCAATCTCTTGTGCATCCTACCCGGCCTCGCTGACCCCATCCCCGAATGTTAATATTTCTTTCGACCAAAAAAGTATGAGGCATATGATATCTAGTTGAGATACCACTTGGCTCTTTCTTCCATTTTAGTGCCGATGATTAGAATGTTTGGTCACATATACGCCGCAATATACTTTGTAGACGGGCCCCCCTTTCCCCGGCCGCCGTTCCGTGAACGAGTCTTTGAAGAGACAACAACGCCGACATGTCTCTTCGGCGCAGAACCACGCCAGTCCCAGCCGTCTCCCTTGTGGCCGTGTCTAGTGGGCTCTGCGCTTTTCTCCATGGCCGGACCACGATTGGACTCACCGGGAAATACGATAATCGCCATCACCACTATCGTCGAGTCCACAGTGTAGAGTACTTTGCAGCAGATGCCGCTTTTCTTCTCTCGCCGTCCAGTGAACGAGTCCTTGATGCAAAGACCGTGCCGGCCTCTGGGCAGGCCGGCACGGTCTTTGCATCAAAGACTCGTTCACTGCACGGCGAGGGAAGAAAAGTGGCATCTCGCTGCAAACCGCTATGCTCCTGTGGAGTCTGGCGATAGTGTTGATGGCGATTATCATTATTCCCCCGATGAGTCCAATCGTGGTCCGGCCATGCAGAAGAGCGCAGGAGACGCGGCCACAAGGGAGGCGGCTGGGACTGCCGTGGTTCTGCGCCGGAGAAGCAGATCAGCGTTGTTGTGTCGTTAAGGACCCGTTCACGGAACGGCGGCCGGGGAAAGGGGGCCCTTCTGCAAAGTATACTGCGGTGTATACTGCAACTATGGTTTCTGACCATAGTATTTGTGTTGACCAATAATGTATGAGGCACTTATTCCATTTTGTCATTCCATTTGCTTTGAGATTTTCAAAATGCCGATGATTAAAATGTTTGGTCCCCGTACACTTGGGGGTGGCGTAAGTGAGCCTGGTAAGATAGCACAAATATCAATCTCTTGTGCATCGGACTTGGTCTCGCTTACGCCATCCCTAAATGTTAATATTTGTGTTGACCAACAATGTATGAGGCATTTATTCCATTTCTCTTGTGCATCGGACTTGTTGGTCTCACTTTCTTCCATTTTCATCATAGTACGAACTCGGATATGAAGACCCCGATGCAAGCGAGCCTGGTGGGTAGAGATGAGGGAGCAAAGGAGGAACCGGATCGAGCCTGGTGGGTAGAGATGAGGGAGCAAAGGAGGAACCGGATGAAGACTACTTTGTATCTCGAAATTGTGAAATTTGTATGAATTAAGAGTTGTATGCAAAACATTTGACACTTAATTGCCACTATATATGTATCTCGATCGGGCTTTAAGTAATGTGATGATGATGTCTATGTTATATCTGTGCAATGTACATGATATTTATATTATATCTGAATGTTGCTGTATATAACATGTATCTCTGTATATTGCTGTGTATAAACTGCATGTGTATAGCGAGCAGCACAAAATCGAGTATAATACAAGCAATTTCGTGGCGCACCGAAAACCAATTCCGTGGCGCACTCTTTCTCGTGGCGCACCTAGGAACACGTGCGCCACGTAAACCTTAATTCTGTGGCGCATGGGAAGGTGCGCCACAGAAACCTTATTTTTGTGGCGACGTTTCTGTGGCGCACCTCCCATGCGCCACAGAATCCATTTTTGGTGCGCCACTGATGAGGCTTTTCCTACTAGTGCATATTGCAAGCATTATAAGACTCTACACTGTCTTCCTTGTTGCTCAAACACTTTTACTAGAAAATATCTAGACTTAGAGAGACCAATCATGCAAACCAAATTTCAACAAGCTCTACAGTAGTTCTCCACTACTAGATTTAAACTACATGATGCAAGAGCTTAAACATGATCTATGAGAGCTCAAAACAATTGCCAAGTATCAAGTTATTCAAGACCATATGAAGCATTTTCTGATTCCAACCAAATAGCAACAAGTGAAGCGATCAACTTTCGCCCTTGAACATTAAAAGCTAAGAACACATGTGTTCATATGAACCAGCGGAGCGTGTCTCTCTCCCACACAAGGATGAACTTATTAAGATAATGAAAATAACAAAACGAAAATAAAAGCACACAGACGCTCCAAGTAAAATACATAAGATGTGACGGAATAAAAATATAGTTTCACTAGAAGAAACCTGATAAGTTGTCGATGAAGAAGGGGATGCCTTGGGCATCCCCAAGCTTAGATGCTTGAGTCTTCTTAAAATATGCAGGGATGAACCACCGGGGCATCCCCAAGCTTAGACCTTTCACTCTTCTCGATCACATTATATCACCCTCTTCTATTGACCCTTGAAAACTTCTGCCACACCAAACTTCAAGCAAACTCATTAGAGGGTTAGTGCATAATAAAAATTCACATGTTCAGAGGTGACACAATCATTCTTAACACTTCTGGACATTGCCCAAAGCTTCTGAAAGTTAATGGAACAAAGAAACCCATTCAACATAGCAAAAGCGGCAATGCGAAATAAAAGGCAGAATCTGTCAAAAACAGAACAGTCCGTAAAGACGAACCTGGAAGGGGCACTTAACTTGCTCAAACGGAAAAACTCAAAACTAATGAAAGTTGCGTACATATCTGAGGATCACACACGTAAATTTGCAGATTTTTCTGAGTTACCTACAGAGACGTCTGCGCAAATTCGTGACAGACAGCAAATCTGTTTCTGCGCACTAATCCAAATCTAGCATCAACTTTACCATAGAGACTTTACTTGGCACAAAAACATGATAAGGAGAGGTTGCTACAGTAGTAAACAACTTCCAAGACTCAACAAAACAAAAATTGCTGTAGTAAAATAAACACATGGGTTATCTCCCAAGAAGTTCTTTCTTTATAGCCATTAAGATGGGCTCAGCAGTTTTAATGATGATGCTCTCATACGGATGAGAGTCGCAGCAAAGAGAGAATCAAAAAGCAAGTATGAAGCCAATTTAAGCCTAACCCACTTCCTATGAAGAGGAATCTTGTACAAAAATAGATTCATGAAGAACAAAGTGGCAAGCATAGGAAGGCAACACAAGCGCAATTTCAAGATTCTCAACATAAAGAGGGGAAACTTAATATTATTAAGATGCATATAACCATATTTCCCTCTCTCATAATAACTTTTAGTAGCATCATGAACAAACTCAACAATATAAGTATCACATAAAACATTCTTGTCATGAGCCACATGCATAAAAGTATTACTCTCCACATAAGCATAATCAATTTTATTAGTTGTAGTGGGAGCAAATTCAACAAAGTAGCTATCATCATTATTCTCATCAAGTGTAGGAGGCATAGTATAATCAAAGAAAATTTTCTCCTCAATGCTTGGGGGGCTAAAAATATCATGCTCATCAAAACCAGCTTCCCCAAGCTTAGAATTTTCCATATCATTAACAACAATGGTGTTCAAAGCGTTCATACTAATATCATTGCTACTAGCATGCAAACAAGATTCCATAGGTTTTTTAATTTTCGCTGCAAACAATTCATGTCTTAACTCAGGAAATAGAATAAGAAGCTCATTGTTGCTTTCCATTATGCCTAACTAGTGTAAACAAGAAACCAAAAGATGCAATTGCAGGATCTAAAGGAAATAGCTTCGAGCACTTACAACGGCAACAGAAAATAACTTAGTTACCTGGGACCGGAGTGTGAGTGCCTTTTACCTTTCCTCCCCGACAACGGCGCCGTGAAAATAGCTTGATGTCTACGGGTGCTTCTATTCTTGTAGACAGTGTTGGGCCTCCAAGAGCGAGAGGTTTGTAGAACAGCAGCAAGTTTTCCCTTAAGTGGATCACCCAAGGTTTATCGAACTCGGGGAGGAAGAGGTCAAAGATATCCCTCTCAAGCAACCCCGCAATCACGATACAAGAAGTCACTTGTGTCCCCAACACACCTAATACACTTGTCGGATGTATAGGTGCACTAGTTCGGCGAAGAGATAGTGAAATACAAGTAGTATGGATGTATATGAGTGGTAATAGTAATCTGAATAAAATATGGCAGCGAGTAAACATGCAACAGAACAGTAAGTAAGCGGTGTTTGCAGTATTGGAAACAAGGCTTAGGGATCATACTTTCACTAGTGGACACTCTCAACATTGATCGCAAAATAAATAATAACTTCTCTCATTTGTGCTACATACACTCTTTTGTTGGATGACAAACACCACGTTGTGTAGGGCTACAAGAGCTCCCTCAAGCCGGAGTTAACAAGCGCCACAACATTCGGCATTCATATTTAAGTAACCTTAGAGCATAATAGATCTTTGCAAAATAGCCCGAGTACTAACATAGCATACACACTTGTCACCATTACACTATGAAGGGGGAATAAATCACATCAATACTATCATAGCGATAATCAACTCCATAACCTACAAGAGATTATGATCATAATCTACGACAAGAACCACACGATGCACACACTGTCACCATTACACCATGCAGGAGGAATAGACTACTTTAATAACATCACATGAGTAGCACATAGACTAGTAGCGATACAAAGCTCATATGAATCTCAATCATGTAAGGCAGCTCATGAGATCATTGTATTAAAGTACATAGGAGAGAGATTAACCACATAGCTACCGGTACAACCCTTAGCCTCGATGGAGAACTACTCCCTCCTCATCATGGGAACAGCGGCGTTGATGGAGATGGTGGTGGTGTCGATGGAGAAGCCTTCCTAGGGCACTTCCCCGTCCCGGCGGCGTGCCGGAACAGAGACTCCTGTCCCCCAGATCTTGGCTTCACGATGGCGGCGGCTCTGGAAGGTTTTTCGTACCGTGGCTTTTCCCGTGTCGAAGATTTAGGTCAGGGACCTTTAAATAGGCGAAGAGGCGGAGTCGGAAGGCTGACGAGGTGGTGACACAATAGGGGGGCGCGGCCAAGGCCCTGGCCGCGCCACCCTGTCATCTGGTGGCCCTGTGGCCCCCTCTCGCCGGCTCTCGGGCGTTCCGGAAGCTTCGTGGAAAAATAGGATGCTCGGGCATTGATTTCGTCCGATTCCGAGAATATTTCCTTACTAGGATTTCGAAACCAAAAACAGCAGAAAACAGGAACTGGCACTTCGGCATCTCGTCAATAGGTTAGTTCTGGAAAACGCATCAAAACGATATAAAGTGTGAACAAAACATGTAGGTATTGTCATAAAACAAGCATGGAACATCAGAAATTATAGATACGTTGGAGACGTATCAGTCAACATTGCCGAGGCGACTGCAACAATGAGAGGAGAAGGGAAGGGAATGGAAGCATTCCGCGAGGTGATCAAGAACTAGAGAAACTATGCGCCATGCTTGTTGGAAAATTCATGGAGTAGCCATGTTGCACGGAACGGAAAAAATACTAATGTTTAACAATGGTGACTTGCCTATATGTAAGCTAGTATCCAAAGTCCCCTTCACATAGCATATAATGCCCTTATCCAAAGTCCCCTTCACATAGAAAAAAATACTAATGTTTAACAATGGTGACTTGGTGGGCAGAGCAAAGATCTAGACAGTTTATTCACCGCAAAGGAAATATCAAGACGGTGAGAGCAAAATATTGTAGGCTACCTACAACACTGTGGTACCAGAAAGAATCATCAGTACCCAATAGTGCTCCAGTATCACGTGCAAGTGATGGCGTGTAACTCACACGTTCGTTGGGAACCCCAAGAGGAAGGTATGATGCGCACAGTAGCAAGTTTTCCCTCAGAAAGAAACCAAGGTTTAATCGAACCAGGAGGAGCCAAGAAGCACGTTGAAGGTTGATGGTCGCGAAATGTGATGCGGCGCAACACCAGGGATTCCGGCGCCAACTAGGAACCTGCACAACACAACCCAAGTACTTTGTCCCAACGAAACGAGTGAGGTTGTCAATCTCATCGGCTTGCTGTAACAAAGGATTAAACGTATCGAGTGGAAGATGTTTGCAAAGAAAACAAGTAAAACAAGTAGATTGTATGCTATGTAAAGAATAGGACCGGGGTCCACAGTTCACTAGAGGTGTCTCTCCCATAAGATAAAAGCATGTTGGGTGAACAAATTACAGTCGGGCAATTGACAAATAGAGAAAGGCATAACAATGCATATACATGACATGGTAAATATAGTGAGATTTAATCCGGGCATTACGACAAAGAACATAGACCGCCATCCAACCGCATCTATGCCTAAAAAGTCCACCTTCGGGTTATCGTCCGAACCCCTCCAGTATTAAGTTGCAAAGCAACAGACAATTGCATTAAGTATGGTGCGTAATGTAATCAACAACTACATCCTTAGACATAGCATCAATGTTTTATCCCTAGTGGCAATAGCACATCACAACCTTAGAACCTTCTGTCACGATCCCAGATTCAATGAAGGCATGAACCCACTATCGAGCATAAATACCCCCTCTTGGAGTTAAGAGCAAAAACTTGGCCGAGCCTCTACTAATAACGGAGAGCATGCAAGATCATAAACAACACATAAACAATAGATTGATAATCACCATAAACATAGTACTCTCTATCCATCGGATCCCGACAAACACAACATATAGTATTACGGATAGATGATCTTGATCATGTTAGGCAGCTCACAAGATCCAACAATGAAGCACAACAAGGAGAAGACGACCATCTAGCTACCGCTACGGACCCATGGTCCAGGGGTGGACTACTCACTCATCACTCCGGAGGCGACCATGGCGGTGAAGAATCCTCCGGGAGATGAATCCCCTCTCCGGCAGGGTGCCGGAGGCGATCCCAGAATCCCCCGAGATGGGATTCGCGGCGGCGGCGTCTCTGTAAGGTTTTCCGTATCGTGGCTCTCGGTACTGGGGGTTTCGCGACGGAAGCTTTAAGTAGGCGGAGGGTCAACGCGAGGGGCCACACGAGGGGCCCAGGGGATAGGTCGGCGCGGCCAGGGCTTGGGCCGCGCCGGCCACCCCCCTGGCCTCCTCGTGGCCCCACTTCGTTAGGTCTTCGGTCTTCCGGAAGCTTCGTGCAAAAATAGGACCCCGGGCGAAAGTTTCGTCCAATTCCGAGAATATTTCTTTACTAGGATTTCTGAAACCAAAAACAGCGTAAAACAGAGAATCGGCTCTTCGGCATCTTGTTAATAGGTTAGTTCCGGAAAATGCATAAATATGACATATAATGTGCATAAAACATGTAGGTATCATCAATAAAGTAGCATGGAACATAAGAAATTATCGATACGTTGGAGACGTATCAGCATCCCCAAGCTTAGTTCTCGCTCGTCCCGAGCAGGTAAAACGATAACAAAGATAATTTCGAAGTGACATGCCATCATAATCTTGATCATACTATTTGTAAACATATGTAATGAATGCAGCGATCAAAGCAAAGGTAATGACATGAGTAAACAACTGAATCATATAGCAAAGACTTTTCATGAATAGTACTTCAAGACAAGCATCAATAAGTCTTGCATAAGAGTTAACTCATAAAGCAATAAATCAAAGTAAAGGTGTTGAAACAACACATAAGAAGATTAAGTTTCAGCGGTTGCTTTCAACTTATAACATGTATATCTCATGGATATTGTCAACATAAAGTAATATAACAAGTGCAATATGCAAGTATGTAGGAATCAATGCACAGTTCACACAAGTGTTTGCTTCTTAAGGTGGAAGGAGATAGGTAAACTGACTCAACAATAAAAGTAAAAGAATGGTCCTTCAATGAGGAAAGCATCGATTGCTGTATTTGTGCTAGAGCTTTTATTTTGAAAACATGAAACAATTTTGTCAACGGTAGTAATAAAGCATATGAGTTATGAAAATTATATCTTACAAGTTGCAAGCCTCACGCATAGTATACTAATAGTGCCCGCACCTCGTCCTACTTAACTTGGACTACCGGGTCTTCGCATGCCATGTTTCAACCAAGTGTCACAAAGGGGTACCTCCATGCCGCCTGTACAAAGGTCCAAGGAGAATGCTCGCATTTCGGATTTCTCGCTTTTGATTATTCTCAACTTAGACATCCATACCGGGACAACATGGACAACAGATAATGGACTCCTCTTAAATGCATAAGCATGTAGCAAAGTTATTATTCTCATATGAGATTGAGGATATATGTCCAAAACTGAAACTTCCACCATGGTTCATGGCTTTAGTTAGCGGCCCAATGTTCTTCTCTAACAATTTTGCATGCTCCAACCACTAAAATGATAGACCTTCGGACAAGACGGACATGCATAGCAACTCACATGATATTCAACAATAGTTGATGGCGTTCCCCGAAGCATGGTTATCGCACAACGAGCAACTTAATAAAACATAAAGTGCATAAGTACATATTCAATACTACGATAGTTTTTAAGGCTATTTTGTCCCATGAGCTATATATTGCAAAGGTGAATGATGGAATTTTAAAGGTAGCACTCAAGCAATTTACTTTGGAATGGCGGAGAAATACCATGTAGTAGGTAGGTATGGTGGACACAAATGGCATAGTGGTTGGCTCAAGGATTTTGGATGCATGAGAAGTATTCCCTCTCGATACAAGGTTTAGGCTAGCAAGGTTATTTGAAGCAAACTCAAGGATGAACAGGTGCAGCAAAACTCACATAAAAGACATATTGTAAACATTATAAGACTCTACACCGTCTTCCTTGTTGTTCAAAACTCAATACTGGATATTATCTAGACCTTAGAGAGACCAAATATGCAAATCAAATTTTACCAAGCTCTATGTATTTCTTCATTAATGGGTGCAAAGCATATGATGCAAGAGCTTAAACATGAGCACAACAATTGCCAAGTATCACATTATCCAAGATATTTTAGAATTACTACATGTAGCATTTTCCAATTCCAACTATATAACAATTTAACGAAGAAGAAACTTCGCCTTGAACATTATGAGTAAAGCCTAAGGACATATTTGTCCATATGCAACAGCGGAGCGTGTCTCTCTCCCACAAAGTGAATGCTAGGATCCATTTTATTCAAACAAAAACAAAAACAAAAACAAAAACAAACTGACGCTCCAAGTAAAATACACAAGATGTGACTGAATAAAACTATAGTTTCAGGGGAGGAACCTGATGATGTTGTCGATGAAGAAGGGGATGCCTTGGGCATCCCCAAGCTTAGAAGGTTGAGTCTTCTTAAAATATGCAGGGGTGAACCACGGGGGAATCCCCAAGCTTAGAGCTTTCACTCCTCTTGATCATAGTATATCATTCTCCTCTCTTGACCCTTGAAAACTTCCTTCACACCAAACTTCAAGCAAACTCATTAGAGGGTTAGTGCACAATTAATAATTCACTCATTCAGAGGTAACACAATCATTATTTTCACTTCTGGACATTGCATAATGCTACTGGACATTAGTGGATCAAAGAAATAAATCCAACATAGCAAAAGAGGCAATGCGAAATAAAAGGCAGAATCTGTCAAAAACAGAACAGTCCGTAAAGACGAATTTTAAAATGGCACCAGACTTGCTCAAATGGAAAAACTCAAAACTAATGAAAGTTGCGTACATATCTGAGGATCACGCTCGTAAATTGGCAGAATTGTTCGAAATTTCTACAGAGGCCTGTGCCCAGATTCGTGACAGACAGCAATGCTGTTTCTGCGCAGCGATCCCAAATATAACATCAACTTTGACATAGAAACTTTACTTGGCACAAAAACATGATAAGGAGAGGTTGCTACAGTAGTAAACAACTTCCAAGACTCAACAAAACAAAAAAAAAATTGCTGTAGTAAAAAAACATGGGTTGTCTCCCAAGAAGTTCTTTCTTTATAGCCATTAAGATGGGCTCAGTAATTTTAATGATGCACTCGCAAGAAATAAGAGTTGAAGCAAAAGAGAGCATAAAGAAGCAAATTCAAAACACATTTAAGTCTAACATGCTTCCTATGCATAGGAATCTTGTAAATAAACAAGTTCATGAAGAGCAAAGTAACAAGCATAGGAAGATAAAACCAGTGTAACTTCAAAAATTTCAGCATATAGAGAGGTGTTTTAGTAACATGAAAACTTCTACAACCATATTTTCCTCTCTCATAATAATTTTCAGAGGCATCATGAACAAACTCAACAATATAAGTATCACATAAAGCATTCTTATTCACATGCATAAAAGTTTCATTACTCTCCACATAAGCATAATTAATTTTATTAGATGTAGTGGGAGCAAATTCAACAAAGTAGCTATCATTATTATTCTCATCATCAAATATAGGAGGCATAGTATCATCAAAGTGAATTTTCTCCTCAATGCTTGGGGGACTAAAAATATCATGCTTATCAAAGCCAGCTTCCCCAAGCTTAGAATTTTCCATATCATTAGCAACAATGGTGTTCAAAGCGTTCATACTAATATCATTGCTACTAGCATGCAAATAAGATTCCATAGGTTTTTTAATTTTCGCATTAAACCATTCATGTCTTGACTCAGGAAATAGAATAAAAAGCTCACATATGTTTTCCATTATGCCTTACTAGTGAAAATAAAAACAAGTACAGGACTAGACATGATAACAAAATAAATTAAATGCAAGTAACTAATTTTTTGTGTTTTTAATATAGAGAGCAAGACAGTAAATAAAGTAAAACTAGCAACTAATTTTTTTGTGTTTTGTTTACGTGCAAGTGATGGCGTGTAACTCACACGTTCGTTGGGAACCCCAAGAGGAAGGTATGATGCGCACAGTAGCAAGTTTTCCCTCAGAAAGAAACCAAGGTTTAATCGAACCAGGAGGAGCCAAGAAGCACGTTGAAGGTTGATGGTCGCGAAATGTGATGCGGCGCAACACCGGGATTCCGGCGCCAACTAGGAACCTGCACAACACAACCCAAGTACTTTGTCCCAACGAAACAGTGAGGTTGTCAATCTCACCGGCTTGCTGTAACAAAGGATTAAACGTATCGAGTGGAAGATGTTTGCAAAGAAAACGGTAAAACAAGTAGATTGTATGCTATGTAAAGAATAGGACCGGGGTCCACAGTTCACTAGAGGTGTCTCTCCCATAAGATAAAAGCATGTTGGGTGAACAAATTACGGTCGGGCAATTGACAAATAGAGAAAGGCATAACAATGCATATACATGACATGGTAAATATAGTGAGATTTAATCCGGGCATTACGACAAAGAACATAGACCGCCATCCAAGCTGCATCTATGCCTAAAAAGTCCACCTTCGGGTTATCGTCCGAACCCCTCCGAGTATTAAGTTGCAAAGCAACGAGACAATTGCATTAAGTATGGTGCGTAATGTAATCAACAACTACATCCTTAGACATAGCATCAATGTTTTATCCCTAGTGGCAACAGCACATCACAACCTTAGAACCTTCTGTCACGATCCCAGATTCAATGAAGGCAAGAACCCACTATCGAGCATAAATACTCCCTCTTGGAGTTAAGAGCAAAAACTTGGCCAGAGCCTCTACTAATAACGGAGAGCATGCAAGATCATAAACAACACATAAACAATAGATTGATAATCACCATAAACATAGTACTCTCTATCCATCGGATCCCGACAAACACAACATATAGTATTACAGATAGATGATCTTGATCATGTTAGGCAGCTCACAAGATCCAACAATGAAGCACAACAAGGAGAAGACGACCATCTAGCTACTGCTACGGACCCATGGTCCAGGGGTGGACTACTCACTCATCACTCCGGAGGCGACCATGGCGGTGAAGAATCCTCCGGGAGATGAATCCCCTCTCCGGCAGGGTGCCGGAGGCGATCTCCAGAATCCCCCGAGATGGGATTCGCGGCGGCGGCGTCTCTGTAAGGTTTTCCGTATCGTGGCTCTCGGTGCTCGGGGGTTTCGCGACGGAAGCTTTAAGTAGGCGGAGGGTCAACGCGAGGGGCCACACGAGGGGCCCAGGGGATAGGTCGGCGCGGCCGGGGCTTGGGCCGCGCCGGCCACCCCCTGGCCTCCTCGTGGCCCCACTTCGTTAGGTCTTCGGTCTTCCGGAAGCTTCGTGCAAAAATAGGACCCCGGGCGAAAGTTTCGTCCAATTCCGAGAATATTTCTTTACTAGGATTTCCGAAACCAAAAACAGCGAGAAAACAGACAAGCTGGCTCTTCGGCATCTTGTTAATAGGTTAGTTCCAGAAAATGCATAAATATGACATATAATGTGCATAAAACATGTAGGTATCATCAATAAAGTAGCATGGAACATAAGAAATTATCGATACGTTGGAGACGTATCAGCAAGTCGCTCAGTGGGAAATATAGGAGTAGAATTATCATTGCAATTCTCCATGTTAATACGATGCAAGATATCAAGTGCATACTTGCGCTGAATGAGTATCATGCCCCCGGAATTGCAAGAAGCTTCTAGTCCAAGAAAGTACTCCAAAGTACCAAGATCTTTGATAGGGAAGGTGACGGAGAGTGAACACATGAGACCATTCACAACATCAGAAGTAGAGCCATCAATCACTATGTCTTCAACATAGACCAACATGAAAATTTGGACACCATCACGATTAAAGATGAAAAGTTACATATCAACCTTGAAAGGAACAAAACCAAAATGAAGTAGACGAGCACCCAAACGAGCATACCAGGCTATAAGAGGCTGCATCAGTCCATAGATAACATGCTGCAATTTGCAAACATGAAATAGTGATGATGATGCTCGCCTATAGGTAATGGGGTAGAGTCCATGATGACTTCTACTGTGAAGCAGAATTATCCTCTTGGTTTTTTCCATAACACACACAAAAATAAAGGTGAAATTCAACATACACGTCATTATCAAAAATGAGATGATAAACTGAAAAGAGATGCTTGCTAATGTGCGGGACTTGAAGGATATTCTGTAATTTTAGGGATGAACCGGCTAAATATGAATGATCAATATGTGAAATAGATAAACATGCACCATTGGCCACTTGGACTTGATCCTTCCCGCCATAGCGCTTGTGTATGTGGAGATATACAAGATCACTCGTCAAGTGATCGGTTGCACCTATATCCATATTACTAGTGAGGACTATCACTGGAGCTCGTTGAAGAGGGGTTCCCGGAGCGCTGATTATGGCCACGAGATTAAAACTCGGGGTTGAAGTGGTTTCCAAATTCATCCGCGGTATGCCCCCATTATTAAAAGATTTGGCACTGAGGATGCTGCCGACGTCCATTACAACCATTGTCATTATTCTGGCGGCCATTGCCACCACCATTTCCTCCATACTTGGGGGAGTCGTAGCCACCACCGTTGTTTAGGCTGACACTGCCACCACCTTGGCTAGACATGTAGTTGTCATTACCAGCCGGGCGACCACCTCCTGATGGTGTGAAGGGCGTAAAGCATGGTGCGTGCGGGCTGTCCAGGAAGGGACACTGAATTTTTCGAGGACGAGCACTCCTTCATCTTGGCTTGTTGTGCCTGCATGGCCTCGAAGGAGAGCACATGGGTGTACAATTCAGCTTAGGGAACCGACTTGTTCCCCATGGTGAGGGCACCGGTGATTGAGTCGAAGGCGGGACTCATGCCAGTGATGATGTAGTCGACAAGCTCATCATCAGTGAGGGGTTCCCCGGCGGTGGCCATGGTGTCAATAAGGTTTTCCATCTTATGCATGTATATATGTCACCGTCGTGTCTCCCATGTGTAGCTACTGAAGTTGTCGACGAATATGCCGCATGTTCTCGTGGGTTTAAGCGCCAAAAACGGCACAAATGGCTGCCCAACCCGCGGCCGTCGTCTTGCTTCCCATAAGCTAGCACATGATGCCCTCCTCCATGGAGGAGAGAAGGAAGGCTGGGTACCTTCTGACCATGTCCCCACCAATGAGCATAGCTCAGGGTTCGGGACGACTAGGCGGCATCACCGGTACCTTTGGTGATCGTCTTCACCGGTGCAGGGTCTGAGTCATCGGTGAAGCTGTGCAGGTTGTCCCCGGCTAGGTTTGTCAGCATCATCCCACACCATAGCATGAATTTTGTGCGGTTGAGGCACACAAGGATGGAGGTAACCACTGCCGCTACGACAGTGTCCAAGGGCGGGGAGATGATGGCGCCAAGGCGGTCCGAGACCTAGAGCACTGACGAGGACGACATGATCAATTGGTCAATTGGATCTCACGAGAGGATGTCGTGCGATAGGCGGCTGCGCCTACTCGTCATTCTGATACCAAGATAAAAACCGTTTAGGGGTTTCTTGGGGTCAATGCCTCCACCACTTCTCTTTATATATACTTGGCACGTACAAATATATGTTTATATACTTATAGGGTACGATGACCAATCTTAACATAATCCAGCTCCAACATTTGACCACAAGGGGCAAAAACGCCGTTAGACGCCACCAACGTCTTGTCCAGCTCTATGGTTTTCCTCCAAGAAGTTTGGGCGGAGTGCAAATTGTGTTGCCAACGTCTTCAACAAGGTTCGGACACCTATGGGTGTCGTTGTCTATGACTCTGACTACAACACCCACCCAACTCGAGACCGGCTTGTCCACACAACCATGCACCTTGGCCAGTCGTTTGACAAACAATCCCGGACAGGCCCGTCACTTCAGCATGCCTATACAAGCCAAACCGAGAGGTATGGCCTCCTAGATCTAGAATCGCCCGGTCGTAACACCATTGACCCGAGGCTTGCAACAAGAAGAGGATAGACAACACATAACTACATTGCTGAAAGTCCTAGAGGCATACCGTAAGGAGATTCTTGGCCTCCTCATCTCAATTGGACAAGCGCGCCACACGAAGGGGGTAGCCACGACGCCGCATATCGCTGCCGCAACGTCGGAATGAGGCGCTACACTGCCGAGGAACCCTCGTGCGCCTCCACATGAACTGATGCGTGGAAGCAGAGAAATGCCCGTTCTCCTACGCCGCCAGAGCACCAAGAGGGCTTTGCTCGACGACAGGGAGGGAAGGTAATAGGGAGAAGAAGTTGCCAAGGATTTGAGGGGCGTCTTGGTGCCACTCCTGAGACACTTGGTGCAAAATGTAACTCACTTTTCATGTGTTTTCCAATTTATATATGGGATACATGTTTTCGCTGCATAGGCCGTATGCATCTCTTCGAGGTTGTGGTCTCATCCTCCTTTTTCAAAAGGAAAATATGTGTCTTTAATTTCTATGCAGATCCACAAAACTATATTTTACAAGTATTTAACCACATTTTTCAAAAGCAACTTTTTAAGGTTCTTGAAGCATTTAACCACATTTTAAAGTTTTATATTCATTTATTTTGCTGATCAACAAGTTAGAGAGGCATGCCACAAAACTTTGCGCACACTATCGAGTCCCTGACTCTTCACAATATTATCTACCGTTTGAGCCCACACGTCAGCGCTTTCGTGGCCTTTACGTGCCGCGGACGCCCATAGAAAGCATCGGACGTGTGCACAGCTCAACATTGAAGGGAACAGAGCAGAGCAGGGAACACACATTTGAACAGATTGCCAAAAAGGGGGGAACGGACTACAACCACCGCGTCCACACGATCGACGCAGTACACGAGTTGCAACAATACTGTACGAAGTTAGAGCGACGACGACGCATGTACTTTGTCAGAGTGCCTGGTCGCCGGCGGCCGGGAAGAAGAGCTTCCAGTAGAGCAGCTCGTTCCAGGCGTCGGGCACGCCGGGGAGGCACCAGTGGGTGCAGTCGGCGTAGCTCCTCGGGTCGGCGAGCTGCTCCGGCGTGGGCGGCGCCCACAGCTCCCTGTACACCTGCGTGTGCGCGTCCCTTCGGTACTCCGACATCTGGGTCACGTTCACCACGCCCACCGGCACCCTCGCCGACGCCGCGCCCAGCACCTCGCCGGTGACCCGCTGCATCGCCCTGCTCGTGCTCCCGCGGTACGACGCGTCCGTGATGGGCTCCTTCTGGCCGTAGCAGTTGCCGCCCTCCATCTCCTCGCCCCACAGCTGGCTGTTGGTGTGCGTCGGCGACGCCGTCACGAAGAAGACCCTGGATTTCGTCGGGTCCATGTTGGTGTCCAGCCACCTCACCACCTGGTGCAGCACCAGCCTGTAGGCCTCCTCTGGCTCCATCTCTACCATGGCCTTGCTCAAGTCGTTGTCGGCGCCTCTCCTGGAAAGCAACCATTCGCGTGCACGTTCAGTTTGGTTCAGATCAAAGTGTTACTCACCCAGAGTGGTGATCGACATTGTTATGTTGGAGATGGGTTTTGGTTACTTACAGGATCTGGATCTTGGAGCTGGTGATCCACCAGAGGTATGAGTTGAAGACGAGGACGTCAGCGCCCTTCCAGAAGCGGGAGTGCCTGTCCATGGGCGCGCCGCGGATGACGCGGTCGTCGAGGGCGTGTTCGGCGCCGTCGTCGGAGTTGGACTCGGCGAGGAGAGGCGCCCAGTAGAACTCGATGGTGGCGTCGTAGTTCTTGGCCCTGAAGATGCTGAGCGCGTCGACGGTCTCGAAGGACCGGGCACCCTCCGGGACGGCGCGGTGGAGGAGGCAGAGCAGGGAGACGTACTGCTCCCGGTTCAGCGAGTCGCCCACGAACAGCATCCGCTTCCCGCGCAGCATCTCAAGCATCACCGTCGCGTTGAAGCTGCAGCAGCACAACAACAACAACAACAAAAATCTTAGAACATGCTGCTTGCATTGATGAATTGAACTGAGGTGGACCATGAACAACAGAACAAATCAGCAACCAGCAACACCTCGGTCTGTCCGAATCTCTGAATGAACACCGAGAATCACATCATCGATTTTGATATAATCTCTCAATGGGAAATGTCTATTCATTTCTTGTCAAATAAAAAATGGTTATGCTAACTGAATTACTCCCTCCTGTTATATTGTGATCCAAATTCCGAGAAGAGGCTAACTTCTGACGAGCGGAGCGAGGCCCGCCGGTAGGCTTGGGCCGAGCGAAGCGAGTCTGAAGTTAGCCCACACCGAGGCCCAGCAGGTGCACCTAGGGGGTGCGGGGGGCGAAGCCCCGCAGAATCTGGATCGTTGCCACCGTCTATATATTTTCCACGTAAGCCGCCGCTAGGGTTTGTCGCATCATTGTACACCCACGGTGTTTGTAAACACCACCGAAATAGTGAAGTTTTGCTGGCTGGCGCCCGTGGTTTTTCCCTTGTGTGTTGCAAGGGTTTTCCACGTTAAAATCTCGTGTCCCCTGCAGTGTTTTACTTTTCGTTCTTCGTTTATTGTGCATCTCTTATATAACACCTCCGATCATAATATGTGTCGCTATTTTGTACTGATTTAATGCAAAGTTTGTACGAAATCTCCCACAGTTATTTTGGATCGGCGGGAGGAGCTTAATTGTCAACGACCAAACTTCTAGACCATAGGATCGCACTGTGATCCGTGCTTGCCAGTTTGCTAGTTATACTATATTGCAACCTGAGTTACAAATGATATGTGGTTCAGATTACATAACATCACCTGGTTGAGAATTAGCTTAATTCTAGATCGACTGAAAATTAGTCATACAAAATAGAGAAAGGTTGCTGTCCATTGAGCGTGGTGTTTTTTGTTCAGTACTCGCATGGCATGGGGCCTGCACCAAACTGCAAACCACTATCGGCGGTTGACCTCTACGTCCAACCAAACGCTGCCACTAGAACCAAAACATTTTGGACAGTTGAACACCACTCGATGTTCCCCAAAAGAGCTGTGCAACGATAGCTCAGGGTCAGCGCACCATGCAGATATGGAATTTCGAAACCACCATCTTGTATTGTGGTGGACTTGTGGGCACAACACAACACAACACAACAGAGTAGTGCCTACCGCCTAGCCGTTCAGCACTGCGGTACGGTTTTGAACTTTTCAAATTTCAAATTCTACCCAAGTGATTTTTACTGTACCTCAATTCTGTTCTATTCTACCCCACGGGCACGGGCACGGCCACGGCCACGAGAGGATGGCTCACCTACCCCCTGCGCTGTAGCGCTGTCCTTCGGATCGGCAGTGCACCGCATTATTGGCGTCTCCTAGCTAGCTTAGCTACAACACGAGTAACTGTCCTTTTGTTTTTGTGACCTCTCGTAGCGTAAAAAAGGCAGCACGTACGCCACGAGGTCTACGTATCTTTACGTGAGGTTCCTTGCGTGCGTCAAGGGCATTCATTTGGATCCTACCGTACCGTACGTGCTCCACACGCATCTATCGCCAGTTCGCGAGCTCGCCGTACGTACGACCGCGAAGAAGAAGAACGATAAGACGGCGGTGGCCGGCGTGCCGGAGTGCGCCGGAGTGTACGGACCTGGGGAGGTCGCAGCCGCGGGGCTGCCAGCGCCAGTGCTGGTAGGACTTGTCGGGGCGGCCGTGCGCCTGGCAGGTGAGGTGCGGCTGGATGTAAGGGCACGCCTCCTCTTCGTACATTGGCCGCGCCGCCTCATCGTACACCCACTCCCCTACCCCGATGTCGCACCCTGCCGGCGCCGCCCCCACCGCGAACGGCAACAGCCCCTCGGCCTGCATTGTCAACAGAGCAAGGTTAGGCACGTGCATTTTCATCTCCAGTCGGCTCTGAAACCACGCCGGCGATCGACGGCTCGAGCGCGTACCTGGGCGGCGGCGCGGAGGACTAACGGCGACGCGGCGGTGGCGACGAGGGCGAGAACGGCGAGGAGCTTCGCCATGGCTGCCGGATCGAGATAGTGTGTATGCTTCACAGTTCACACTGAGGGGCGAGGGCGCATTGGGATCGATCTGGCCGCGCTATATCTATCTGCCGGCGGTAGCTTTAGCTACTGAGATAGCCACCACTGAGATACTGACCGGACCGGGGTCTCTGCAGGAGCAGATATAACGCGCGCGGTGGGCAAGGCAGGGGTCCGGCTCCAACAACCGCGGGTAGGCGCGACGACATTGCGGTGCTAGCTAGCTAGCTTGTGTCGCACGACCACCAGCAACTACTTGCCACTTTTCCCGATTTTTCTAAACCAAAATTGGATCTCTCTTTTCGACCGACGGATTCAAGTTTGGTGTGTGGGGCCCGGTATCCTAAGCGCTGCCTGACCTATTTCGGACACAAAAATATGTCAATCCATTTGAATCGGGCAGCGGACATAAAATTGTGCCGCCCCTTATGCGTTTAGGTTGGCGGCAGACCCATCGGAAAGACGTATAAGATGGAAGCACAATTTTGTTTTTATTTTAAGATGCAAAACATCTCACAGAAAAATGATAAAGCAATATGTAGAAACGAATGGTAGAGGCCATCGACAACCTCCTATTATTCCTCGTCAGAGTCTAGGGTGATGATGTCGGCTACGCTGAAGGCTATGTTGCAGGCGTTCTCGGGGGGTTCCTTGACGGTGCGACCGAGCCTTGATTAGAACGCGATCCGCTCGGTCATGTTCTTCTACGGTGGTGGGTGCTCGTCCTCGAAGTTTCAATGCCCCCTCTCGCTCCTCGCTGGATAGAGCCAACCAGTAGCCGATATCGATGTCATACTTTGGTTCGAGCCACAAGGCTTGCTTCTGCATGTGACGGAAGACCTCGTGGTAGAAGTCGTTACTGAGAGGGCAGTGGTGGCACATAAATCCCGCTGAGCCTGATGGTAAACCCATCGGCACCGTGACTTTTGGTGACACGAGTATGCCATACTTGCCGCAATCGGTGACCTCGTTTCATGACAACCATAGCATGTCCATGCCGACGACGAGGAGAGAAGGATCCAACTACTGATAGTTTAGGGAGCAAATAGGGCTGGAAAATGGCAACGACGCATCGAATGCAGGGACTGAAACGTGCCCCACTTGCGTTTAAAAGGATGATCGGTCAGCCATCATCAATGCCGGCGCAGAATCTCAGCAGGCGTTTTGATGGCGGGGCAGACCTGAACCTACCATTACAGGTGAGATAAGCGGCCGTTATGTTGCTGCCACACGGCCCCCATGACTGCGCACGAGAACACACTAGCGTTCCACGATGCATCCGTCCCGGTGCATTCTCAACCTAAATTTGGATTGGAAATGGGTCGCTGCGGACACCTCGATCTATTTCCGTGCGGCCGCCGAGCTAGGGTTTTTCTATCCTCCTATCCACGTGAACCAAAACAAACCGAGTTGATTCGTTTACAGATGCCCTAATTAATCGGCATTACTGTAGTTGAGTCATGCTGGTACGGTACGGGGCGGAGGGTAGATGATCGATGTGCGTTAGGTGCTCTTTTCTGCAAGGCAAGACTTGCCCCGAGTGCGATGGTAGGTTGGTCACAGGACTCTGCTCAGATTCTCCTGTTTAAATCCCGTCTCACGAAATTCCTGTGGTGTTGGTTGGTGCACAAGTGTGATCGGCTAATATTTCGTTCGTATTGCTTCTTTGGGGAGAAACGGGTATTTAAGCCTGTCGAGAAAAAGATAAACGGGTAAGAACTCCCTGTCGGGGAAAGAAAAAGGTGATCGAGCTCGATCATGGTGGAGCAGGAGATTGACACACGAATACACGATGAAGCGAAGGAAACGATATACTACGACCATTGCGAATGCGAAGCTTCTGTATAAAGAATTCGCAGGGAAAACAGGATTGCAACATTGCTTCATCAGTAAAAAATTAGCCAGGAGCTCGTTTTAGGTGGGATTAGACCACTGGTTTACTCCACTCCTCATGATACAGACCATCTGGTGCACCTAACTAAATTCTATCTGGCCACCATCATTAGCACGGCAAAAGGGATCGATCATCCATGTACTACCAAACATATAGAATGGTATTTCATCTGTTGGAGATCTCTCTTTGGGGCCTATTCTTTTTCTTTTTTAAGCTGTGAATATATTACCTCTAAAAGCAACGCCATCAAAAGCCAAAACTCGGGCCCACGAACCGTGATTTTATTGCTTTCCCTGTGTGGATTGCAAGCAAAGGTGAAAGGTATAGTGGGAGCAGGTGGCCAATCAACTGGGCTGCTTCACATTTGGTGAGGTACTGAGGTCGATGCAACAAGCAAGCATAGGCCCCACTGAGAACGGTTGGGAGAAAAGGAACGGAAGAAACGTTTCCGCCATATGGGTGCTTTAGCGTTATCTACACTTCTTATAAAATAAAACTGCGTTTCATCCGTCTATTTTTTATACTAGCAAATGATCGGCACGGCGGCACGCCGTGCCAGTATGTGATGAAAAAATAGGTGAAATATTAATAACACGGACTCACCATTTAGATTGTACCATGTATTTCGCAAAAAAAAAATGTCTATAGTGAACTGGATCACTAAAACGGCTAGGCTAGTCAAAGAATGTCGAATTCTGTGCTATCTTGTACTCATGAGGGAAATCCGCGGTGGGATCAGAGAATATGCTACGCGCAAGTATTCTCAAGCATTGAAAGACCATTATCTTAAAACTGTTAAGGAGACCCTATGCAGGAACGAAACACACTGAACCGCCGATTACCGCCGATTCTGTTAAACCAGAGGAATGCATATGTGCAGGAACTACGACATAACAGACATAATAGACTACTCCGGTAAGAGGAAGTGGAGTCATTTTTGTCTCATGTGCTGTCGCCGGAAGCGAGGATGACGTTGTCCATGTATTTGTAAGGGAATTGATGGATGGAACGTGTGCTCCTTCTAGGGTTCGCTTTGTTCGTGCCTGGAGCTCCCAACATTAAACCAGTTAGGACTTCTTCTTTGAAACTAAGAGCAACGGAAAACCAAAATGTTATAACCAAAAGGAGATGACTATATTCAATATATGCTATGCATACATTAATTTAATTAAAGAGCATACCGTTATATATTTAACTATATTACTTGTGGTGAACATCCTTGCACTACCTTCCATTGATACGGTCAACAATCCACAGCCATAGCAGCTGGATCTCGATGTCTTTACAATAATAAATGTTCACAGCCATTCAGCATTGCTAGACCAGCATGAAACTTTGAGATCATCACAGCCTTTTTTTTGCTGGGGGGGGGGGGGGTGAAAAAAGGATAATATGCTAGGATGTGCTAACTCAAATCCTTCCGTGGTGCCAAATGGCCATAACAAATAAAAGAGGAGGTTAAAACTGATGGTATAGAAAAATAGTAGAAAAGGCAGAGTAGATTTTTTTGACAGTGAAACAGTAGGAGCTGTGGTATATATATTAATACAGAAAGATATTTACATTGTTGGGTGTAACACCCTCTGGAATCGGAGGATTACAAAGTTCAGATGCTATCTACAGCAGAAAATATAAAGTCTCGAGAGACTTTCTATCTAAGAAGGTGCACATCAGCTTCCACTGTAGCTCTCCAAACAACCCCGGTAGGCCTTACACCCTTGAAGAAATAATTATTTCTTTCTGTCCCGATACCAGAGGCTGCAATTATTAAAATTTCGAACAAAATCTCTCCTTGAAAAGAATTCTTTGCTTCAGTAATAGCCTCAAATCAGTTGCGCTGAAGATTCCAGTTTATATATGCAATATGGTCGAACACTAAGTAGCAAAGGAGCAATGAAGAATAGGTGTTCCAGTGTTTGCTCTTCATCAGAATTGTACAATGGGCATGAAAAATTATTTCCAATGTTATTGTGCGTCCTTTGAAGCATGTTTCTGGTGTTTAATCTATCGGAGAAGTTTAGGCCATAAATTAGACTTCCAGATCCATATAAAAGGTACATGTGGGTCAGTATTTCAGAAGTGACACTTATAATATTTTCTAGAAGAATAGATGCTACCCAAAATATAATTCCTTTTTATCAACATTAGAGTAGATTACAGTATAGTTGGATTCCATATGTTTAGGAATCACGCATAGCTTTTCCAGTATATTAGTACAAAATGACATTGACATCCGAGTACAAAGAAAACCCAGGTCAAGGAAAATTAGAATCACATGTCCTATATAACTAAGGTCGTAGCAATATCTTGGCCAAAACTTTTGGATAACACTGTAAGTGGGAAAAGGAAAGGAAACTCACATAACTAAATGTACTTCAAAGAAAGATGCATCTACTGGTTGTTCATATGGTATTCCAACGAACTCGTACAGATAGTCATATAGTCTGCTAGTTTAGGAAGCATTCTATGGGGAAAAAATTATCATGTAGAGATGAAAATATTTGACAATACGAAAAGAGGTGATAAAGTAAGACACGTCTCCTAGATTCAGTGTATCAACAAAAGAACTTCCTCTGCATACTAATTCAACCTAATTTTTTGTTTATAAAGAAATAGGGAATCAAAATAGAAAAATATAAGACAATTATGCAGTGACGAAGTGTGTACACTAATTTCACCCAAAAAATGTGAAACACAAACCATATCAATTATATACTAAAAGCATAATACAGAGGTCTAAAATAGAGGCACCATGTTAATCCACATCATCGGAATTATTTTAACCGTTAGATCTATAATTTACGGATATGATTTAATAAAAGACTAATAGTCACGTACGTATATGTGTAACCATGTTTGACACGTTTAATAATAACCATATGCATCAAATATGGAAGGGCAATCACGTACCAAAAAAAGGAGTTATAAGAAAAATGCAATATATATTCTTTAATAAAGAGATCACATTAAGTTACATCATCTAAATTATTTTAATAGCCAGGATGACGCATTCATTTTTTTTTCTCAGACTGACGTGAGTATGTTGGAGCTACCGTAACATGGGAATCGAGTGTGTCAAGTAGTAGTTCCATAGGACTCTCTGCCTTCCTTTAATTTCTCTCTTGCACCTAGCTTGAATCCTGAACTTGATTGCATGGCAGGAGTCTAGGCACGTAAAAAAATCAATAAGCCGAATAACCATGTTGTTCAGGGAACAAGAAACACCTAAAAAAAGTAAACACTCGTGTTGATACAAAGGCCACGTACACCCCCGCCCCACCCACATTTAAATTTTTTATTTATCAAAAAAATTTAAATTTCAGCAAATTATACAAATACTGGTATATTTATCTGGTATAAAGTTATCTCCGTGCTAACCAAAATAACTGATTTACAGCGAGATGTCGGAAATATCGACAAAAAAAATTAAAACCTATTTTAAACCAAGAGGCTGAAACAAAATTAATGTGACATCTTTCTTTTTTACTCGGATCCGCGCAGGTGATCCGGTACAAGGCGTCGTCCATGACCACAAGATCAACCACGGGCGATCATCGTCGGTTCTTTGCGGAACATGTGTTGATAATGGAAGGACTACAAACGAAGAGCATTGACGCGGTTAAGCAGTTTGATGCTGGCATGCAAATAGACGATCGTTATTCAACATGAATCGTGGCTAATGCGTGCATCAACAGATGAAACTTAAACGACTAGGTTGGCGAGTAATTATGTCATTGCTAATTTTCCCACCTCATGTCATGCAATCGGGGTTTCCTTACACATGAGGGCAATAAAAAAATTGTATGGTGATTAAACGGATCAAGACATATACATAGAATTTGTCTGACTACGATTGTTGTAGAAGATCAATGAAGCTCATGGCAAGCGATTCTTGATCACCTATCATCCTAGAATATTTCTTCCATAATAATCTCCTTACCACTTTCAATAATAGGCCAGGCAAGACCAACCTTAGTGATTTAGCCAACCCTCTGCATATTATGGTTTTTGACGAAAAGGCAGCCTAGCCTGCTTTTGATTGATATTAGAAAGAGGATACAAGATGTACAGGAAACTTAAAGAGAAAACCAAAAACTAAGAAAAAAACAAAAAGGAAAAGCTAGGAACAAATTAATCAGTCCGGCTCCCTTGGTCTGTGCAGCAAGTCAAAGGCTTTTGTCTTCCCAGCATTCTGCCACTTTCTTGCTTCATCCAAAATATTGCTATGAATTCTTTTTTTGGGGAATTACATTGCTATGAATTCTGATGGATGTTGCAGTGTTCTGAAACACTCTGCTACTATGTTCCTTCCAGATCAGCATATTATGGTTGTGGAGAAGAAATATGTGAACTATGATGAGAGATTCTGGTGGAATACCATTTAGAAATTAATATTTAAATATTTATACAACCATAAATTTATTTCTGGAACACACTGAGTGCACATAGGACAATGTCCTCGCAAATGCGAGGGCCAGCTGGCTAGTATGAATAAAAGAACATCTAATGTACCCCATGTATTTCTTTAAGCCCACCAATGGGGCAATATGTTAGAGCTACATCTCTTTGTTCAAATGACTTCTTATTTTTAAGAACTACCTAGAAATAGAAGTATGTTTGGAGAGCCTGTGTATTTTCTACCAACTTATCCACATAATTTCGGTGTGTGCATCAAATCAGAATCCAATGGAAGTATATAGCACATAACTGATCCAAGAAATTGATTGCTAAGAGCACATCATCGAGCGCGTACTCAGTCTCCGGTGCAGGTGCAGAAATATAAATCTGGCATGATTGTGGCTCTAGTTCTGCTCATGCATGTAGATAATGGGCATCACAGGTCAACAGGAGGTGCACAATCCTTGTTTGAACTACCTCTTTTCACCCTAGATCAATTTCAGTTTAGCCAAAAAATGCTAATAATTCGTTTGCTAAGAATACTGTAGCACAGCAATATAACATGTGACATGTACATCTGATCTCAAAGCAGAAAACAAAAGGTAAGAAACTGAGCAGAACAAAGCAACGTTATGATTTATACATGTTCAATAACGATAATAGATACTTTCAAACTACACTATTTTAAAAACCATATTCCTAAGATGGGGAAAAAACTTCATTACCCGCGCGGCAATATCCTATTGTATGTAGAGCTGAAATGAATGATATAAAGAGATGTTGTGTCTCCTCGAGATGCTCTCTCATCTGGATCTTAACAGGAAAAACTATTGAAGATACATTCCCATCTCATGTTAATGTTTAGAACAATTATTTTTCAACACACATTAGTTTCCGACACCACATGTGAATTAAACATGCTTCATCAACTGTCTAGAGAATCATATAAACTGAATTTTAGAGCAACAAACAATCATGTGCATCCTTAGCTATCAAAAGGTCTATCTTCAACATATATATACATTATCTCTAGTCTAGAATAACACATGTCTTGACATGGAAAGATCACTTGATGAACTACCCAGGCATCCTACTATTCAGAGGAACTCTAAACTCTAAAGTGTATCTTAGTTGAAAAGAACAACACATATGCAGTTGAATATGTATAGTTACCCTTTCAAAATAAAGCATTAAGAAGAACTTCCTCTGATAACAACTAATGTTCGATGTGGCCCTCCATGTGCATATCGCCGCACTCTGTTGGGAATCGGCCTGAAGGTATGTGATCCTCCGTTTCCACTTCACATCCCTCTGCTGCAAAAAAATAGGTCTGCCAAATATTGCCAAAAAACTCTAGATTTATTGTAAAAAGTCACTCCCATAATGTTCGATGTGGCATGCCATATGTTGCAGAAAAGCTCAGGATTTAGAGCCGACCAAGTAACGCCCTCTCTTCTCATATCAAGTCATCAGTTTGTTTGCCATGGGAAAGGTGGAAAGCAAGCTTGTGGTTCCAAATAAGCAGCTACTTTTTATCAGAAGCCTGAACAACCAAAGGCATCTAATGATCTAAAAACAGCAAAATAAATCTGCTAAAAAAATTCAATGTCTTCATAAATGAAGGAGAGAAGCCACTGCTTAGAAAGGAACAGTCAGCTTATGCCACCCAATTCATTCTTCAACGACGCATCCTCGAGGTAGCCAGTGGTTGAAGAATAAATGATGCTTTCATGTTAAATCCCAACGGCCACTATAGGTGTGACAGAAAACCAAAATAAATCAATTCCTTTTAACTACAGGCTCAAGAGTCAAGAAGATAAAATACAATTTAATTTAATTCACTGATGCACAAGAAACAAACTAACCAAGTTCTCCAATTTGACACGGCGCACATCGACAAAAAACTGAAAGAGATGAAGAACACCAAGACAGATACGTCAAACATGCTTGTGTTTTTGGCGTTACTATGGGATTGAAAGAGCAAACCTGGAATAAATCGAGGGAAAAAATAGAGTTGTGGTCAACTGGTGGTGTTCATTGGACTGAACTTATAATGGGTGGATGAGGAAAGCACCGTAGAGGAGAGCAGAACAGCAGCAGTCGGTCTGATGCGTAAGGGAATCTGCCATCGTTGAGGAGGGCTCATACAACATGAAATTTGTATCGACAATGAGCAATCAAAGTTAAGGACGGAGGGATCAGACGGGAACACACCAGGTCTCGGCATCCCCGTGTAATCCCCTCCTCCGTCTGTCCTCTGCCGCCCGCTGCCTTGGCAACCCAGGAATCAACAACGGGAGCGTGCCAGGCCTCCGTGAGATCCCCTTCTTTGTCTGCTGCTCGGCTTGAGGACGGAGTCAAGCACGGCCTCGTTCCCCTGCTGCTCCGGCCGCTTGCGCGCAATGACATAGTCAGCGAGAGGAGGTGTATAAACCCGCGGGCGATTTCGCCCAGCTGCGTTAGTGCAGGGCGAGCCGCCAACGCCTACACACGTGGAGAGCCGGGCCAGGGGCTGCGGCGAGATACTCACCGTGGAGGGGCGCCTCCGACACATCCGCCGCCGAGAGACAGCAGCCACTACACGGGCACGTCCAAACAAGGGTGAAGATGGGGTTGGTCGATTCGTGTGTTTCCTTTGTGCGGTGGAGCGCCGAGGGAGGGACACCTGGTACCGCACCGCTGCTGCTGCAGCTGGCCAGCGCACCGCCAGTGTCCGCCCAGGCCGCACCGGCCCGCCAGCCTTGGTGAATTCGTCACCCTTCAGCACCGGCAACCGATCGAATGCGGCCGCGATGAACGTCTCTAGCGTGACCACAACCAACCCTGCGGACACAAGTCCTCCCTCGGCGACGCCCCTGCCCAGCACGGCGACCCGTGGCCCGGCCAGGAACACCGCCACACCCGCCGGTGAGGCAGAAGACGGGAAGAAGCACACTCCCAGTCCAACGATCTCGGCCGTGCCCCGGAGCTCCAGCGGAGATGTCTCCCTACAGAGTACAACATCTGCGACGTGGACTGTTGCGCCTAGAATCAGTGCGCCGCGGCGCTAGCGTGGCCCGAAAGCCGCCACGCACGACAGCATGTTCCGCCCCGCGGGCACCTCCACGGGCGCGCACGGTCGCCATGGCCACCGTGTAACCCTAGAGTCTCCCTGGGCTTTGGTCGCCGGCATGGTAGATGAGAAGGACACGCCTCCTAGCTAGCGCGTAGGAGCGTGGCCGAGCACCGCAGTGTACATGGCCAGGGAGAGGGAGGAGGGCGGCGGCCTTGGGGATGGAAGCCGCTAGCAGCGTTGGGGAGGAGCCAGGAGCAGGTGGAGATAATGGAGAGAAAGACAGAGCAGGGAAGAAATCAAGGAGCGGGGCAAAACAAACAATGGGTCAAAGCGGTTTACCAAAAAATACTACATCCACCCAGCATAATAAGAAGCACAACACGTACTGTATCACATAAAAAGGACAACACAAAATCTAAAAGAATACCGGAGCTGCACACAAAAAAATTACCGCCGGAATCAACTGCAAAGGAGCACACGTGTAAAAATGCTGTGAACTTAAAATAAATTCAAAATTCTAGCAAAAATCGAAGTTGTTACCATTTAGTATAGTTATATATGCAATTGTCCACTTCACCAAATTTTTAACCGTCAAAAAATACAGACTCCAGTTAATGTGAGTCTACCTCTCTATTCTTAACGCAAATTAGTCAATGTCTACATGCAAGCTATCCAGATCTTCTACTACATTAGCCAATGATTTTTCCATTTCATCCACACTAACATTGATTTATACGGATTTATCTCTACATGTGAGGTATCCCGTCATCTTTTTTTGCATACAATTGCCCACATCATCTATTTTGAGCCATCAAATATACACCAAATGTAATTTAATTATGTTAGTCTATCTTTACACGAAAGTTATCCATATCTTCTACCCCACTACTCAGTGAACTGACCTCTATCTTTCTTGAGTAATCAGTAGGCTATGCTCATGTTTATCAATTCACACCAAAGCAATATAAGTACCAAATTCACATTTAATTTCGCACTGATGGGAATGAAAGACGAGTGAGACGAATTTGAAACCTACGGAGGATAAGACGGCTACATGACTGACTTGGTTGTTATCGAGGAAATTGGATGGATTCGGGCAAAAACTACTCTGCTCACTTCTTGTCTATCTACTATAGTTTTTCTTATGTTAATCACTTTACGGAGTACATGTGGGGGTGATGAAGAATTTTGATGGGTTTAGAAAAAATTAATATGCCTAGAATATCGGAAATACTTTTGTACACCCACACATGGGTCCGGGTGTTTCCTTCACCGTCCATTTATTTCTTGAGATTCATGTTCACCATGGTAGATCGAAAGATTCCTTTCTCTCTCCCTCCATTATTCCTCGATAGAATTTTCAGTTAGCTCATGTATTAGGAAAGGATCGGATGTGATCCATGTATTCTAGGGACGGTCATATGTGATCTCGTTGCCTTACCGCGCAAGTTGGTCCACCCTTTGCCATCTATGTTGTTTAAGAGATGAAGCCCACGATGGGTTTGGTATGGCAAAATCTTCTACCTAACTAAGAAGACTGCGGTATTAGGAAATATCACCTAATGAACTAGCAAACTATTTGTTCTCCAAAATATTTAGGAGGTCTAGGGATTATCAGACTTGATATGATAAAATACCTCTAATGTATGTGGTTGTGGAAACTTAAGAATGAAGATGGACCATGGGAGCAAATACTGAAGAAAAAGTATATTCAAAAGGAAACCTAGTCACACACTACTGATAAGCTAGGCATTTCTCATTTTCCGTCTGGTATGATGAAAGTGAAACAAATCTTCTAAACATTTTGTGATAGGATTTTAGTTTATCGCAATAAAACTAGATTCTAGGAATATTGGTGGCTCAAAATTGTTTGTCTCCTTTCCTAGATTATACAACCTTACAACAGGGTAATTTCTTCTAGGGGAGCATGCTTGGTTTGGTATTCGGAAAAACTCCATGTGGTTAACGGGTACACGAAGAATGAAACAAATTGTTATATTTAATCAAATCAACTGAGTCACAGATGGAGATGAGATAAGTTCGAATAGAAACTGCGAGGGGGGGGGGGGGCTTGTATAATGCTTTGCATACCAGAACACCAGTAAAAAAATTAAATAGTTATTCTCCATGAAATACTAGCTAAGAATAAAACTTTTCGGTGGCTCCTAATTTTTGTGGCAAAGGATCTTTGAACACGGTGGATAGTATTTGTCAAGAAGGCTTCCATGTGGGCTCTGTTAGAGTTGTCATTGTGCAATAGTTACACCCTCCATATCTAAAAAAGATGCTCAACTTTATCTAGATACAGAGATATATTGACATATTTTAGTTATAGATGCATCCGTATATAAAAAAGGTTGACCATATTTTTTTTAATCTGAGGGAGTAGGTATTTTGGCTCTCGTGTAATGTTATTATACATATATTGCAGACATTCTTCTGATGTTTTGTTAATGAAGTGATACGTCTCCAACGTATCGATAATTTCTTATGTTCCATGCCACATTATTGATGTTATCTACATGTTTTATGCACATTATATGTCATATTTATGCATTTTCTGGAACTAACCTATTAACAAGATGCCGAAGAGCCAGTTGCTGTTTTCTGCTGTTTTTGGTTTCAGAAATCCTAGTAAGGAAATATTCTCGGAATTGGACGAAATCAACGCCCAGGGTCCTATTTTGCCACGAAGCTTCCAGAAGACCGAAGACGAGACGAAGTGGGGCCACAGGGTGGCCAAACCCTAGGGCGGCGCGGGCCCCCCCCCCTTGGCCGCGCCGACCTGTGGTGTGGGGCCCCTGTGCCCCCTCCTGACTTGCCCTTCCGCCTACTTAAAGCCTCCGTGACGAAACCCCCAGTACCGAGTGCCACGATACGGAAAACCTTCCGGAGACGCAGCCGCCGCCAATCCCATCTCGGGGGATTCGGGAGATCGCCTCCGGCACCCTGCCGGAGAGGGGATTCATCTCCCGGAGGACTCTACACCGCCATGGTCGCCTCCGGAGTGATGAGTGAGTAGTTCACCCCTGGACTATGGGTCCATAGCGGTAGCTAGATGGTTGTCTTCTCCTTATGTGCTTCATTGTTGGATCTTGTGAGCTGCCTAACATGATCAAGATCATCTATCTGTAATACTATATGTTGTGTTTGTCGGGATCCGATTGATAGAGAATACTATGCTATGGTAATTATCAAGTTATTACATATGTGTTGTTTAAGATCTTGCATGCTCTCCGTTATTAGTAGAGGCTCTGGCCAAGTTTTTACTCTTAACTCCAAGAGGGAGTATTTATGCTCGATAGTGGGTTCATGCCTGCATTGATACACGGGACGATGACGAGAAAGTTCTAAGGTTGTGTTGTCTTGTTGCCACTAGGGATAAAACATTGATGCTATGTCCGAGGATGTAGTTGTTGATTACATTACGCACCATACTTAATGCAATTGTCTGTTGTTTGCAACTTAATACCGGAGGGGGTTCGGATGATAACTCTGAAGGTGGACTTTTTAGGCATAGATGCGGTTGGATGGCGGTCTATGTACTTTGTCGTAATGCCCAATTAAATCTCACTATATTTACCATGTCATGTATGTGCATCGCGGTGCCCTCTCTATTTGTCAATTGCCCGACTGTAATTTGTTCACCCAACATGCTTTTATCTTATGGGAGAGACACCTCTAGTGAGCTGTGGACCCCGGTCCAATTCTCTTTCTTGAAATACAATCTACTTGCAATACTTGTGTTTTACTTGTTTTCTTTGCAAACATCTTCCACTCGATACGTTTAATCCTTTGTTACAGCAAGCCGGTGAGATTGACAACCTCACCTGTTTCGTTGGGACAAAGTACTTGGTTTGTGTTGTGCGGGTTCCACGTTGGCGCCGGAATCCCTGGTGTTGCGCCGCATCACATTTCGCGACCATCAACCTTCAACGTGCTTCTTGGCTCCTCCTGGTTCGATAAACCTTGGTTTCTTTCTGAGGGAAAACTTGCCGCTGTGCGCATCATACCTTCCTCTTGGGGTTCCCAACGGACGTGTACATCTACGCGCATCAAGCACTTTTTCTGGCGCCGTTGCCGGGGAACTGAAGAAAAGCTACACCACAGAGAATTGCCTCCCACGGCAACAACACTTTTTCTGGCGCCGTTGCCGGGGAGATCAAGACACGCTGCAAGGGGAGTCTCCACTTCTCAATCTCTTTACTTTGTTTTTGTCTTGCTTTATTTTATTTACTACTTTGTTTGCTGCACTTAAACAAAACACAAAAAAATTAGTTGCTAGTTTTACTTTATTTATTGTCTTGCTCTCTATATCAAAAACACAAAAAATTTAGTTACTTGCATTTACTTTATCTAGTTTGTTTTATTTACTGTTGCTAAAATGGCCAACCATGAGAACACTAAGTTGTGTGACTTCACAACCACTAATAATAATGATTTCTTATGCACACCTATTGCTCCACCTGCTACTACAGCAGAATTCTTTGAAATTAAACCTGCTTTACTAAATCTTGTCATGAGAGATCAATTTTCTGGTATTAGTTCTGATGATGCTGGCTGCCCATCTTAATAATTTTGTTGAACTTTGTGAAATGCAAAAGTACAAGGATGTAGATGGTGATATTATTAAATTGAAATTGTTTCCTTTCTCATTAAGAGGAAGAGCTAAAGATTGGTTGCTATCTTTGCCTAAGAATAGTATTGATTCATGGACTAAATGCAAGGATGCTTTTATTGGTAGATATTATCCTCCCGCTAAAATTATATCTTTGAGAAGTAGCATAATGAATTTTAAGCAATTAGATACTGAACATGTTGCTCAAGCTTGGGAGAGAATGAAATCTTTGGTAAAGAATTGCCCAACCCATGGATCGACTACTTGGATGATCATCCAAACCTTCTATGCGGGACTAAATTTTTCTTCGCGGAATTTATTGGATTCAGCTGCTGGAGGTACCTTTATGTCCATCACATTGGGGGCGGCTACAAAACTTCTTGATGATATGATGATAAATTACTCTGAATGGCACACGGAAAGAGCTCCACAAGGTAAGAAGGTAAATTCTGTCGAAGAATCCTCCTCCTTGAGTGATAAAATTGATGTGATTATGTCTATGCTTGTGAATGGTAGATCTAATGTTGATCCTAATAATGTTCCGTTAGCTTCATTAGTTGCTCAAAATTCTAGGCCATATCCTGCTAATGGTAATACTTATGGTAGATATGAGGGAAGGATGCTAGATATTGAAAGATCCACTAAAAACTTTATGCAATCGCAATATGAGCAAAATCAATTGTTTACTAAAACTATGAATGAACAATCTACCTTGTTGAAAAATATAGGAAATCAACTTGAAAATTTGAATAGGGAGATTTCTGGTCTGCAAACTAAAATTTCAAATGCTGAAACCCGAATCTCATACATGTCCGCATCACAATCCTCTTTAATTAATAAAATGGCTGCTAAACCTGATGATATTGATAATAAGATTACTACTACAGCAAATGCCATCCAAGTTAGAATTAATGAGAATATAAGGTTAATGGCTGAACTGCGTGCTAGGTGGGATAGAGAAGAAAATGAAAAACTAGCTAAAGAGAATAATGTAGCTAAAGTTTGGACTATTACCACCACTAGTAATGCTAATTCCTCACATGTTGCTGCACCTCCTACTATCAATGGTAAAATAATTGGTGTTGGCAATGTTTCTACTCCTAGTGCAAAGCGTGCAAAACTGCCTGAAATTGCTAAAACTGCTGAAACTGCTTGTGATAAAGCTGCTGAAATTTTTTCCAACCTTGGGGATGATGATCCCATTGCTGTAGCTCATAATGATTTAGATTTTGATGATTGCCACATCTCTGAAGTTATAAAGTTCTTGCAAAAACTTGCTAAAAGTCCTAATGCTAGTACTATAAATTTGGCTTTCACAAAACATATTACAAATGCTCTCATAAAAGCTAGAGAAGAGAAACTAAAACGTGAAACTTCTATTCCTAGAAAGTTAGAAGATGGTTGGGAGCCCATCATTAAGATGAGAGTAAATGATTTTGATTGTAATGCTTTATGTGATCTTGGTGCAAGTATTTCCGTTATGCCTAAAAAAGTCTATGATATGCTTGACTTGCCACCATTGAAGAATTGTTATTTGGATGTTAATCTCGCTGATAATGCTAAAAAGAAACCTTTGGGGAGAGTTGATAATTTTCATATTGTGGTTAACAATAACCTTGTCCCCGTTGATTTTGTTGTCTTGGATATTGAATGCAATGCATCTTGTCCCATTATATTGGGAAGACCTTTTCTTCGAACTGTTGGTGCTACTATTGATATGAAGGAAGGTAATATTAAATATCAATTTCCTCTCAAGAAAGGTATGGAACACTTCCCTAGGAAAAGAATGAAGTTACCTTATGACTCTATTATTAGAGCAAATTATGATGTTGATGCTTCATCTCTTGATGTTACTTGATTACACTTTCTGCGCCTAGCTGAAAGGCGTTAAAAAAGCGCTTATGGGAGACAACCCATTGTTTTTACTACAGCACCTTGTTTTATATTTGAGTCTTGGAAGTTGTTTACTACTGTAGCAACCTCTCCTTATCATGTTTTTTGTGCCAAGTAAAGTCTCTATAGTAAAGTAAGTACTAGATTTGGATTACTACGCAGAGACAGATTTCTTTGCTGTCACGAATCTGGGTCTAATTCTCTGTAGGTAACTCAGAAAATTATGCCAATTTACGTGCATGATCCTCAGATATGTACGCAACTTTCATTAGTTTTGAGTTTTTCCATTTGAGCAAGTCTGGTGCCATCTAAAAATTCGTCTTGACGAACTGTTCTGTTTTGACAGATTCTGCCTTTTATTTCGCATTGCCTCTTTTGCTATGTTGGATGAATTTCTTTGATCCATTAATGTCCAGTAGCTTTATGCAATGTCCAGAAGTGTAAAGAATGGTTGTGTCACCTCTGAACATGTACATTTTTATTATGCACTAACTCTCTAATGAGTTTGCTTGAAGTTTGGTGTGAAGGAAGTTTTCAAGGATCAAGAGAGGAGTATGATATACTATGATCAAGAGGAGTGAAAGCTCTAAGCTTGGGGATGCCCCGGTGGTTCACCCCTGCATATTTTAAGAAGACTCAAGCGTCTAAGCTTGGGGATGCCCAAGGCATCCCCTTCTTCATCGACAACATCATCAGGTTCCTCCCCTGAAACTACATTTTTATTCCGTCACATCTTATGCACTTTGCTTGGAGCGTCGGTTTGTTTTTGCTTTTGTTTTTTGTTTTGTTTGAATAAAGTTGGATCCTAGCATTCACTTTGAGGGAGAGAGACACGCTCCGCTGTTGCATATGGACAAATATGTCCTTAGGCTTTACTCATAATGTTCATGGCGAAGTTTCTTCTTCGTTAAATTGTTATATGGTTGGAATTGGAAAATGCTACATGTAGTAATTGCTATAATGTCTTGGATAATGTGATACTTGGCAATTGTTGTGCTCATGTTTAAGCTCTTGCATCATATACTTTGCACCCATTAATGAAGAAATACTTAGAGCTTGCTAATTTGGTTTGCATATTTGGTTTCTCTAGAGTCTAGATAATATCTAGTATTGAGTTTTGAACAACAAGGAAGACGGTGTGGAGTCTTATAATGTTTTCAATATGTCTTTTATGTGAGTTTTGCTGTACCGTTCATCCTTGTGTTTGTTTCAAATAACCTTGCTAGCCTAAACCTTGTATCGAGAGGGAATACTTCTCATGCATCCAAATACTTGAGCCAACTACTATGCCATTTGTGTCCACCATACCTACCTACTACATGGTATTTTCCGCCATTCCAAAGTAAATTGCTTGAGTGCTACCTTTAAACAATTCAAAATTTATCATCTCTTATTTGTGTCAATGTTTTATAGCTCATGAGGAAGTATGTGGTGTTTTATCTTTCGATCTTGTCATTTACTTCGGACAGACTTTCACAATGGACTAGTGGCTTCATCCGCTTATCCAATAACTTTGCATAAAGAGCTGGCAAAGGGGTTCCCAGCCCCAATTAATTAACTTCATTAATAATTCTCTTCACATGTGTTGCTCTGATTCATCAGTAAGCAACTTAATTTTGCAAATAGACACTCCTCCATGGTATGTGGAAAGTTGGTCGGCACCCGATGGAATCGGTTAGCCATGGCTTGAGAAAGCAAAGGTGGGGAGGAGTGTCATCATAAAAAAAAATATAAAATAAAAAGGCACTCCTTCATGGTATGAGATTGTTGGCAGGCACCCGATGGAATCGGTTAGCCATGGTTTGTGAAAGAAAGGTTGGAAGGAGTGCCACCCCATTAAAATACATGTGTAAACAAAAGAGAAGAGGGATGATCTACCACGGTGGTAGAAATAACGTCCTTCATGGGAGCCGCTCTTGAAAGTCTGGTTGATAAGGTAGTTAGAGTACCCATTACCATTCGTTGACAACAACAAACACCTCTCAAAACTTCATTTTTATGCTCTCTTGATGTTTTCAAAACCAAAGCTCTAGCACAAATATAGCAATCGATGCTTTCCTCTTTGAAGGATCATTCTTTTACTTTTATGTTGAGTCAGTTTACCTATCTCTCTCCACCTCAAGAAGCAAACACTTGTGTGAACTGTGCATTGATTCCTACATACTTGCATATTGCACTTGTTATATTACTCTATGTTGACAATATCCATGAGATATACATGTTACAAGTTGAAAGCAACCGCTGAAAATTAATCTTCCTTTGTGTTGCTTCGATACCTCTACTTTGATTTATTGCTTTATGAGTTAACTCTTATGCAAGACTTATTGATGCTTGTCTTGAAGTACTATTCATGAAAAGTCTTTGCTTTATGATTCACTTGTTTACTCATGTCATTACCATTGTTTTGATCGCTGCATTCATTACATATGCTTTACAAATAGTATGATCAAGATTATGATGGCATGTCACTTCAGAAATTATCTTTGTTATCGTTTTACTCGCTCGGGACGAGCGGAACTAAGCTTGGGGATGCTGATACGTCTCCAACGTATCGATAATTTCTTATGTTCCATGCCACATTATTGATGTTATCTACATGTTTTATGCACATTATATGTCATATTTATGCATTTTACGGAACTAACCTATTAACAAGATGCCGAAGAGCCGATTCTTTGTTTTCTGCTGTTTTTGGTTTCAGAAATCCTAGTAAGGAAATATTCTCGGAATTGGACGAAATCAACGCCCAGGGTCCTATTTTGCCACGAAGCTTCCAGAAGACCGAAGACGAGACGAAGTGGGGCCACAGGGTGGCCAAACCCTAGGGCGGCGCCCCCCCCCTTGGCCGCGCCGACCTGTGGTGTGGGGCCCCTGTGCCCCCTCCTGACTTGCCCTTCCGCCTACTTAAAGCCTCCGTGACGAAACCCCCAGTACCGAGAGCCACGATACGGAAAACCTTCCAGAGACGCAGCCGCCGCCAATCCCATCTCGGGGGATTCTGGAGATCGCCTCCGGCACCCTGCCGGAGAGGGGATTCATCTCCCGGAGGACTCTACACCGCCATGGTCGCCTCCGGAGTGATGAGTGAGTAGTTCACCCCTGGACTATGGGTCCATAGCAGTAGCTAGATGGTTGTCTTCTCCTTATGTGCTTCATTGTTGGATCTTGTGAGCTGCCTAACATGATCAAGATCATCTATCTGTAATACTATATGTTGTGTTTGTCGGGATCCGATTGATAGAGAATACTATGCTATGGTAATTATCAAGTTATTACATATGTGTTGTTTAAGATCTTGCATGCTCTCCGTTATTAGTAGAGGCTCGGCCAAGTTTTTACTCTTAACTCCAAGAGGGAGTATTTATGCTCGATAGTGGGTTCATGCCTGCATTGATACCAGGACAGGTGACGAAAGTTCTAAGGTTGTGTTGTGCTTGTTGCCACTAGGGATAAAACATTGATGCTATGTCCGAGGATGTAGTTGTTGATTACATTACGCACCATACTTAATGCAATTGTCTCGTTGTTTGCAACTTAATACCGGAGGGGTTCGGATGATAACTCTGAAGGTGGACTTTTTAGGCATAGATGCAGTTGGATGGCGGTCTATGTACTTTGTCGTAATGCCCAATTAAATCTCACTATATTTACCATGTCATGTATGTGCATCGCGGTGCCCTCTCTATTTGTCAATTGCCCGACTGTAATTTGTTCATCCAACATGCTTTTATCTTATGGGAGAGACACCTCTAGTGAACTGTGGACCCCGGTCCAATTCTCTTTATCTGAAATACAATCTATCGCAATACTTGTGTTTTCTTGTTTTCTTTGCAAACATCTTCCACTCGATACGTTTAATCCTTTGTTACGAGCAAGCCGGTGAGATTGACAACCTCATCTGTTTCGTTGGGACAAAGTACTTGGTTTGTGTTGTGCAGGTTCCACGTTGGCGCCGGAATCCCTGGTGTTGCGCCGCATCACATTTCGCGACCATCAACCTTCAACGTGCTTCTTGGCTCCTCCTGGTTCGATAAACCTTGGTTTCTTTCTGAGGGAAAACTTGCCGCTGTGCGCATCATACCTTCCTCTTGGGGTTCCCAACGGACGTGTACATCTACGCGCATCATGAAGCAGGGGGTATATCAGGAAAATGTTTCATTGCCGACGACAATTTTCGTCGACATAGGGGTAAAATCCGTCGGCACATCTCTATGCCGATAGTGGCCCTCAGCTCACGACCGTCGGCAAAACGTGTTGACGACACAACAGAAGAACCATTGTCATAGTGGATTTATGCTGACGGTTTTGTTGGCTCTCGGCACAGCTGCGGCCGTCCAGAATGCTAAGTTAATAGATGGGGAAATAATGGTGGTGGAAATTGACACTTCAGGATCCTGCCGTTTTTCTTTCTTTTTTACGAAAATGACCCTGTCATCTACTTTATCTAACTACCATTACCAGAGTAAAACTTTTTCCAACCGGGCTTCCACCCCTTTCCATTGCAATTAACGGAAAGAACAGTTTCAAGTTATATTTACAACAGAGAGGGGATAGGGGGAGAGGGAAGCGAGCTGGAGCAGTACCAGGAAACCCACTGCGAGTACTCGCCGTCGAGTACCCGCTATGGGGCGAAAACCTGATACCACTACATCAAAGTTCTAGCCTTAACAGGGTTTTAAACAACACAAGTAACCAGGAAGCAAAACAGACGACTAAACAACTAAGGAAGCAGTAGTGCCCACAACAAAAGCTCGAAAGTATCAGCCACACTTCAAACATCCTGGGACATCAGCCGAGTGGTGGTGGAGGGATTCAGGCGCCTGTGATCATCAGCATCTGCCCCTGCCCGAACGTCGCTGCTGGCCGCCTTGGACCTGGAGTAGACGAAATCCGCAGCTTGCACCATCTTGTCCGCGCCGCCGACTAAGCACTCCTTGTCCTCCACATTCTGAAGACCTGCCCAATATAAAATCAAAGCCACCGCAAAATATGAAATTTCACTCGGCGATTTCATGACATGTTTTTCAAAGGTGATCTTATTTCTCACATTCCATATGGCCCAGCAAACAGCCGCGATGATAATGACATAGAATTTCTCAAAACCAGGAGAAAAGGAATGAAACCAAGTCATAGCCTGCCAAAAGGAAGTAGGGACACAATTTACTCCCATAGCCGCAGCCAAGACCCCCCCTAGACTACCTTAGAAGTGTTACAAGTGAAGAAGAGATGGTTGTTTGATTCAACTTGCCTGCAGAAGGAGCAAGTTGGAGCACCAGGCCATTTCCTTTTTTTCATATTCTCTCGGGTAAGGATAGCATCTTGACCCATTCCAGGAGAGTGTAGATGGATCTAGTCGAGAAGATAGCATTCTTATTCAAGGACCAAGTAATCCTATCATTTTCATCATGAGAAGGGGCCAAAAGTAAGGTATTCAAGATATGTTTCCAATGATCCAGTAACTCACCTCTCAACTGTCTGCGGAAAGGAATATCGAAGTTTGCCTCCTTGCAGCTTTTCACAGTACAATCATGCGCCTGACATAGGTTAAAAAGCACAGGAAATTTGTCACAGAAAGGTTGTTCGCCCATAATTGGATCTTTCCACAGCCTGGTGATGTTTCCATTATTCAACACCACATTTCTCCCAGCAAAGTAAGTCTCTTTTACTTTTAAAATTGCTTTCCAACATGGGGAATCATTGAATTTCGAGGAGACAGTAGCCACAGTTTTATTTCTTAAGTATTTTGTTTTAACAATATCTTGCCATAAACCATCAAGGGTTTCCAGCTTCCACCACCACTTGGAGAGGAGACTTATGTTTTTTTTTCCAAATATCTTTAACCCCCAAACCACCTTTCTTTTTGGAGCGACAAACTTTGGTCCACTTGACCATATAGTAACCTTTTTTCTGTTTTTTACCATGCCAAAAGAAGCGACGTCTATGTTTGTCCAATTTTTCAACAAAGGTTTTGTTCAGGAGGAACATGGCCATGATATAAGAAGGAAGGTTGGACAGACAGGAATCGACTAGAGTTAGTCTACCTCCAGAAGAGGAGGATCCACCAATCCAGGCATCAAGCTTTTTAGTAAATTTGCCGTCAATGAAATTAAGATCTGAATTTTTCAAACATCGGAAGGAAACTGGGACACCCAGATATTTCATAGGTAAAGTTCCTATCTGGCACCCAAACATGTCAGCATATAAATTGGCAATATCATTGTCCCCACCAATAAGGAAAATCTCGCTTTTCTGGTAATTTATTTTAAGTCCCGACATTAGTTCAAACAAATAAAGCAGAAGCTTCAAATTGATGGCCTTATCAGGTTCATGAGAAAGGCAGAGAACCGTGTCGTCGTCATATTGCATAATGGCCACTCCTTTATCAATAAGGTCAGGGGCCAAACCAGTAAGGAGATTATTATTTTGAGCCTCAAGAACCATCTTAGTAAGGCATTGTGCCGCGGAGTTAAAGAGAAACGGAGAAAGGGGATCACCTTGACGAACCCCTTTCGAGCTTTGGAAATAAGGCCCGATCACATTGTTGATTTTCACCGAAACCGTGCCATTTCGAAATATTTTCTCAACTTTGTTGCACCAGAAATCTCCAAATCGCATGGCTCGTTGGCTGTCTAGGAGGAAATCCTAATTTACCTTGTCGAAAGCTTTTTCAAAATCAAGCTTTAGGACAACACCGATCTGTTTTTTCACATGGGTATGATGTAAAAGCTCATGAAGAGACATAATCCCATCAACAATGGTTGTATTTTTCATGAAAGCATTTTGATGTAGGCTAACAATTTTGGGAAGGAAAGGTTCCACCCTTGTAGTGAGAACTTTGGTAAGAAGCTTGTAGATGCATCTAAGGATACAAATGGGCCTATATTGGCTAATTTTGTTAGCCTCGGATATTTTTGGGAGAAGGGTAATGATGCCATAGTTAAGGCGTTGCACATCCAGAGAGCCATCATAAAAAGCATAGAAAAGGTTCATAATGTCATTGTTGAAAATTTCCCAACAATGTTGATAAAACTCTATGGGAATATTGTCTGGCCCTGGAGCGTTTTTTTTTCATTGAGAACAGTGCCTCCTTTACCTCTTCAACAGTAAAAGGTCGACTGATAATCTCATTATCATTGTTATCTAGTTTCTCGTGGGGCAACCACATAGAATGATTAATAGGAAAAAGATTTCCAGGGGCGGGCCCGAAAAGGTTTTTATAATAGGAAGTAGCATGATCAATGAGTTTTTCTGTCCCTTCTATAATAATCCCATTGTCATCTAGAGAAATCATTGTATTTTTTCTTTTACGACCATTGGCCACACGATGAAAGTAACTAGTATTCAAGTATCCCTCAAGCAACCATTTTTCATGCGACTTTTGATACCACATCAGCTCTTCTTCCTTATAAATTTCCATAAGCTCAACCATGATCAAAGTTTTTCGAATATGTAAATCACTTGACAACTCCAAGGTTTCTTCCAACTCTTCGATATATGCTAGTTCCACTTTTAAATCGTTTTTCTTTTTCTTAGTGTGACCATATTGACTTGAACCCCAACCCTTAAAAAAACAGCTTCAACTTGATGTTAATAACATCAATGGGATCATTACTATAAACCTTTTTGTTCCAAATTTTATCAACCAAAGGTAGGAAATCAGCATGCTTGAACCAGGAAATATCAAACCTGAATTCTCTTGACTTATTGGCGATGGGGGATTGAGTGCCAGTGTCAAGTAGTAAAGCATTGTGGTCAGAAATATCTCTAACCAGCTTTCTGACTGAAACTAGAGGAAACATGTTCTCCCAATCCGGCGACATCAAAATACGATCCAATTTTTCTAAGGTTGGTGAAGCTTGCTTATTAGATCAAGTGTATTGACCCCCATGCATAAAAATTTCACGAAGCCCTAGAGTGTGAATGACGAAATTGAAAATATCGATGGAATGAGTGTGCACAAAGTTTTTATTTTTCTCACCACTATGCCTTACAATATTAAAATCACTTCCAATGATATAGGGCATAAGAATACTATGACAGAAAGCGGAGAGCTCAGTAAAACTTGTGAAAGTAAAAAAAAAATGCTCATACCGGTATATTGACGGTAGTGATGAGGGAGCTCATCTTGCCCGTGAATTACAAAGATGCGCACCCAGCCGGCTGCGCTTGGTCCGCGTACTTGTTTGCGTCTACGCCCGAGTCGGTTAATCGGGTAGCGCCCGCCGACCGACGTTATGGCCCCGCGAGAGAACACGACGTACGTACGACGTGTCGTTGAAATCGTAGCATGTTGCATGGATCGTCGTCCCTCGTAGGCTCACCTGAGCTTTCGCGTTCCAGCAGCTCCGTCCGTCGCGGCGTGCGGAATAAGCAACGTTAGGTCGTTGACGCGGACGCTGACCAGCTGTACTGCCACATAACCAACCTCTTCAGTCTATGTAGGTCGGAGAATTTATGTATGTCGACGATCATATCAGGCCAGCAACTGACCACACGGCACGGCGAGCGAGTGCGCGGCCGGCGTCTCAGGGTGTCGCCGTCGATCGGCAGGTCCGGATGGGGCGGGGCGACCTGCTATTCGAATGCCCTTTTATTGTTGGATGATCGTTTAGGATTTTTCGTGCCCATTTGGCTACTTGTTTGTTGGTCCATATGTGTACGTTGCATGCATGCCACTTGCTGCTGGTGCGACGGCGACAACGACTGCTCGATGTCTAGAACACCATGATCCGGCTGCCTTCCACCTTCGCTCGCTTATCGATTCGTCGACCATATCTCACCAGGCTCCAGTCACCCACCCTCCTCCAGCTCTCAGTCTCCGCGCCCTCTCACTTCCTTCGAGCGCCGCCACAACATGCTTTGTGAAATTGAATGATCTACCCAGTCCAACCATAAGACCAATCTAATAGATGAGAACTAGACAATTATATTCAACATGTTTCTCTCTGCTGCCACGGTGCCACCGCCTCTTCTGCACCAGCGACAAAATTGCAGGCGCATGGAGTCTCGAAGCAAATATAAAGATCGAACATATATGCCACATCTCCATTGCTGCATGTGTTTAAATTTCCGCTTGTACGCTACGTACGCACGTACCCTACGTGCATTGACACCGTGGTGAAAATTGGTCGGTCTCTGCCATGCGAGGCAACAGCTGCTGGTGCTGAAGGCCAGCACGTGGCCCGTGCGCCCCATCACAATACATCAGGGACTTGGCTCGATCTGCTCACGCCTCTCGGCCAGGAGAGCCAAACTAATGTTAGCTCGGCTCGACTCGTCTATATAAATGAAGTTCAGGTAAACTCAAAACAGAGCGAGTAACTAGCTAAAATTTTCAACAAACAACATGTATAATTGAATGATGGACTTTTTTCATATCTATATCTTTACCTACTAATAAAGGAAGTAAGGTTTCTCCCTAAAAATTTCGTCCATTTTGGATTTGCCCTTGGTTATCAGCTGAATTTACACAAAATGCCACCGCTAATAAAAATAACGGTTCCACTACTGCCGACGATAACGCGAGGACGACGAGGACCATGAATATTGAGGAACGAGAGCAGAGGGAGAGACCCAACATCCCTCGCGAGTCCCATCCATCGTCTAGCGTGATTGCTCGCCGCCCTGGCCTCTGGCAGCCTGCAACCGCGGCCATCCTCTCGGTCCAGGAGGGACTTCGGTATTCCCGCCGCCGGGTGGGGCCTGTGGTCTTCCCCGCGTGTCTCAGCCACACCGTGAATCCGCAGCGGCCGCCACGGGACTCCACATTGTGAAGCCACAGTAGTCCACCCCACGCCACCGAAGTCCACCACGGCCGGGCCGGGTGCCCACCTCGTGTGGCCCTGAATTCCACGGCTTGCAGGGTTCGCGGCAGGAAGGAGATGAGACGACGCTCAACGTGAAGGACTTGGGCGGCGGTGGATCTCGACGAGGCGTCGAGGCTCATGGGGTCGAGCTGTTGCAGCGAACGGATGCGCCGGTCACTGGGAAACAGAGGTGGTAGGCTGCGGTAGCCCATGCATCCGCACCTGGTGCGGCTCCTGGCGCGGCGTTGCCGCCTGCGGTGGGGCGGAAGCATGGAAAAAAATAGCGCGCTATTCCAACGCTAATACCACGCTATAGCATATCTGGAGAGCCGACGCTACGCTATTTCGGCGCTATAGCGCGTTATTCGCGTTAATAGCACGCTATAGCATGCTAATAGCGTTTTTTTAGACCCACGCTATTTTGTTATAGCGCGCTATTTTTTTCCATGCTTCCGCCGATAGCTAATCATCGACTGCTACAAAACGAGGACGGTCGGCGACATCGGTGGATGTGTTCTGCTCAAACTCACAAACGCACCTCGAGTTTTGATTTTGGAAAATCACATTGGCTCCGTGGACGACAAGTGCTAGACCACAACTTTTTCATCCAGGAAAATCATCATCCGAGCCATCGAGACATGCATTGATTAACACAAGCAAAAAAAATAAGAACAGAATCATGGGGTGGCCCCTAATCTCCCTCAGACATCGGTGCATCTTTGGTTTCTTGGACGACGGGTAGTGTCGGGTGAGTGATAATTTAACGAAACAAGTCGTGTTTTGGCTCCTGGGTAACATAGACCCAAGAACTTTTATGTGAAATTCACATTGACTCAAGAACTCTCAAGTCATTCAGAATCGACTGAGGTATAGATTTATATGTATGAAGAGGTATCTATTAGATGTAACGTGATGCCGTAGCAACACACGGGTTTTGTCCTAGTATCTATAATTTTCGCTTGTAGACGCATCCGAAAATAAACTTGGCCCACCTGTCCATGTTGTTCTTCCTATTTGTGTGCTCAGAAAACTCACATCAGTAACCTCAGCCCGTACTTGAAAACAGTCAAAGAAACTTATTGCATTAAACAAGCTAATCAAGTACTCCGTAAACTTGGCTTGTTTAGAGCCAAGACGAGTCACGAGTTACTTGTTTAACTCGTGATTTTTGAGTTTTAATTCCAGCCACACGCGCTTCCCATCATGTTTTTGAGGGAAACATTGAGGTGGAGGAAAGAGAAAGTTGAAAAAAAAACTTTACATTCTCTTAATTAAGAGATATTCTCTTTGCACAATCTCTCTCACCATATATTTAGAATATCTGGTTTACTAAAGATAAAAAAATAACTTATTGTACATAATATTTTATTGTTATATCTAGAATTCTAGATTACGTGGCAGGGTTAAGATAAGACGGTTTTATCAATCATTGCACATATCCTTAGGCTACATCATCTGTACGCCAAGGATTCGGGTAGCCGCCCCCATGAAGAACCTCCACAATCTACAGACTCTATTTTATCCAAAATATGTTGCATATAAGATTTGTATAGATAAACTTCATAAAGTTTGATCATATATATTAATAAAAAATTAAGAACACATATAATGTGAAATTAATATTGTTTGAATTGTCACGAAATATATTTTCATATTATATGTGTGTGGTATTGTAGATATTTGTATTATTTTCTACTACCTTTGTTTATAAAAGAATGTTGCAAATTTGCCTAAATTTTGATGTATCTAAACATTCTGTAGTGTATAGATATCTGAATTTAGACACATTTCCGACGTTATTTTATGAATGGAGGAAGTATATATTTTTTCATCAAATTTTACAAAATTTATCTTGCACGAAAAATTATGTGCAACATGTTGTGGATAGGAACTATGAAGGAGTACTCAGATATGCAGTCAACTACCTGATCTCCTCTTCTCATAAAAGGCCGAGGAGATGATCTCCTCCTCTTCTCAGAAAAGTCTGAGGAGATCAGATCCTTCAAACAAACAATGATCGGTCCAACTGTGTGTCGTAGCACCGGAAACCACAAATGTAGCTTGAGCTACACGTAGCTCGTTTTTTGAAAAAATTGAAAACAATATTTTAAAGCTTCAAAAAATTCTGAAATTAAATGTACATGTAGATCGATAATACTGTGATCGACAAATATGAAAATTTTCGACTAGAAATACCTTATATTCGGAGCTATGCAAAAATGATAATTATGATATCAATATTAGTGAACAGTGTCAGATTTCAAAATCTCAAAATCTGTCCAATTTTGTCACTTTTTTGCAGCCCGGAATATGAGGTATTTGAGTTCAAATTTTACACATTGGTAGATCTCATCATTGTATAAATCTAGATACTTTGTTTGATTTTTTTGCAACTTTAAAATCCCATTTTGAAATTTTGCAAAAAAAAGAGCTATATGTAGCTCTGGCTACAAAAAATTACTCTCGTCTAGCACGCACTACTGATTAACTTGTCGAGCTGACAAAATATACTTCATCCGTTCTACTAAAAGTGTCTCAACTTTGTTAAAATTTAGATATATCTACCTACTAGACAGTGTCTACATAGTGTCTACATACATCTAAATTATGATAATTTACTACAAGAAAAAATGCATGTATAGACGCCCAATATATATGCTAAAGACGCTCAATTTCATCTTTACAGGAGCGTAGAGTCGCGAAGTAAAGCGTTTTAGAATCGTCTCTTTATGCACCGTCTCAAGTTGTGTAAAGACGCAATGCGAGCATCTTTAGGAGACATTGAGACGTTCATAAAGCATCCTCATGATCGTATAGGTCATGTTGAGCTGCTTTATTGCGTCTTAAATAATTCAAATGCATGCATTTTATTTTTCCATATTGTTTCTTTTTATTAGCTATTGCTGATAATACCGATTGAAATCGAGAAGTTTTATATTTTCTATTGCAAACCACAAAACAATATAAAAGTACACCACACTATTAGGGAAAGTATCTTTTTTTTAAGAGAAAGTATTTTACAATCGATCTGTAGATCAATTACAAAAAGAAACTCAGAATGGACCGAACAAAATCCCTTATGTCCTAAATACATTATCTACCTAGTTGACATCTATCTACTACCTATAAGCTTAGCACGTGAGCTCTCACGTCGCTATCTTAACTTCTCAGATTTCCATGATAATTTTTGTTGTCCAGCTTCAAAAATCATCGAAAATGATTAACCTGTACAGAAAGTCAAACCAAATAGAAATAGATTAACTGGAAAACTTCACTAGTTAGTCTCACCATTTCATAGACGTACCAATAAGAGAAATTCACAATGCATACCAATACCAGTATGAATATATATGAAGAGTAAATATTGTGTTGAATATGCATGAGATCATTTTCTATAAACTAGTGGCTCGTGAGAACTATCGTTTGCTACCTTGTCATTTTTTGTTCTCCCCTCAAATAGAGATAAACTTAAATAGGCTCATATCAAATCATCAACATATCCTACACTGGCTAAACAGGAACTGGATTATCACAAAAAAGAAACTTCATAGATATTTATTTATTCCCACGCTCCACAACCAAGCATTAACACCTTCAAAAAAAAAACCAAGAATTAACACAGTAATAGCAAAACCGAAGTATATATATTATTATTAGAGGCGGTACCCATAACAAAAAAAGGACCATCTCTTTACTTTGATATTGTAGATTCTTGTTTGCACATCGCATATCTACAGGAAAAGAAAACAAAACGCAGACATGCTTTGAAATTCAGTGCTAATAGCTATGGATCTTAATTGCTAAAGAAGGGTGTGGTGGAACATGCATGTGAAGTTCGGTATGCGAAGCATGTCCATATGTACATCGAATAGAAGGGAAGCGTAACAAACCTTGCCACGCATTGGTGTACATCATCATCAACTAATAATTTATGCACAACCAAATTAAATAAAAAAATTGTAACACAGCCTGCAATGCATCACACAGTCTGAGTTCACGACAGGGGGATAAATCTGGTGGAGATTAGGTATCTTTTTCCAACATTTGGAATTTCGTACAGTAATAAAACTTCATCAAAATAGCAGTCTAACAGATAATTAAGCCCAACTTTGCCAAGATGTAGCAGTTAACCGGAAATAGAAAGAAATTTCATCTCAGTAATATTATCGAACACCTCAGCTGTATGCACATAAGATGGAAGGCACCAGTGATCTAACCTGCAGATGTCGCCCTGTGTGAACTAGATATTCTGTAGGATGCCCAAAAAGGCGCGTTATTCACGAAGGAGAGGCAGAATTCATCGCTAGATGCCGCAGGAGCGCCATGGCCGCTGGTGTGCGTAGAGAGAAAGAGTGTTGCCTCCTAACCTGGACGTTCGTGGAGAGAGGGTCGAGGTTTTTTTTTTTTTTTTTTAAGATTCTCAGGGAGACATTCTTCCCGATTCCATTTCATGCCGAAAAGAAACCAGTGTCATCAGTTTTACAAAAATAAACGCACCTAGCGAAACCCTGCTACACTATGTAGCCTAAACAGCAACTTAGTTCAGAAACAAACGACCACAACTCCTCCAGGAGCGACCGAACCGACCAAGAACCAACTCAGCGCATACAAAAGCGCACCCACAAAAGCTACCAACCAGTAAAACAGCTAAACCAGCAAGGAAAGCACAAACTACAATGCAGCATACTCCTGCTCTTTTTCCTGGCGTTTTGCTCACAGCACCACATGCACCGAGACTTCCTCTTCCGGATGTTCCTTCAGGAAATCAAGCGAAGCTCTCCCGCCATGCGACATCTTGGAAGCAGGAGCCCAGGAAGTGATCCAGTCGAAAGAGGAACACTTCAGGTTTGTGCCAGCCTCAGCGGAGCTTTGATTCTTCTCACCAGTAACTCCATGAACAAATCCACCTCCTTCCACACTCGATCCTTGAAAGGAACTTTCCAATTCCTTAGGTATGACAAGATCACACTCCACACCTGCTTTAAATTCAACCAAGTAAGTCTATTAAACACTAAACTATTCCTAGAATTCCAAATCCCCCAAAGAATAGCAGAGGAAATGAAATTAAACTGCAGGAATTTTTTATTACAAAGCCACCTACTAGCTATGTCCAAGTATTTATCTACCCTATATCTAAACACCTCCTCCACCAGACTCCATATTTGTTTTGCCACAAGACAATCAAAAAAGAGATGGTGAACACTTTCAAACTCTTTACAGAAAGAGCATTCCATAGGTTTTGGAATACCTCTCCTCCTCAGATTATCCCTAGTCATGATTTTATTTTGTGACAACAGCCACAGGAAGATCTGGATTCTTGGAGGGATTTTTAGATCCCAAACAGCAGGTAAATAAATTGGAGTCACACCTCTAAAATTAACTATAGCATACATAGATTTTGAAGAATAAACCCCATTTGTTTCATAGGACCAGATCAACTGATCCTCATCATCACTAAAAACTATAGTCTCAGCAATAGCTAACACTTCTTGCCATTGAGACATCATGTCATCCGAGAAGGTTCTCCTAAAATCACATCTCAAATTTGCACCATCCCAAATATCCCTAACAGTTTTAGTTTGCTGATTACACACAAAGTAAATGTCCCAAAATTGAGTAGTTAGGTTAGAATTACCAAACCAAATGTCCTCCCAAAACCTCACACTCCTACCATTTCCTATTTTCCACTTATAGCCAAACCTAACAGCCTCTGCAGCTCCCATTACCTCTTTCCAGAAGGTAGAAGGGTGAGCATCATGGCAGCAGAGGATGTTTGGGTCCCTAGTATTATACTTACTATCAATAATTTTCCTCCATAAGGTTCCTTCCCCTTGTATGTATCTTTTAATCCAAGACCCTAGAAGGCACAAGTTTAAATCTTGCAGGTTGGGAATACCCATGCCACCAAACTCTTTTTTCATACACACAGACTGCCAATTAGCTAAATGAATTTTATTATTTCCTTCCTCATCATTCCACATACAATTAGCCAATTGAGTGTTAATCATTTTTAGAGCCCATTTAGGGAACTTAAAGAAAGAAAGCAAATAAATAGGAATACTAGCTAGTACTGATCTAACTAGTTCCCTTTTGGCTGCAGAAGATAACAACTTCCCCCTCCAACCAGCTAATCTACTCAAGAGAGAATCAATTAAAGGTTGTAAATCCTCCCTTTTTAACTTGTCATAGTGCAAAGGAATTCCTAAGTACTTAATTGGGAAAGATCCCAAAACACACCCAAAAGTTTCCAGGAAAGAAGTACATTCCTCTACCTCCACATTAATAGGAATCAACTCACTCTTATGATAGTTAATACGCATACCAGATATTTGTTCAAAACAAGTTAAGATCCACTTCAAATTAGTTGCAATCCTATTACTTTTCTCTAAGAAAAGTAAAGTATCATCAGCATATTGCAAGCAAACAACTCCACCAGGAACAAATTCAGGACACAGACCCCTAACCAATCCCTCATTGCCCCCTTTGAGGAGCATTTTTGAGAACACATCTACCACAAAATTAAAAAGACCAGGAGACAGGGGATCTCCCTGTCTTAAGCCTTTACCAGTAAGGAAAAAATCACTTTCAACCTCATTAATTTTCACACCCACTGATCCACCAGAAGTTAGCTGTTTAATCAACCTAATCCAGAAAGGACTAAAACTCCTAAGATGCAAGATCTCATAAAGGAAATCTAGATTAACCCTATCATATGCCTTTTCATAATCAATTTTAAAGACAAACCCCTCTTTCTTCCTCCTATGAACCTCATGTACAATTTCATGTGCAGTAACCACACTCTCTAAAATATATCTGCCCTTGATAAAAGCAGATTGATTATAAGAGATTAACCTCCCTATAATTTTAGCCAATCTATTTGTTAAGACTTTACAGAAAATCTTGAAGCTACAATTCAAGAGACTTATAGGCCTAAACTTCCTCATAGTCCTAGCATCATTTTCCTTTGGAATCAAAGTAATCATAGCAAAATTTAGTCTAAAGATATCCAACTTATCTTCAAACCAAGCATCAAATAAATTCATTAAATCTTGTGCAATAACATCCCAGTACTTCTGGTAAAAGAAAAAAGATAAGCCATCAGGTCCAGGTGCACCATCAGCATAAGAACCAAAAACAGCCTCCTTCACCTCATCTAAAGTAAAACGACTCCCCAACATCTCATTTTCTTCTATAGTTACTTTTTCTTCAGGAAGGAAAAAATTATCTAACAACCTAATGTCAGGTCTATCTTCAGCACCAAATAAATCCTTATAATAGTGTTTAGCTATCTCTAACATATCTTTAGTTTCAGTGACAGGGCCATCAGGCCCATCTAACACAGCAATCATTTTCTTCCTTCTCCTTTGATTAGCTAAAGCATGAAAATAAGCAGTATTCCTATCTCCTTCACATATATCTTTATCTCTGGAACGCTGCTTAGCTTTAATCTCCTCAATGAGCCAAAAAGAACTTAGCTCTTCAAGGATTAGATTAAATCTTTCAGCTTCCCCATCTGACAGCTCTTGAGATTCAGCTTTAATATCTAGTCTATCATATTTCTCCATAAGGTTTTTCTTTTTCTTTCTAATTTCAGCATCAATATTTGCACTCCACCCTTTAGCAGAACACCTAAAACACCTAACCTTAGATTGCCAAATATCCAAAGGGTTATTACTAAAAACCTGGGTAGACCAAGCTTTAACAACCACCTCTCTAAAATCTACTCTAGTGCTCCACCATTTCTCAAATTTAAAGCTACTCTTCCTAGGCACCACATTTTCCCCAGAATCCCAGAAAATGGGAGTATGATCACTACCTAATCTAGGTAAAGCTCTTGCATTTCCTAAAGGAAACAAAGCCTCAAAACCAGTAGTACAAAAAATCCTATCAATTCTACTCATAATTCTATTACTTTGGTTATTACTCCAAGTAAAGGATCTACCAGCTAGACCAATTTCCACTAGGGCCCACAAATCAATCTAAGCATTGAATTTATCAGCCCATTTAAAATCTATCACTCCATTACTTTTATCACACTGTGACCTAACCAGATTGAAGTCACCTCCAATCATAGCAGGCCCATCCCAACCCAAACACAACTCATGCAACTCTGAAATAAAAGCATCTTTACCCTCTTCATAAGGAGAGCCATACACTGTGGTAAGCCTAATTACCACACCAGTATTTTTAACCCTAACAACTGTGCTCACAGAGAAAGTTCTAATGTCCCAAGAAATTATCTCAAAGACATCACTATTAACCCCAACTAAGATCCCACCAGCTGAACCAACTGCAGGACTGAAATTCCACTCAAAATTTCTGTTTCCTAGAAGGTTTTTCAAGAAGGATCTAGAGAACTTCTCTTTTTTTTGTCTCCTGAAAGCCAATGTAATCAACTTTCAGAGGTATGACAGTGTCCTCTAAACACTTCTTCCTACCAGGGGCAGTGATCCCTCTAATGTTAAAAAAGGAAATTAACATTGCACTCTCTTCCTAGGGTGCTTGCCCCGTGATTTCCTAATGACCTCTATCCATTTTTCACCTTCATCCTCATAATCATCTACATCTTGTCTATTATAAGTAACAGGAGTTGTTACACCTCTTCTCACCCTAGAAGCTAGAGAAGCACCATTGCAACTTTTTCCATTTATGATCTCTAAATCTACCTTATCAATGGAAGCTAAAGGGGACCCATGAGTGTTTTCCTCACTAAGGATCTCCATATCTACTACCACATTCCTATTATGAACCACCTTGCTCACTGGACACCTAGACTGAGGAGACCCATGAGTATTATTCTCCCTAGGGATCTCAATATCTATTACCACATTCCTATTATGAAACACACTACTCACTGGACACCTAGACTGATCAGCCTGAACTTCCTCTTTTTCATAACTACCACTAACAGCAGAAATATCAACACCTACCTTTCTAGCTAGAGATTCAAGATAATCAACATCTAAGGACTGAAAAGCATTAGAATGCATTATACCTTTCATCTTTTTGTTTGGCTCTTCTAGGTTATTCTTCTTCTTGTACTCAATAGCCTTTTTTTTTTGACACGCAAGACTGTGAGGCAAAAGCCCCACAGCAATTTTCTTTTATTTAATTCTCAAAAAAGTCCAGTCTTATGTACAAAAAAAGAAAGAAACTGTACAAAAAGGCTCTAAGGCAGAGCCCTAATTCAAGCTAAAAGACTATCCTTATGCTTCAATTTAATCCTATATTGCAGTAAAGATATATCATGTATGAACTTTGCCTTCCACTTAATGAAAGAGCTTTTCTCAGCACTGAAAATTTTCCCATTCCTGATCAACCAGATATTCCAACAAGCCAGAATAATGACTTCCATGAAGAAAGGCTGAGCAAAACTTCTCCTGGCCTTATTCAGCACTACTTGCATATCCTCATCACCCTCCCAGTCAATCTGAAGATAGTTCCATATTCTGGAGCTAAAGGTACATTCAAAAAACAAGTGTATCCGATCCTCAAAAATTCTCCCAGGGCACAACACACAATGCTCATCTTCAGACACTTTCCAATGTCTCCTTTTCAACAAATCTCTTGTATTTAACCTGTCTGACAGAAGTAACCAAGCAAAAACCTTATGCTTCATCACACAGCTAGACTTCCAAAGCCATTTATACACACTAGGCACCTGAATATGTTTATGAATGTGACTATAAAAATTAGCTGAGGAATAGCTATCACCCCAACAATAAGCCCACAGATCTTTCCCCTGTGTCAAAGGATTATCCTGCATCAAAAGCTTGAGTTGCTCTAGTTCTTGATAAGCTTGAGGGGACAAAGGTAAATAAAACAGAGATGTGATGTCCTCCTCCTGATAAACCTTTAAAACTGAATGATTGGGGAACAAGGCATAAGAAAATAATCTGGGATATCTCTGACACAGTGGCACAGATGAGCCATTCACCTTCCAATTATCAGACCAGAAAAGCATAGTATCCCCAGTACCATGAGTTACAGCAGCCACTCCTCTGAAATTATCAACATGCTTCATAACATCCTTCCACCAAAAGGATCCACATAATTTCTCCTCATGAGGTATTTTCCCTTCATAATATGCAGACCATACCAGACTCACCCATGGCAGCTCCCTTTTATTGTTGAACTTATCTAGGAACTTCAGTAACAAAGCAGCATTTTGTTTCTGGAAATTTATTATCCCTAGTCCACCCTTTAGCTTTGGCTTACAAATCATATCCCATGCAGCCAAAGATTGTTTAGGCACCCCATCTTTATCCCTCCACAAGCACTGCCTCAAAATTCTATCCAACTGATTTGTCAGCCCCACTGGAAGTTGCAAAGAGCACAGAAAATGCAAAGGCATGGAAGCTAAGGCAGAATTGATTAACTGCAAACGAGCTCCTTGTGACAAAAAACTTGAACTAGAAGTCAACTTTCTCTCCAAACGGCATACTAGAGGGGATAATTCAGTAATAGTTGGCTTGGTAGTACCCACAGGTAGACCTAGGTAAGTAAAAGGCATCTTACCAATTTGACAATCAAACACAACAGCTAATTCCTGCAACAAATCATCTGGTACATTGATGGGCAACATTTGGGACTTGTCAAAATTAATCTTTAATCCAGTAGACATAGAGAACTTCATTAGAACCTCCTTTATCAACCTCCTTTATCAACAGAGTATCATCAGCATATTGTACAATAGGAAAATCTGGATCATTAGTGACAATTGGTAAAGACAACAATCCTTGCACCACTAAATCATTTAACACTGACTGCAGAAGATCAGAGCCAAATAAATAGAAGAGTGGTGATATTGGATCACCCTGCCTAACCCCCCTTTTACACTCAAACTGCTTTCCAGGGATTCCATTCAACAGGATAGATGAAGTCCCAGTGGATAAAATGATTCTAGCCCAATTAATCCATTTGGCATTAAAACCCTTATGTTTCATCACTTGCAAGATTGCCTCATGCTCAATAGTGTCAAATGCCTTAGCAAAGTCCAACTTAAGTAGGATAATTGGCTTCTTAGATGCATGGCATAGAAACAAATATTCAAAAGACCAGGCCAAACAATCCTGTATAGATCTATTCCTCAGGAACCCATACTGATTCTTATGAATGCATGTCAGAATCTTATCCTGCAATCTGTTGGCAGCCAATTTTGTTAAGAATTTGACACACACACTAGTTAAAGAGATGGGTCTAAAATCATTGACTTGCACAGGAGCTTGCTTTTTTGGAACCAAGGTGATCAAAGATCCATTGATATTCTTCAACTGTATGGTCTCATCATGAAAATCAGCAGCTAACTTATAAAAGTCCTGCTTGATAATGGGCCAGCATGTTTTCAGGAAAAGACCATTGAACCCATCAGGCCCTGGTGCTCTATCCACTGGCATATTCTTAATAACCTCATCCATTTCCTTTTCCTCAAAAGGTCTAGTCAACTCATGCAATCCATCCACCACCTGCAAAATTCTAGGCAGGTCAAACTGCATAGATATAGGCTCAGATCTACCCATTCTATCCTTGTATTCCCTCCAAAGCAAACCAGCCATACCCTGGTGATCTGTTACCTCATTTCCATCCACATCTCTTAGCATAGCAATAACATTCCTCCTATATCTTTCTGTTGCCATTGCATGAAATTTTTTTGTGTTATCTTCACCCTGCTGTATCCAACGTATGGTGCATCTTTTCCTCCAATAATTACACTCAGCCAGGAGCAATCCATCCAAATGAACCTTCACCACATTTCTGAAATTGAATTCCATTACATATAATGGTCTCTGCTCTTCTAATGAGTCCAAGGTTAGAATAACATCATTACAGTTTTTTATTAGCTGCTTTAGCTTAGCCAAACTAACATGCCATTTCTTCAACTCATGCCTCAAGGTTTTCAGCTTGTCAGTCAATATGGCAGAACTATAACTCTTTATGGACCCTTTATCCCATGAGTTTTTGACACAGTCCATAAACCCTGGCATGCTAACCCAATAATTGTCAAATCTGAATATTGAAGCTTTGGGTATATCAGTGTCCACATTCAAAACACATGGCACATGATCAGATCCAATCTTGGCCAGAGGCAGCACCATAGTATTTGGATAGTCAGATATCCAATTAGCACTAGTAAAAAACCAATCCAACTGTTCCAATAGTGGATCCTTTTGCATATTAGACCAAGTGTAGACTCTACCTTTTATGGGTAATTCCAAGAGACCTAGATGCCCAATTATTTCATTGAATAAAAACATGTCATTGACATCACCACCAGGTTTATTCCTATTGTCTTGTGATCTCATGAAATTAAAATCCCCCAAAATAATCCAGTTATCATCAGCAGGTATGTGAAGATTATACAGCCATGACACAAAATTATCTCTTTCTTCCCCTTGACAAGGCCCATAAACACACACCAGACTCCAAGAATTATTATTATGTTTTGAGGTGAAATTAACCTGCACACCATATTTCACAGACTGCACTAATAATCCTGAGAAGACAGAGGAATTCCAAACGATGATAATACCCCCAGAAGCTCCCACCGAGGGTGAGTACACAAAGTTGTCAAACCTCTTTGGGCAGAATTTCCTAATCAGTTTCCAATCAAAAGATTCACATTTTGTTTCTTGCAGGCATATGATATCACATTCACTTTCCTCAATTTTACCTCTTACTTCCCTTTGTCTGTTCTCAGAGTTTAACCCACGTACATTCCAGCAAAAAATACGCCATTTTCTTCTAGATAACTTATTCATATGCAGCAAAAGAGAAGAACAAACCAAACTGGCACATAATGCCAATCACATAGCACACAATCAACCCAGGAAATGTAGTCTCATTACTGACAGAAATATGCAGGTCTTTAACAAAAGTACCAGAGCACACACACCACCCATGAGAGACAACCACATCACTGGCAAGAGAAACAAAAGCTTTACCAAAAGCCAAGTCCAGCACCCACACAATGCCCCACACCAGGCCACACAGCACACTCCACAGACTGGATTCCTTTTGCACATCAAAAGCAGTACATAAAGCCCACCAGAGAACCCCTATAAAACCCATGCCCCACTGCTTATTCATCAGCAGGCCTCTTCTTCTTCTCCTTCCCAGGTGCAGCTTCAAGCTGCTCCTTGCTCAGCTTATCAGCTGCAATTCCCAAAGCATGCCCTACTCTTTGAAGCACTACAATAGGGATGGCAGGCACCTGTGGTTGACTCTCACTGCCATGAGCTTGTGATGCTTCCTCCTGCCCTTGGGACTGATCTGTTTCCTCCTGAGCTATTAACAGATTCCTTGCCCTAGATTTCTTCTTAATCTTTGGCTGCACAGCTAATATAGGGGCTGGCCTATATCCATCCTCCTTAAGGCAACTCCTAGTGAATCTTCTTTCAGTTGACTGAACTAATTGTGCAGTAGTTTTCCTCTTAGACCTACTCTTGATAGGCACAGACTTGGATTGTATGGGAGTCAACTCTCCCAGTTCTTCTATCTGATCTTCATTACCTCCACTAGACCAAGAGAGGCTCCATTGCTGTTGTGCACTGACCTTCCTACTGTCCTCTCCCTGAAACTGAACAGCTGACAGAGTAATACCAGACAGCTTATTCAGAAATCCAAAAGGGCCCCTTTTGATTATCTCTGGGACTACTCTGCTGCACAAAGATGGCAAAGCTAATTGAAAAGCACGTGCACACAACATCTCAGGAGGTAAGACAGGCCCAAACATTGTCTGAACCATCCCAATATTTAACTCATTATACAGGACTTGCATGTTATTGTTTTGCTGCTGTGGCTGGATCTCCATCATATTAACAGAGGAACTGGAGCTATCTGAAAGATTGAGGACCATAGATTCCTGCATCTCCTGCAACACTCCTGGGACCTCTTGCTCTTCTATCACCTGGTCTACCACCTGGTCCACTTGATGCCATCCTCCCTGCTGGCCCAGACCAGCTGCTTGCTCACCTTGCATGCCCTGCCCCAGATTCTCCACCACATCCCATCCAATCTCTGGGAATTTTTTCCATTTTATTTTGATTGAAAAAATGTAATTTTAGGGAGCCACACCTTCATAACTCCAAATACCCGGATTTGTTACAGTTCCTCCTGAAATAAGTTTGATTCTTTATCGGATCATAAAAACCTACTTTTCGAAGATCTCTTCCTTCTCTTCGAGATCGGACATCAATTGCAAGGATTGACAAACATATTATTGTTGTGTTGTTGCAACTCACTTGGGAAGGGATGAGGATTCCCATCAGGTGGCATCTGGTCTTCATCAGCAGGCAAGGCATCAACAAAATCAGCTGTCAAGATGTACACAGGTGTTGTCCAAGACTCCTTGACCCCTCCCACTGTTGCAAACTTGTTAAAAACCACATCACGAGGTACCAGCTGAGGAGAGGGAAAGGATGCATAAACCAGTACTCTATCCTTGACCGGATCATGACTGTTCCAGGTGTGAAACTGGCCAAAAGTAGCAACAGCATGTGCAATGTCATAATCATTGCGATAATCTGGGTGCACTCCAAGCATCATCAACCATCCACGGCGAAACCCTAAGGTTGCGCGATGATTCTGCGGAGCCTCACCAACATGCACAAATCTAAGCATCCTATTCTGAATCTGATATTGCCCATGCTGAACCAGCGCGTTGACAGAATTTGGACTACTCAGCTCATAGAGGCCCACACCAAACAAACTAGGCTGAGAAGTTACCACATTACGCTGCAGCGGCCCGATGAGGAAGTCACGCACTTGTTCTCTCCACAGAGCCAATGCCGCCGGCGGTGGTGTCGGCTCGACAAGAGCGATGCAGTAGGAAAGGTGCCGCACTGGAGGATCTTGCGCAGGGAAGTAGAACGTGCGCGGCAGCTGAGTTGGGCCTCCATCGATGATCTCATGACCCCATGGCAGCCATGGAGTCGGATCGACCTCAAAAACCGCCATCGCCTGGGAAGAAGGAGACGGAGCAGTCGAGACAGAGGAGGGAATAGATTTAATGTGCTCTCGTGGTTGCTGTAAGGACTCCACAGGGTTATTAAACAAATAAGAAGCCGAACCGGCAACTCCTGATAAGTTCACTTCCTTATCAACCATAGTACTTGGCGTCGTGTTAGATTGTATTTTCTTTGGAACCCAAACCTTCCCATTTGATCGTGCAGCTAGGCAATTTTTCTTGACATGCCCATAACAATAGCATGATCTGCATCTCACCTCATTGGTACAATCTTTGGTAATATGACCCATATTAAGACATTTGCCACAAGACCACACTTTATATGCCATATCATCTATCATACTTTCAAAATCATCCATCTCCCCCTGTTTATTGCCTTGTGTCTCTTCCATATCATCATTGGAGGGTTCCTCCCCAACCACAGCACGCTGCTGTTTAAAAGGGAAAGGATTCACTGCTGCAAAAGTTATATTTGGCTCAGATGTAGTCACAAATTCTTCAGAACAAGCCTTTTCTTTATCCCCCCCTAACTTTGGGTCCTGATATCCCAAGCAAGCTTCATAGTCAATGGAGGAAGCAAAAGACAGTTTCTCAATAGCCTTATTCATCACATTCATCGACCTATCCACCCTGGAACTCTGTCTTGTAGCCTGAACAGGACCCCATGTTTTCTTCTTCCTTGTCTTCCTCTGTTGGTCAGTATCCACCACTCCTTTTATATCAGGCCTCTCAAAGCTAGGCATAATATCCTCTGGAAGAGTAAACTCCAAGCCTTCATTCACCTCTCCACTGCCTAGATCAATCCCATTCTAGCAAGTTAAGCTTCCCTGATCTTCCAAAAGGAAGTTTTGTATTTCTTCACTCACCTCCTCAGCAATCGTGCTAGGCCCACTCCTCCAGATGAATCTTCCTTCCTCATCTACCTCACCATTCTTGAGCAGCAAATCATACACTTCTTCTCCACTAACATACTCTTTCACCTCTCCAGCATCAGTGACCAGCCTCCTTGCTACAGAACCAGAACTAGCTGCATTAGTATTCACCACCACAGAATTTGTAGAATTCCATGCAGCACTGCCTCTGTCTGTATCCATCCCATCCTGTCTTTCACTGTTTTGCTCCTCATTTTCATGCTCATCATTCCCATCAGAAGGTGGAGGTGGTGGTGGGACAGGTGGATCATCTGCTACCCCAGTAGCAGGTTCACCCTCAGCCTCAAACAGCAACTGATGGAATTTCCCTTGGAAATGAAAGAGCCTGCCAAGCAGGAATCTTGGTAACATCCCTGCACTTTATCTTCACCCTGACCACCTCAGCACAATCCTTGAACACACTCATCCAGTCAATTTCTTCAAGGATACCACACACGAATACAGCTTGATCTATTATATTCCACTCACACCATGGAGGTTGCAGACCATGTATCTTCATCCATGTCACCTGCATCACTGCCACAGGGTCTGGATCATCATCCCAAGCCTCAACTTTGACCCACACTCCAGGCTTTGTCAGTCCAAACCTAGGGTACCCAATCACCTGGTCCACTCGGAAGATGAGGAGGGAACTTCACCAGGTATGACCATTGGGTAAGTTCTCTGATCTGCCATGGCCAGTTTGTCCTATAGATCCCTGCAAACTCCTTGGCTAGCTCAGCTTTAGATATATTCCCCTCTTCTATCAGCACCAGCCCACAATTCTTTGTAGTGGTCACAGGATTTACAACTACCTCAGGAATCTCAATATGGAAGAAACCTAGGCCATTAGCTGCACTCCCTATGTATTTGGCCACTTGAGGAGGTCTCTTGATGACAGGGCAACCTTCCACACCATGATTAGTAGCCTTGCAAATGAAGCAAAAGGCTTTCTTGTCACAAGATTGCTTGAAGTGTCCAGGCTCACCACACCCAAGACAGATAGTGTCTACATAAGACATCTGATTTGGGATCACCTGAACTTCACCTCCTCCACCATTCTTCTTCTTCTGCATCTGCTTTGCCATCCCACTCTTAGCTTTAGCACCACTTTCTTCCACATGACCTTGAGAACTCTGTGGATTTTCTTCAGCACTTGGAGCAATCCATTGGTTGGACTGAAATCCAAACTGCTGAGGGTTGAACTGGGGGTAAGGACCTTGGAAGGCCCAGGGAGGAGGTAGGCCACCAGGAACAAATCCATAGGACTGTGGAGGGAATTGAGGATATGGACCTTGATTCTGCTGGAAGGGCTGCTGTTGCTACTGAGGACCCTGCTGAAATTGATTGCTGTTGAATTGCTATCGATTCCAATTGTCACCTCTTCCCCCTCCAGATCCCCTTCCTCTGTTTCTTCCTCCACGCCCTCGATCAGCCATGATCACCACCTCAGACTCCAGGTCAATGAATTCAACCTCTTCAACCCCCAGGTAGCATAAGCTTGGTCTCTCTGGTGGTAATGGCGGCGGAGGAGGGGAACTCCGAACCCTAGAGCGTGGTGGGCTTATATATGGAGCCACCCTTGTGGGAGGGTTGTCTAGATGCTTGGGAATATCCCACAGCTGTCCAAAAAGCGCTTCTAGCTCCTTATCCTCCATGTCTACGACCGGCACATGGTCTCCACCACCGTTTGACCTGGTCCACGACGCCATGGACGAGCTCCTGGAACCCACCAACATCTCCTTCGCCTTTCCGCTCCCGCCAAAACCAAGCGCAACTGCTCCAATTAAGTCTCTGTACTTTCTAGCACCTCTGGCGTCTTGTTCAGCAACTGATTGTGTTGCCGCAGAATCATCAGAGCCAACGCCGCCTTCAGCTCCGGTACAGCAAGCCCCAGCGGAAATGGCCTCCTGTTCCACCTCGGAGGAAGCAGCGCAAAAGCTTTCTCCCTCGCCAAAACGAACAGAGAATGCTGGTCGCTCACCTCTAAACTCTGTTCCGACCTCCCATTCTCCTCTGCTCGCAGACTCTGAGCGGTGTCATGCAACTCTAGATCTCGCTGGAAGACCTCCTGCACCTGCACAGCTCTCGGACCAGGCTTCCGCCCCTGAACTGGCGCCTGGAGCGCCATTACCGCTCCGAAGACGAATTTGGTCTCCGGCTCCACTTGTTCCCCCGGACTCCGCTGCCGCTCCGAGGTAGGCGAGCTCGGGACCAACGGCGATTGGCCCAAACGAGCCCACGCAGAAGCTGAAGCCACTGCTCCCAGGCGAAGTAGCTCGGTCCTCCGCCGAATCCCTGAGCGCCGACCTCGACCCCGCCATTGCCGATCCAGCTTCCTCACTCGCAACGCCTTCGCGAGCTCCCATCTCCCCTTCCTCGCCTCCCGTACCAGACCGCCACCACCACGACCGCTCCCCCGCCTCTGCTCCGTCCTCATCCGTGCAGATCGCCAGCGTAAGCCTTCGATTCGCCTTGGATTGCGGTAGAAACCTAGCTAAGGGCGGTGAGCTCGGTGTGAGTGACTGTGGAGTTTGGGGGAAGGCAAGTGGCAAGGGCAGGCTCTCGCGTGACGCGTGGAGAGGCATACGCCGCGCCCCTGGCCCGCCATGGACGCGGATCGAGGAGATCCCGCCATGAACAGGACCTTGGGTCGGACTCGTGGTGGAGTCGCCGAGGAGTCGTGAGAGCAACGTCATCACGAACTGTTCTATCCCCCTTTTGCGCAGATGAGGATCCCCAGGAAATGATATGTCCCAGAGGGTCGAGGTCACAGAGGTAATGGCAAGAACAGACGGCGGCGAGAGGAGGAGGAGCATGAGGAAAATGAGGTGGCGCTCTGAAGATCGGCGGCGTAAAGGAGGTTGTCACTTGTGTTTGGATGGGAACTGGCGGCGGTTTGTTTTGCCTATCTCAGATCTGATAAACGGTGGGAGGATGGCGTCCCAGTGCATACTCAGGGAACGGGCAGCTAACTAGTTAGGGTTACTAACCGTGGTGTACAAAAAACATGCGAATTGGCTCTGAATTTTAAGACGAATACAAAAGCGTCCTAGGAAGAACGTCCCTACATGATTGTTTTCTTGTAGTGATTTGACACACTTTTGGTGGGAAGGATGGAGTACTACCGGTATACGTGCAACCAACTACACAACTGATTAATCACTTCTTTTTTGCAGTCTTTTCTACTGTACATAAAATGGTACGTACGTACCGTGTCGAGCTGACAAACATATAATACCTGCAGCCAACTACCCCTTCTTCTTTTTTGCTGGTGGCACCTTCGGATCGGCGGTCTTCCTTCGAATGACAACCGGTGGTTCCAAATTGGACACGGTGAGGGCCGGCACGTACCTAAAAGGCGCCTATATTATGCTTGAATAACGGGCTAGATTATGGGGCCAACCTAAGTAGGCGGTGGTGTGTCGGGGGGTGGATAATTGGGTGCTAATTCGCTCATGATGTGAAGCCAATATCCTGCACCTCTAAGTACTACTCTGTTGCGCGCGCGAGCGTCTGGTACTCAGGTTCGAGCAGGTTGATGGCCTGTGGGTGGGCCGTGTACGATGATGGTACAAATGTTGAAACGAACGCTCTCCCACATGTGTATGGCTTGGCCTGCCTAAAGTGACACACCACTACACCAGGCCCCATGGAACGAAACTTTTTGTGTGTTACAGATCTCGTGCTGCCCTCAGCTAGCTGCTGGCCCGTCTCATCGGATTCTGGCTGTATAGTACTAGTCGAGTGCGCTATTGACGATAAGCTAAGGGGATCTCTAACTAAGCACGACGTATTTCGGACGTCCAAAAATGGTTGCGAGTGTTCGTTTGCATCGTCCCGTAGACATATTTTGATCGCGCGTCCGTTTGATTCTGGTTGTGCTCCAAGTGAGGCAACCCATTTTTTGTTTTGCAACATATTAAAAAGCATAGAAACTGCTACATAGAAACTATACAAAGTAGTTGTAGAAACATAGACTACTTGCTGGACGTCCCTCCCTCGTCTGCTTCTCCGCCGCCTGCCGTACCGCTAGGGCTTGGTGCGCCGCCACGTCCTCTAGCAGGCACAGCCGTAGCCTCGCGTTCGCGGCATCCTCGACCTTCTTGAGCTTCTCGAAGGGGTCAACTAACGCCCTCTGCTCCACCGCCTTCTCCTCCGGGGTAGGTGCATCAGGGTCATCAGAAGACCATGAGATGTCGGAGCCGTCGTCCTCTGCGGCTGCGGCGGCCGCCACCCTGCGGCGTTCCATCTCGGCGTCGAACGCCGCGTGGGCCGCCCGCTCCTCCTCTGCTTCCTTCTCCGCGTCAGCCAGGAACTTGGCGTTGATGCACGTAGATGTACACGTCCGTTGGGAACCCCAAGAGGAAGGTATGATGCGCACAGCGGCAAGTTTTCCCTCAGAAAGAAACCAAGGTTTATCGAACCAGGAGGAGCCAAGAAGCACGCTGAAGGTTGATGGCGGCGGGATATAGTGCGGCGCAACACCAGGGATTCCGGCGCCAACCTGGAACCTGCACAACACAAACAAAGTACTTTGCCCCAACGAAACAGTGAGGTTGTCAATCTCACCGGCTTGCTGTAACAAAGGATTAACCGTATTGTGTGGAAGATGATTGTTTGCAAGAAAACAAGTAAAACAAGTATTGCAAGCAGATTTGTATTTCAAGTATAAAAGAATGGACCGGGGTCCACAGCTCACTAGAGGTGTCTCTCCCATAAGATAAAAGCATGTTGGGTGAACAAATTACAGTCGGGCAATTGACAAATAGAGAGGGCACCGCGATGCACATACATGGCATGATAAATATAGTGAGATTTAATTGGGCATTACGACAAAGTACATAGACCGCCATCCAACTGCATCTATGCCTAAAAAGTCCACCTTCAGGTTATCATCCGAACCCCCTCCGGTATTAAGTTGCAAAGCAACAGACAATTGCATTAAGTATGGTGCGTAATGTAATCAATAACTAGATCCTTAGACATAGCATCAATGTTTTATCCCTAGTGGCAACAGCACAACACAACCTTAGAACTTTCTGTCACTGGTCCCGGTATCAATGTAGGCATGAACCCACTATCGAGCATAAATACTCCCTCTTGGAGTTAAGAGTACAAACTTGGCCGAGCCTCTACTAATAACGGAGAGCATGCAAGATCATAAACAACACATAAGTAATAACTTGATAATCACCATAACATAGTATTCTCTATCCATCGGATCCCGACAAACACAACATATAGAATTACGGATAGATGATCTTGATCATGTTAGGCAGCTCACAAGATCCAACAATGAAGCACATAAGGAGAAGACAACCATCTAGCTACCGCTATGGACCCATAGTCCAGGGGTGAACTACTCACTCATCACTCCGGAGGCGACCATGGCGGTGTAGAGTCCTCCGGGAGATGAATCCCCTCTCCGGCAGGGTGCCGGAGGCGATCTCCTGAATCCCCCGAGATGGGATCGGCGGCGGCGGCGTCTCTGGAAGGTTTTCTGTATCGTAGCTCTCGGTACTGGGGGTTTCGCGACGGAGGCTTTAAGTAGGCGGAAGGGCAACATGGGGGGCCACACGAGGGCCCCACACCATAGGTCGTCGCGGCCAGGGCCTGGGCCGCGCCGCCCTATGGTGGCGGTGCCTCGTGGCCCCACTTCGACTCCTCTTCGGCCTTCTGGAAGCTTCGTGGTAAAATAGGACCCTGGGCGTTGATTTCGTCCAATTCCGAGAATATTTCCTTACTAGGATTTCTGAAACAAAAAACAGCAGAAAACAGCAACTGGCTCTTCGGCATCTTGTTAATAGGTTAGTTCCAGAAAATGCGTAAATACGACATATAATGTGTATAAAACATGTAGATATCATCAATAATGAAGCATGGAACATAAGAAATTATCGATACGTTGGAGACGTATCAGCATCCCCAAGCTTAGTTCTGCTCGTCCCGAGCAGGTAAAACGATAACAAAGATAATTTCTGAAGTGACATGCCATCATAATCTTGATCATACTATTTGTAAGCATATGTAATGAATGCAGCGATCAAAACAATGGTAATGACATGAGTAAACAAATGAATCATAAAGCAAAGACTTTTCATGAATAGTACTTCAAGACAAGCATCAATAAGTCTTGCATAAGAGTTAACTCATAAAGCAATAAATCAAAGTAAAGGTATTGAAGCAACACAAAGGAAGATTAAGTTTCAGCGGTTGCTTTCAACTTATAACATGTATATCTCATGGATATTGTCAACATAGAGTAATATAACAAGTGCAATATGCAAGTATGTAGGAATCAATGCACAGTTCACACAAGTGTTTGCTTCTTGAGGTGGAGAGAGATAGGTAAACTGACTCACATAAAAGTAAAAGAATGGTCCTTCAAAGAGGAAAGCATCGATTGCTGTATTTGTGCTAGAGCTTTTATTTTGAAAACATGAAACAATTTTGTCAACGGTAGTAATAAAGCATATGAGTTATGTAAATTATATCTTACAAGTTGCAAGCCTCATGCATAGTGTACTAATAGTGCCCGCACCTTGTCCTAATTAGCTTGGACTACCGGATCATCGCAATGCACATGTTTTAACCAAGTGTCACAATGGGGTACCTCCATGCCGCTCGTACAAGGGTCTAAGGAGAAAGTTCGCATTGGATTTCTCGCTTTTGATCATTCTTCAACTTAGACACCCATACCGGGACAACATGGACAACAGATAATGGACTCCTCTTTAATGCATAAGCATGTAGCAACAATTAGTGTTCTCATATGAGATTGAGGATATATGTCCAAAACTGAAACTTCCACCATGATTCATGGCTTTAGTTGGCGGCCCAATGTTCTTCTCTAACAATATGCATGCTTAACCATAAGGTGGTAGATCTCTCTTACTTCAGACAAGACGAACATGCATAGCAACTCACATGATATTCAACAAAGGGTAGTTGATGGCGTCCCCAGGAACATGGTTATCGCACAACAAGCAACTTAATAAGAGATAAAGTGCATAAGTACATATTCAATACCACAATAGTTTTTAAGGCTATTTTGTCCCATGAGCTATATATTGCAAAGGCGAATGATGGAATTTTAAAGGTAGCACTCAAGCAATTTACTTTGGAATGGCGGAAAATACCATGTAGTAGGTAGGTATGGTGGACACAAATGGCATAGTGGTTGGCTCAAGGATTTTGGATGCATGAGAAGTATTCCCTCTCGATACAAGGTTTAGGCTAGCAAGGTTATTTGAAACAAACACAAGGATGAACGGTGCAGCAAAACTCACATAAAAGACATATTGCAAACATCATAAGACTCTACACCGTCTTCCTTGTTGTTCAAAACTCAATACTAGAAATTATCTAGACCTTAGAGAGACCAAATATGCAAACCAAATTTTAGCAAGCTCTATGTATTTCTTCATTAATGGGTGCAAAGTATATGATGCAAGAGCTTAAACATGAGCACAACAATTGCCAAGTATCACATTACCCAAGACATTTTAGAATTACTACATGTAGCATTTTCCAATTCCAACCATATAACAATTTAACGAAGAAGAAACTTCGCCATGAATATTATGAGTAAAGCCTAAGGACATATTTGTCCATATGCAACAGCGGAGCGTGTCTCTCTCCCACACAAAGAATGCTAGGATCCAACTTTATTCAAACAAAAACGAAAACAAACCGACGCTCCAAGCAAAGTGCATAAGATGTGGCGGAATAAAAATGTAGTTTCAGGGGAGGAACCTGATGATGTTGTCGATGAAGAAGGGGATGCCTTGGGCATCCCCAAGCTTAGACGCTTGAGTCTTCTTAGAATATGCGGGGGTGAACCACGGGGGAATCCCCAAGCTTAGAGCTTTCACTCCTCTTGATCATAGTATATCATACTCCTCTCTTGATCCTTGAAAACTTCCTTCACACCAAACTTCAAGCAAACTCATTAGAGGATTAGTGCACAATAAAAATTTACATGTTCAGAGGTGACACAATCATTCTTTACACTTCTGGACATTGCATAAAGCTACTGGACATTAATGGATCAAAGAAATTCATCCAACATAGCAAAAGAGGCAATGCGAAATAAAAGGCAGAATCTGTCAAAACAGAACAGTTCATAAAGACGAATTTTAAAATGGCACCAGACTTGCTCAAATGGAAAAACTCAAAACTAATGAAAGTTGCGTACATATCTGAGGATCACTCACTTAAATTGGCATAATTTTCTGAGTTACCTACAGAGAATTAGGCCCAGATTCGTGACAGCAAAGAAATCTGTCTCTGCAGTAATCCAAATCTAGTATGAACCTTACTATAGAGACTTTACTTGGCACAAAAACATGATAAGGAGAGGTTGCTACAGTAGTAAACAACTTCCAAGACTCAAATATAAAACAAAGTGCTGTAGTAAAAACATGGGTTGTCTCCCATAAGCGTTTTTCTTTAACGCCTTTCAGCTAGGCGCAGAAAGTGTATTTCAAGTATTATCAAGAGATGAAGCATCAACATCATAATTTGCTCTAATAATAGAATCATAAGGTAACTTCATTCTTTTTCTAGGGAAGTGTTCCATACCTTTCTTGAGAGGAAATTGATATTTAATATTACCTTCCTTCATATCAATAGTAGCACCAACGGTTCGAAGAAAAGGTCTTCCCAATATAATGGGACAAGATGCATTGCATTCAATATCCAAGACAACAAAATCAATGGGGACAAGGTTATTGTTAACCACAATATGAACATTATCAACTCTCCCCAAAGGTTTCTTTTTAGCATTATCAGCGAGATTAACATCCAAATAACAATTCTTTAATGGTGGCAAGTCAAGCATATCATAGTCTTTCTTAGGCATAACGAAATACTTGCACCAAGATCACATAAAGCATTACAATCAAAATCATTGACCCTCATCTTAATGATGGGCTCCCAACCATCTTCTAACTTTCTAGGAATAGAAGTTTCACGTTTTAGTTTCTCTTCTCTAGCTTTTATGAGAGCATTTGTAATATGTATTGTAAAGGCCAAATTTATAGTACTAGCATTAGGACTTTTAGCAAGTTTTTGTAAGAACTTTATAACTTCAGAGATGTGACAATCATCAAAGTCTAAATCATTATGAGCTACAGCAATGGGATCATTGTCCCCAAGGTTGGAAAAAATTTCAGCAGCTTTATCACAGGCAGTTTCAGCAGTTTTAGCAATTTCAGGCAGTTTTGCACGCTTTGCACTAGGAGTAGAAACATTGCCAACACCAATTATTTTACCATTGATAGTAGGAGGTGCAGCAACATGTGAGGAATCAACATTACTAGTGGTGGTAATAGTCCAAACTTTAGCTACATTATTCTCTTTAGCTAGTTTTTCATTTTCTTCTCTATCCCACCTAGCGCGCAGTTCAGCCATTAATCTTATATTCTCATTAATTCTAACTTGGATGGCATTTGCTGTAGTAGTAATCTTATTATCAATATCCTTATTAGGCATAACTTTCAATTTTAAAAGGTCAACATCAGAGGCAAGTCTATCAACTCTAGAAGCAAGAATATCAATTTTATCAAGCTTTTCCTCAACAGATTTGTTAAAAGCAGTTTGTGTACTAATAAATTCTTTAAGCATAGCTTCAAGACCAGGGGGTACACTCCTATTATTGTTGTAAGAATTCCCATAAGAATTACCATAACCATTACCGTTAGCAGAAGGATATGGCCTATAGTTATTACCAGAATTGTTCCTATAAGCATTGTTGTTGAAATTATTATTTTTAATGAAATTCACATCAACATTTTCTTCTTGAGCAACCAATGAGGCTAAAGGAACATTATTAGGATCAACATTAGATCTACCATTCACAAGCATAGACATAATTACATCAATTTTATCACTCAAGGAGGAGGATTCTTCGACAGAATTTACCTTCTTACCTTGTGGAGCTCTTTCAGTGTGCCATTCAGAGTAATTTATCATCATATCATCAAGAAGCTTTGTAGCCGCCCCCAATGTGATGGACATAAAGGTACCTCCAGCAGCTGAATCCAATAAATTCCGCGAAGAAAAATTTAGTCCTGCATAGAAGGTTTGGATGATCATCCAAGTAGTCAGTCCATGGGTTGGGCAATTCTTTACCAAAGATTTCATTCTCTCCCATGCTTGAGCAACATGTTCATTGTCTAATTGCTTAAAATTCATTATGCTACTTCTCAAAGATATAATTTTAGCGGGAGGATAATATCTACCAATAAAAGCATCCTTGCATTTAGTCCATGAATCAATACTATTCTTAGGCAAAGATAGCAACCAATCTTTAGCTCTTCCTCTTAATGAGAAAGGAAACAATTTCAATTTAATAATATCACCATCTACATCCTTGTACTTTTGCATTTCACATAGTTCAACAAAATTATTAAGATGGGCAAGCAGCATCATCAGAACTAATACCAGAAAATTGATCTCTCATGACAAGATTTAGTAAAGCAGGTTTAATTTCAAAGAATTCTGCTGTAGTAGCAGGTGGAGCAATAGGTGTGCATAGGAAATCATTATTATTAGTGGTTGTGAAATCACACAACTTAGTATTTTCAGGAGTATTCATTTTAGCAGTAGTAAATAAAACAAACTAGATAAAGTAAATGCAAGTAACTAATTTTTTTTTGTGTTTTTTAATATAGAGAGCAAGACAGTAAATAAAGTAAAACTAGCAACTAATTTTTTTGTGTTTTGTTTTAGTGAAGCAAACAAAGTAGTAAATAAAATAAAGCAAGACAAAAACAAAGTAAAGAGATTGAGAAGTGGAGACTCCCCTTGCAGCGTGTCTTGATCTCCCCGGCAACGGCGCCAGAAAAAGTGCTGCTGGCGTGTAGTTGACGTGGGAGATAGGAATCTTTGTGGTGTAACTTTTCTTCAGGTCCCCGGCAACGGCGCCAGAAAAAGTTGATTGATGCGCGTAGATGTACACGTCCGTTGGGAACCCCAAGAGGAAGGTATGATGCGCACAGCGGCAAGTTTTCCCTCAGAAAGAAACCAAGGTTTATCGAACCAGGAGGAGCCAAGAAGCACGTTGAAGGTTGATGGCGGCGGGATGTAGTGCGGCGCAACACCGGGGATTCCGGCGCCAACGTGGAACCTGCACAACACAAACAAAGTACTTTGCCCCAACGAAACAGTGAGGTTGTCAATCTCACCGGCTTGTCTGTAACAAAGGATTAACCGTATTGTGTGGAAGATGATTGTTTGCAAGAAAACAAGTAAAACAAGTATTGCAGCAGATTTGTATTTCAAGTATAAAAGAATGGACCGGGGTCCACAGTTCACTAGAGGTGTCTCTCCCATAAGATAAAAGCATGTTGGGTGAACAAATTACAGTCGGGCAATTGACAAATAGAGAGGGCACCGCGATGCACATACATGGCATGATAAATATAGTGAGATTTAATTGGGCATTACGACAAAGTACATAGACCGCCATCCAACCGCATCTATGCCTAAAAAGTCCACCTTCAGGTTATCATCCGAACCCCTCTCGGTATTAAGTTGCAAAGCAACGGACAATTGCATTAAGTATGGTGCGTAATGTAATCAATAACTAGATCCTTAGACATAGCATCAATGTTTTATCCCTAGTGGCAACAAGCACAACACAACCTTAGAACTTTCCGTCACCGTCCCGGTATCAATGTAGGCATGAACCCACTATCGAGCATAAATACTCCCTCTTGGAGTTAAGAGTACAAACTTGGCCGAGCCTCTACTAATAACGGAGAGCATGCAAGATCATAAACAACACATAAGTAATAACTTGATAATCACCATAACATAGTATTCTCTATCCATCGGATCCCGACAAACACAACATATAGAATTACGGATAGATGATCTTGATCATGTTAGGCAGCTCACAAGATCCAACAATGAAGCACATAAGGAGAAGACAACCATCTAGCTACTGCTATGGACCCATAGTCCAGGGGTGAACTACTCACTCATCACTCCGGAGGCGACCATGGCGGTGTAGAGTCCTCCGGGAGATGAATCCCCTCTCCGGCAGGGTGCCGGAGGCGATCTCCTGAATCCCCCGAGATGGGATCGGCGGCGGTGGAGTCTCTGGAAGGTTTTCCGTATCGTGGCTCTCGGTACTGGGGGTTTCGCGACGGAGGCTTTAAGTAGGCGGAAGGGCAACGTGGGGGGCCACACGAGGGCCCCACACCATAGGTCGGCGCGGCCAGGGCCCGGGCCGCGCCGCCCTATGGTGGCGGCGCCTCGTGGCCCCACTTCGACTCCTCTTCGGTCTTCCGGAAGCTTCGTGGCAAAATAGGACCCCGGGCGTTGATTTCGTCCAATTCCGAGAATATTTCCTTACTAGGATTTCTGAAACCAAAAACAGCGAAAACAAGAATCGGCTCTTCGGCATCTTGTTAATAGGTTAGTTCCAGAAAATGCGTAAATACGACATATAATGTGTATAAAACATGTAGATATCATCAATAATGAAGCATGGAACATAAGAAATTATCGATACGTTGGAGACGTATCAGGCGTCCCCGACCGGGTCGAGGAGGTTGTCGGTGTTGTTGTTGTCGTCGAACTCCTCGTCGGAGCTCGAGGCCGGGAGAGGTGGAGTCGGAGGTGGAGGTGGAGGTGGAGGCGCGGCAGCCTGGCCGCGGCTGGCGCTGGTCATGGTGGCAAAGATGGAGGTTGAGCGGCAGCGGTAATACGGCGGAGGTTGTGCGGCGGCTAGGGTTTAGTGTGGGAGGAGATGAGATGCACGCGCTGTTTATTTAGGTCGGAGGCATGCGATGGCTGCGGCACGCGTGGCATCGCCATTAACTTCGTGCGCAGAGGTAGGCGACGGCCGCACGCCACGTGAGGAATCGCCATTACGCAGCCGCAGACTGCCGACGCGACGCCTCGGCGCCAGTATTGGCGCCGCTGAGAAGACGCATCGAGGCTGGGTCACTGCCAGGTGGGCCCGACGAAACATCCGCTGGACGCGAGCAGACACTTTGCGCGTCCGCCGCGACGCATCCGAGACGCATATTTGGAACTTTGCGTCGCCGCTAACGGCCCGGTCACTATGTGTCGCCCCACTGAAGCGTGTACGAGACGCATTTTCGATCCGGCCGAACGCAAACGGTCGCAGCGTTCGCTTGCGTCGCCCCGTTGGAAATTCCCTAACACAAGTTACACAAACATCTGGTCTAAATTCCTTTGGAGAAGGGTTGGGTCTAGAAGAAGATTGGTATGCCAATTTACCTTCAAACGAAGTATTGGTTTTGGTAAGAAGTATTTGCCATTAGAAAAGAGGAGGTTGCTTGAATGAACTCAACCGTGTAATCTGAACGCAATGTTGCCCGAATGAACTTTGATCAGCGTGCCATGAGAGAGAAAACAACTAACCGTGGTTGCAAATATCGTTAGTTGCAACGAAATCACGACATCACGAGCCATGTGGTTAATTTTGATGCATAGAAAAATGACCAGAAGGCTATAATCACCTTGACCAAGCATTCATATATTCAATAAAATTATCACACTGGGAGATCAAAGACACTGCAAACCTATTTGGCGAACATAATTGTGGTATAGTAAAATAAATGACATTTAAACAATTAGCCCGATAACTCTCACTCTTATTGAAAGCAATTTAGTTCTACTCGACAGTAGGAGTCGAGGCTTAACTTCAACATAATTTATACTGAACTTTTTTTTATTTCCTTATTATTAGATTTAATGAAATTGTAGTGTCATGAAAACATTGCAGAAATTAATCATGTTGATCATAGATAGCTTGTAGTGTATGTCATTGAAAATAATGATTGTGATATACTAAATTTAAGTCATATTTTGTGTTAAAAGTTAGGTTGGGTTTTTATGTTCAAAACATCGCCCTTTATAAGAATATTTTAACCAAAAACCTCAAATGTGGAAAATAAATAAATAGAACAAAATGGCATGCTTCTTCTGCTAGGTCTTTGACTTGCCTATATTAATGTGTGTGTATTCAGTTTATGATTCTTATATATCCTTATAGAAATCTCTAAAGTGGTGTAGTGAATATCTTGATAGCTGAGTCTAGTCTATGTTCATGTCCAAGGAAATAGAAAATTAGAGAGTTACTAAGGTGTTTATGAGCTGAAAGTGTGTTTTTCTCCCAAGCTCCCGTGATCCTTCGTTTCAAAAAAAAGTATTTTTATAATTTTCAAAAAAGTCTGAAAAAAATCAGGACATAGTCAATGATGTAAATCTGCAAGCAAGAAAGTTCGCAATGCAAAATTGTTTATATTGTGGGCTACACAATAATAACAAAATCTGGTAAAATTTGAATATTTGAAAATATACATACTCAGATCCAGACACTAGTTGTTTTCGTCTACCTTAGAATACAAAGTACTCGTTCATGGGATAAATCATTTTCTACATGCATATTTTCTTTCAAAAATCTAAAACTCATATATGTGATTTTTGATTATTTTTTGAATAAGTTAGATCACTGCATGGGAGCCAAAAATCTCCACTTGTTTGTGTGGAACTAGTCATCAAATTGTTCGCATGCGCTCCTTTACTAGTTTTTTTCTTGTTAGATGTGTCACATATTTTCCAATTCATTCAATATTGAGTTGATGATGACCAAAATCGAGCGTGTACCCAATACGTTGACTCTAAGCGTTGAATGATGTAGCAAAAGTGTTGTTTCCCCACAAGACTCGGATTTAATACTGAAGCCTTGAAGAAATAGTAGAACCATTCGAGAAACTCAATTTGGCTCCTGGGTGCATATGACCCCTCTACCCAAAAAAAAAACATATTTCAAAGTGTTAAAAAATTGAATTTTCTTTACATGTACAACTCCATAATATATGTGAGTTCATCGAGTTTCGCGAAAACCCAATAATATTTATAGTCTATGTAAAAAAAGAGAAAATTTATCTTATGAAAAGTCTTATTTTTTGCACCGAATTTTGTCTTTTTACACAAGTCACATGACAAAAAAAAATCATGAAAAGACTTTGTGAGCGTGGAGCACGTGAGGGTGTACATGTGAATTTTTCGTTTCAAAGTTTTTAACATTTTAAAACATGTCTAAGATACATTTCAAAATAAAGGAAGCATATACTTCCATGTGCCAAAACATCACTCCCGAACCATTCCCTCTACTATCAAACTACAAAAGATGATTTACTTGTGTATGGCTTGGCCGCCCAAAGTGACACACCAGCACCATGGAATGACTTTTTTTTTTGGATGTGGTAGATGCCCTGCTACCCTCAGGCAGTAGTTGTGCTACCCATCTGCCTTCCTGCTGGCCCTTCTCGCCAGCTAGTAGTAGTACTTACTACAGTTGAGTGCGGTATTGGAATCTAACTTGGCTCATGCGTATATATAAATTCGTTATGTGAAAATCAATGTTCAATCGTTCGATTCAACAATTAATCGACCGATTAATCGCTACTCGGTGGTCACCGATTAGGCAATAAATTTATTTATCGGACGATTAACTCATTTATCATTGGATTAATGGGCCAATTTGTCTATTAATCGCTAATCGCAAACCGACCGAGTTGACACCGATAAGCGATTTCCTCAACATTGGTGAAAATACATTTTGAAGTGTTAAAAAGATTTAAAATAAATTTTTGCATGTATATCTAGACATTCTATATTCTCACACAATTTTTCGGGGAAAAAGAATATCTTTTGTGTCTCGTGTAAAAAAGATAAATTTTGATGCTCCAACACGACTACGAACAAGACATTTTTTTCCCTTTTTATACATGCCACATAAAATATTATTTTTCCACGACAACTTGTGTACGAACATAGAATATCAGGATGTACACCTTAAATTTTATTTCAGAATTTTTTAACATTTCTAAATTTGTTTTTAAATTATTTTTTATAATAGGTGCATATGTATCTATGAGCCAAAACACCACCTCCACGCGCGGTATTGACTATGCGAGACTAACACAAACATCAGTTCTCAAGTTCTCTGAAAAAGGAGTTGGTTCTGGAAGAGGATTGATATGGCATTTGCCTTAAAAATAATAGTACTGGCATAATAGTAAGTAGGAGTATCTGCGGAAATTCAATTTGAATCCTGGGTGCATATGTTTCCTTTACCGAAAAAATCATATTCCGAGTAAATGAACTCGGATCAAGCATGCCATGAGACAAAAATATATATAGTCAGAAAGTAGCAAGACACTGTTGTTTCAATTAGGAGTAACCTAGCACAACTCATTGATTGCAGCGAAATCAAGAGCGGTTTGGTTAACTTCGACACAAAATTGAAGTACTCTCACAGGGCCATAAATAGAACTTCTTCATATAGGTGATCACCTCGGGCTGTTTGGCATTTCCATTCAGTATTACCAAGCGGTGTTTCAACAAACACCTCAACCCGTGCACCGTGCGCTTATCTTTCAGAATCGTCGGACCTGTACGATGTTAGCTACACTAAGCCCTTGTCCAGCCGATCAAACCTTTCGCACACGATATACTATATATACTTCCTGGAACTTGGACATGATGCTCATGGACTTTTTCCAGTCAAGGGAAAGATCAGTTCGGTGTATTAGTGTATATGTGCTTCCTGTGCAATCAATCGCGGCCAACCTAGGTAGGCGGTGGTGTGTCGGCGGCACTGATAATTTGGGGGGTAAGAACATTTTCAGTGGGGTGACCTAAAACGCCGACCCAAATAATTTGTTTCTATCGTGCCGCGGACAGAATTTGTCCAACTAAACTTTGATCGAGCCTACCATGAGAGTACTGTCTAACTGGACTTTGATCCAGCTTACCATGACAATAAAAATATATAAGCTTTGTAGCATGTATTCATAGTTGCGGTGAAATCATGACTTCACCACTGATACGTCCAAAACGTATCTACTTTCCCGAACACTTTTGCTATTGTTTTGCCTCTAATTTGTGTATTTTGGATGCAACTAACACGGACTAACGCTGTTTTCAGCAGAATTGCTCTGGTGTCTTGTTTTTGTGCAGAAATCCAACTTTCAGGAAAAACCTCGGGATTTTGACGGAAGGCCCTATTTTCCCAGAATACTGACGGAGCCAGAAGGACAAATCAAGTGGAGGCCCGAGGGCTCCACACCATAAGGCGGCGCGGCCTAGGGGGGGCCCGAGCGGCCCTATGGTGTGGCCCCCTCGGCCGGCCTCCGACGCCCTCCTTCGGACTATTTATCGGCCTCGACCTAAAAACGCACGGGGAGAAGTCGAAGTCGCCAGAAACCCTCCAGAACGCCGCCACATCGCGAAACTCCGTCTCGGGAGCCAGAAGTCTCCGTTCTGGCACTCCGCCGGGACGGGGAATTGGAGGAGATCATCGCCATCATCACCGCCAACGCCTCTCCATCGACCAGCCATGTTTCCCCCATCCATATGTGAGTAATTCCCCCGCTGTAGGCTGAAGGGGATGGTAGGGATTGGATGAGATTGGTCATGTAATAGTCATAAGATTGTTAGGGCATAGTGCCTAGTATCCGTAGATGTTACTTTTATGATATTGTTGCAACTTGTTATGCTTAATGCTTGTCACTAGGGCCCGAGTGCCATGATCTCAGATCTGAACATGTTATTATTTCATCATGATATTCATTGTTTATGATCTTACCTGCAAGTTGTATACACATGTCGCTGTCCGGAACCAATGGCCCCGAAGTGACAGAAATCGGGACAACCGGAGGGGGTGGTAGTGACGTGAGGATCACATGTGTTCACGGAGTGTTAATGCTTTGCTCCGGTACTCTATTAAAAGGAGTACCTTAATATCCAGTAGTTTCCCTAGAGGCCCGGCTGCCACCGGCTGGTAGGACAAAAGATGTTGTGCAAGTTTCTCATTGCGAGCACGTACGACTATAATTGGAACACATGCCTATTGATTGATTAGTACTTGGATACCGTTTTATTATTATCTCGCAAATGCCCCCGCTTTGATTGTTACATGAGTTTCTCTCATCCATGCAACGCCCGTTAATCCGTCCCCGTGCCTACGGTATTTTAATCCTCGTTGTTTACTATAATCACTACCGCTGTCTTTGTTACTCGCTGTCGTTATTTCGCTATCGCTACTCGCTATAAAACTGTTACTACTCGATAAACTCTTGCGAGCAAGTCTGTTTCCAGTGCAGCTGAATTGACAACTCCGCTGTTAAGGCTTTCAAGTATTCTTTGTCTCCCCTTGTGTCGAATCAATAAATTGGGTTTTACTTCCCGCGAAGACTGTTGCGATCCCCTATACTTGTGGGTCATCAAGACTATTTTCTGGCGCCGTTGCCGGGGAGCATAGCTTTATTTGGAAGTTCACTTGGATTGATATTGTTCGCTGCAAATTCTCCATCATGGGTAAACCTCGCGATACTAAGGTCGCCATATTACCATCCACTACAAGAAAAGGTACAACTCTGAGTACCTCTGCTGCTCTTGATTCACCATCTGTGATTGATAAACTTGTTTCACCGCCACATGCTTCACATGTTGGTACTTCTGCTGAATCTGAAAATTCTTATAATATTGATAATGCTTCTGCTGTGCTTGATGATAGTGGTTCATTGGGATCTTTTCTAGATGCTACAATTGCTAGGTCTAGACAAATTGAAAATACTGAAACTCCTAATGCTACTACACCTGTTAATTCACCTGAACTTGATTATTCTAGTGATGATCCTGATGAAGATTATGTGGAACTTAATGATGATTTTATTGAAAAATGCAATGCTACTACTGATGCAAGAAAAATTAAAAAGTTGCTTGCAGAACATGCTGTTAGATATAAACTGTCTCCTGATCCTAAATTTGCCACATCTCCTATAAACATTAAGGATAAAGATTATGATTTTTCTCTTGATCTGTCTCATATAGCTATTGTTGAGAAAACACCCTTTTGTGGTACTGAAAAAGAAAGTGCTGTTGAACACATGACTGAGTTATCTACTTTGAGTAGCTTGTTTTCTGATGATGTTAAGATGCGTACTTACTTTGTTGCTAAAATATTTCCATTCTCATTAAAGGATGACGCTAAAACTTGGTATAAAAGTTTGCCACCTAATTCTATTAAAAGCCCAAAAGAATTGCTTGAGGTTTTCTTCCGAAAATACTTTCCTGCTAGTGCTCAACATATTGCTTTGTAGAGAATTTATAATTTTGATCAGGAAGATGGAGAGAAATTGCCTGAGGCTTGGGCGAGATTTTGCTCTCTTATTAGAGCGCTGCCTGACCATGATTTGGAAAAGCATGATTTACTTGATATATTTTATAGTGGACTAACCATTGAGTCTAGGGCATACCTGGATAGTTGTGCTGGTTGTGTTTTCAGGAAAAGAACTCCAGACGACGCTGAAGAATTATTGGCTAAAATAGGCCGGAATCATGATGATTGGACTACACCTGAACCAACCCCGACACCGATATTGAAGAAGAGGGGTTTAATTAAATTGAATGATGAAGATATGAGGGAAGCCAAGAAGTCTCTCAAGGAGAAAGGTATTAAATCTGAAGATGTGAAGAATCTGCCTCCCATAGAAGATATATGTGAGATAATTCCCCCTTCATCCATGATTGAGGTAAATTCCCTTCAACGCTTTACTAGGGAAGATATTCCATATTCAAAACCTCCTCGCGCAATGCTTAGATGAGTTTGATAATTATATTGTTAAGCAAGAAAATTTTAATATGAGAGTAGAGAATCATTTAATGGAAAATTCTCGAGCTATTAGTGAATTGCATGATATTGTGGAGAGAACCTCCAATGATGTTAAGATGCTTGTTAAACATTTTCATATGGTTCAAACTCAAATTGATCAACTCACTAAAGTGCAAAATGACTTGTTGGGAAATAATGGTAAAGAAAAACATGCTTATGAAGTAACAACTAGAGGTGGTGTTTCTACTCAGGATCCTCTATATCCTGAAGGACACCCCAAAAGAATTGAACAAGATTCTCAACGCATTGAACCTAGAGCTCCATCTAAGAAAAAGAAGAAGAAACATAAAAATGTTGTAGAATCCTCTGAACCTATTAATGATCCTAATAGTATTTCTATTTCTGATGCTGAAACTGAAAGTGGTTATGAACATGACAAAGATAATGATAAGAATGATACTCCTGATAAAGAAGAGGTTGAAGAAGAACCTGAAAAGCATGCTAAAAATAAAAAGTACACTAAAGAAGATTTTATTGCTGAGAAACATGGTAATGAAAGAGAACCTTGGGTTCAAAAGCAAATGCCTTTTCCTGCTAAGAAACTAAAATCAAAGGAAGAGGAACACTATAATAAATTTTGTGATTGGATGAAACCTTTATTCTTGCAAATCCCTTTGATCGATGCTATTAAATTGCCTCCTTATTCAAAGTATATGAAAGATATTGTTACTAACAAAAGGAAAATCCCCAATGAGGAAATTTCCACTATGCTTGCTAATTACTCTTTCAATGGCAAAGTTCCAAAGAAGTTGGGCGACCCAGGTATACCTACTATTCCTTGTTCTATTAAGAATAATTATGTTAAAACTGCTCTATGTGACTTGGGAGCCGGTGTTAGTGTTATGCCTTTCTCTCTTTATAAGAGACTTTGCTTAGATAAGTTGATACCTACTGATATATCTTTACAAATGGCTGGTAAATCTACTGCTATTCCTGTTGGTGTATGTGAGGATGTTCCTGTTCAAGTTACTCAAAATTGCTTGATATTAACTGATTTTGTTGTGTTGGAAATGCCTGAAGATGATAATATGTCCATTATTCTTGGGAGACCCTTTCTTAATACTGCAGGGGCTGTTATTGATTGCAATAAAGGAAAAGTCACTTTTAATGTGGATGACAAGGAACATACTGTCCATTTCCCCAAGAAGATTGATAAAATATGTGGAGTTAATACTATTTCTACTGTGAGAACTATCAAAGTTGGAACTATCGATTGTCCTATATATGAGCCTAAAGAGGAATATCAAACTCTTGTGATTGGATCCGTATCAATACAATTCAAGGTAACATGATTGATTTGAGGTTTATTTCTTCTTATGCTATGTAAAATTTATTTGGTGGCAAGACTTGATCAACCTTGTTAACAAATACTTTTTATATGCATAGAGGAAGAAACAACATTTCTTTCTTCCTCCACTTGCTCTAGTTGCTGTAGCACTTTTATTTTGCAAAGTTCCTTAGTTGATTAGAGATTTCAAAATTTTTCCTGGCCAGTAATAATAAACTTAATACCCAGAAATGTGCATTTTTCAAAGTTTTCAAAAATTCGCAAAAATTACACCGTTGGTCCTATTTTTCGACGAGGCACCTGGGAGCACCAGAGGATGACCTGTGGGGCACCACAGGGTGCCACACCACAGGCCGGCGCGGCCAAGGAGGTGGGCGCGCCACCTTGTGGTGTGGGCCCCTCCTTGCCCCACTACTTCATCTCTTCCTCCCAGCACCTTCTCTCTCCCGAAAAAACTCGTACCAAGTTCCTCTCACTCGCGTTTTTGCTCCAGAGCTCCAGATTTCTCGATCTCTTTGCTCAGCCCAGATTTCTGTTTGAAATTTGGCACATTTGCTCTCCGGTATGTGACTCCTTCGACTATCCAAATAGAATTTTGTTTGGTTAAGTATATCTTGAATATTTTGCTGCTATAGGTAACATGTTTAGTGAGCTTGCATGCTTGTTCTAATTGGTAGAAACTAGTTTTGATGCATGTTTAGTACTCTAGCAAGTTCCTATAGTGGTTTCCTTCAATTATATGCCACCAAATCAAGTTTTATATTGTTTGTTGAAAATTTCAGAAAAGAGATGAAGAAGTTCAAATTTGGAGAATTGTTCAAGAAAGGAACAACCAGCACCGGGAGGCCTTCTAGGACCGCAACCCAAATTAGGCGATCGTACAATGAGGACATCATCGCGCCTAGTTTCGCGCCCGAAGAGGACAATGGGCCTCCTAATGCTTCATCCTTCCCATGTTATGATTTTCTGACAAATGCAGGGATATTGGATGATTTCTTCACCCTTGTCAACAGGGCGGGATTAGCCACCTACGTGGGAGACGAAAGGGAGCAATACTACATGCTCACCAAAACCTTCGTCGAGAGCTTCAAGTTCCAAAACGCGCAATTTAAGCCGACAGTTGCATTCAAGATTTATGATGACCCTATTACTATGGAATTGGAAACATTTTGTCGTGCATTGGATATTGCCCCTGTAGGTACAGCAAGGAGGATTGATGACAACCCCCGGTACTTGTTGGAGCTTTATCGAGGGATCACCAATGATGATTGTCGCACCATTCAGCGGGGCAAGATAAGGAACATTCAACTCCCCGCCATTAAATATTTTGCATATTACATTGCCACTAGCATTCTTGGTAGGGAGAACACTAGCAATATTTCTAGCTACCATCTTGCTTTCTTGAATATTGCGCTTACTGGGCAGACATCTTATCATCTTGGTTCTCTTATTGCTCGCCGCCTGTCTAACAGAGGACCTATTTTTGGAGGAACTATTGCATTGCGCATTTTGACACATTTAAGACTTCCTATTGATCCTGATGATGTGCCATTAACCCCTAGGAGGCTTGATATCACTGCTATGAAAAGCCATCATTTTGTTACTACTGATTCCACTATAGATAACATGGTCTATAGAATGTTGTTTGCTGACGGGGAGGAGAAAGAAATCCCTCTTCCCCAGCTAGGTTTGTTCTGTATTGACAGGCAACCATGGTCGCGCACTAAGGAGGAGGTGGATGAACACATGAAGATACAAGATTTCCACCAGCAGCATGACTCCGAGGACGCCGAGCCCTCCTACGACTGTACTGTCACGCATCCGGGCGCTTCTTCTAGCACATACCCGGAATATGATCCATCTTCGTCGTACTACGGGGATACTACATCATGGCCTCGATGGGATTGAACTCCACTTAGGCAAAAGCCTAAGCTTGGGGGGAGGTATACCGGCATCACTCATTCTTTGCATATTATGGTTGCTGGATACTTGTACATACTTGTTTAGTCTCTTTGAGTGGTTTTCTAATGAGAGAGAGATGATATTTGGGGAAGTGCTGCCTGAAAACAGATTCTGGACTGTTACTAGAAAAATTCGTACGCACAGCCAGAACGTTATTTTGACTTGCAAATTGTTGAGCATGTGCCCCAGGTTGTTATCTAACTTTCATTAGTTGAACACTTTTTGATCTGAGCAACGGAAGATTTTTGTTAATTTCGATTTCTGTACTGCTGTCAGGTTTTGGCAGATTTCTGCCATCTCGCTTTTCTGTGTTTCTTCTAGTTTTCATTCTCTTGTTTTTGCTTTGTTTCTTTCCTAAAACACAAAAAGACCAAAAATATTTCTGTTGTTTCTCTTCACCATTTTTTTATCTTGGTTTCTTGCATTTGTTTCGCTTTATTTGCTATTGCTAGTTTGCTATAAGAAAACCCAAAAAGATTTTGCTTTGTTTGCTTGTTTCCTTTTGTTCTTGTTCTCAAATTCGAAAACACCAAAAAATATTTGCTGTTCTTCTTTGGTTTGTAAAGTTCATTATGAGTTCAATGGTCTTCGGTGGCTGGAGCGTGGTTTTCATTTCATATTATCCAAGCTACACAAGTGAAAAGGCAATAATGACGATCTACGACAACCTGATTGTGGTGAGAGGCTGGTATGAACTCTATTTGTTTTCATTTTTGTACATATACTCATCCATGTGAGCATGCTTAGTTGGTTCATATGAGGTATATGTCAATTAAGAAAGTTTAGTAGTTCATGATCTCTCATGATTAGCTCCAATTTATTAATATGAGTAGCATGTCATAAATATTTGCTTGCATTGCTTTATTCATACATAGATATGACATTGTGGTATCCTCCTGTGAATAATTCACTTGAATCGACTTGGCACATGCCCACGCATGCATATGACTGAACAAAAGTCAATTAAGCCTCGATGATTTATTTTGCCTCAGAGTTCTTGTATCATTTTTATGCCTCTGTTAATTTATTTTGCTGCAAGCATGATTATGACAGTTACTGCTCTCTTGATTGTCGCTTCCCAGTCTATTGCTAGCCTTCACTTGTACTGAGCGGGAACGCTGCTCGTGCTTCCAAATCCATGAAAACCAAGTTATTCCATAGTGTCCACCATAAATACCTATGCATGGCATTTCAAACCATTCCAAGTAAATTCTCATGTGCTACCTTTAAACCTTCAAAATGCTTCTCAATTTGTGTTAATGTTTTATAGCTCATGAGGAAGTATGTGGTATTTATCTTTCAATCTTGTCATTTACTCCGGACGGACTTTCACCAATGGATTGGTGGCTTCATCCGCTTATCCAATAATTTTGCAAAAAGAGCTGGCAATGGGATTCCCAGTCCCAAATTAATTAACAAAAATAGACACTCCTCCATGGTATGTGATTGTTGGACGGCACCCGAAGGATTCGGTTAGCCATGGCTTGAGAAAGCAAAGGTGGGGAGGAGTGTCATCATAATAAAACTAAAATAAAAAGGCACTCCTTCATGGTATGAGATTGCTGGCAGGCACCCGAGGATTCGGTTAGCCATGGTTTGTGAAAGCAAGGTTGGAAGGAGTGCCACTCAAAAATAAAATTTCATGGGAGCCGCTCTTGAAAGCCCGGTTGATGAGGTAGTTAGAGTACCCATTACCATTCGTTGACAACAACAAACACCTCTCAAAACAATTTTACTTCTGTCTTTATAAAAATGAAAAGCTCTAGCACATGTTAATCCCTGCTTCCCTCTGCGAAGGGTCAATCTTTTACTTTTATGTTGTGTCTCCATTATTTCTTTGAGCACTTTCTTGAGAGCACAACTGTCATTCTTAGTATAATATGCTTGTCCCAAAATATGATTGATTGTGGTATAACTTTGATGCTTTTATCTTTGACAATCACTATTTCTAGTCTTTCTATGAACTCCAGAGGTGCCCGGGCATTTATGTTTTGCCAATCAAATACAGGCAAGCGAGATACCACTTTATCATATCCTTTTATGAACATTGCAATCCTGCTAATAGACATGATTCATGATGCTTATTATTGATTTGTTGGTACCTTTTCCATGATTGATATAGCTATTAGATGATTTTATTTGCATGTATCTTATTATGAATTGCTTAAGTACTTGCCATATCATGAGAATATTTACATCATATGAGCAAATGTGTTCGTGAAAGTTCTTTTATCGCTCAGTTGTTAACTGAATTGCTTGAGGACAAGCAATAAGCTAAGCTTGGGGGGAGTTGATACGTCCAAAACGTATCTACTTTCCCGAACACTTTTGCTATTGTTTTGCCTCTAATTTGTGTATTTTGGATGCAACTAACACGGACTAACGCTGTTTTCAGCAGAATTGCTCGGTGTCTTGTTTTTGTGCGGAAATCCAACTTTCGGGAAAAACCTCGGGATTTTGACGGAAGGCCCTATTTTCCCAGAATACTGACGGAGCCAGAAGGACAAATCAAGTGGAGGCCCGAGGGCTCCACACCATAAGGCGGCGCGGCCTAGGGGGGCCCGCGCGGCCCTATGGTGTGGCCCCCTCGGCCGGCCTCCGACGCCCTCCTTCGGACTATTTATCGACCTCGACCTAAAAACGCACGGGGAGAAGTCGAAGTCGCCGAAAACCCTCCGAACGCCGCCACATCGCGAAACTCCGTCTCGGGAGCCAGAAGTCTCCGTTCTGGCACTCCGCCGGGACGGGGAATTGGAGGAGATCATCGCCATCATCACCGCCAACGCCTCTCCATCGACCAGCCATGTTTCCCCCATCCATGTGTGAGTAATTCCCCCGCTGTAGGCTGAAGGGGATGGTAGGGATTGGATGAGATTGGTCATGTAATAGTCATAAGATTGTTAGGGCATAGTGCCTAGTATCCGTAGATGTTACTTTTATGATATTGTTGCAACTTGTTATGCTTAATGCTTGTCACTAGGGCCCGAGTGCCATGATCTCAGATCTGAACATGTTATTATTTCATCATGATATTCATTGTTTATGATCTTACCCGCAAGTTGTATACACATGTCGCTGTCCGGAACCAATGGCCCCGAAGTGACAGAAATCGGGACAACCGGAGGGGATGGTAGTGACGTGAGGATCACATGTGTTCACGGAGTGTTAATGCTTTGCTCCGGTACTCTATTAAAAGGAGTACCTTAATATCCAGTAGTTTCCCTAGAGGCCCGGCTGCCACCGGCTGGTAGGACAAAAGATGTTGTGCAAGTTTCTCATTGCGAGCACGTACGACTATAATTGGAACACATGCCTATTGATTGATTAGTACTTGGATACCGTTTTATTATTATCTGCAAATGCCCCTGCTTTGATTGTTACATGAGTTTCTCTCATCCATGCAACGCCCGTTAATCCGTCCCTGTGCCTACAGTATTTTAATCCTGCTGTTTACTATAATCACTACTGCTGTCTTTGTTACTCTGCTGCTGTTATTTCGCTACCGCTACTGCTATAAAACTGTTACTACTGATAAACTCTTGCGAGCAAGTCTGTTTCCAGGTGCAGCTGAATTGACAACTCCGCTGTTAAGGCTTTCAAGTATTCTTTGTCTCCCCTTGTGTCGAATCAATAAATTGGGTTTTACTTCCCGCGAAGACTGTTGCGATCCCCTATACTTGTGGGTCATCAACCACCCATGTCGTTAACTTGGACGTGTAGTACTCAAACGGTTATATAAATGATTTTTTGCATATACGGGATTAACTCAACCAAATTTAAAATTTATATACATTTAATACAATAATCTTACTTACACATCATGCCACAACAAATCATTGATTGTGAGAATTGTCATACAAGGTGGGATATCAAGTAGTGGCCGCAACATTCTAGGTTATTGTCAACAACTTCGTCCCGAGCCACGAATAATGCTCTTTGACTCCAGCTTAACTTCAATGTGTTTTATACTAAACTTTTTTATTTTTTATAGTTAGATTTAATGAAATTACAATATCATGAAAACATTGCAAATTATTGATCGTGTTGATATTTTTATAGCTTTTATTGTATATCATTCAAAAATATGATTGCGATGTGCTAAATTTAGGTCATATTTTGTGATAAAAGTGACGTTAGGTTTTCATGTTAGAAACATCGCCCTTTGTAAGAATATTTGAACCAAAACCCTCAAATATGGAAAATAAATAAATAGAATAAAATGGCATGTCACCCCTGATTAGTCTTTTACTTACGTATATTAATGTATGTGTATGTATTCAGGATAGTATATGGTTATTATATATCCTTATAGAGATCTCTAAAGTGGTTTAGTGGATATCTTGATAGTGGATTCTGGTCTACGTTTTTATGTCTAAGCAAATAGAAATTTGTACAGTTGATAAGGTGTTTATGTGCGGAAAGTGTCTTCGGCTCCTGAGTTCCAAATACTATCATGGCTAGTCGCCAGCCACGGCTCGCACAAATACTTGTCCACGAAAGGGCGGATAGATATTATAAATCAATGATGGATTTGGCTTAATGTTAATGTGGCAAAATCTTGTTTAAATCGCATGAGGCCTTTCCAGGAAGGGGAACCTGTTGGATTCGTCTTGAACTTGAGACAAAGTCTTATTTTGATATAGCAGCATTTCATATGCATGCTGGGGGGGCGCGGTCGAGCAGCATGAAAGGATCCGAACCGAACGGGTTCTAAACGTATGCTACCTCCGCGCGCGTTGATTTAATCGGATCCGAGGAAGTACTTCAGATCTCCGTTGGATGTGTTCAAATTTCCGCGTGCACGTTTAAGTACGGGCGTACCGTACGTGCATTGACACCGTGGTGACAAGCGTCGGTCCCAGCAGGGAGTTCGTGTTGAAGGCCAGCACGTGGCCCGTGCACCCCATCAGAATGCATCACGACCAAACCAGGCGACCTGTAGTATATACTCAGATATATTTGTACGCACCGTGGTAGGCTGTAGCTAGCGCCTGTACACGCCAAGGATTTCAGATAGCCGCCACGACGAAGCGGGAACCGCATCTACAATCTACATACTCGGATACGCATCCTGATACTCCTCTCCTCGCGCAGGGCCAAGGAGATCAGATCCTTCCAACAGACAACGATCGGTCCAACTATGTGTTGCGGCACGCACTACTGATCAATCACTTGCTTCCTTTTTGCAGTCTTTTCTACCGTACATAAAAGGGTACCATGTCGAGCTGACAAACATATTATACCTGCAGGCAACCACCCCTTCTTCCTTTCTGCTGGTGGCGCCTTCAGATCGCCGGTCTTGCTTCGCACGAAAATCGGTGGTTCGGATTGGACGCTGTGAGGGAAGACACGTACCTAAAAGGCGCCTATATTATGCTTGGCTAGATTATGGGGCCAGCCTAGGTTGGCGGTGGTGTGTCGGGGGGACGGATTATTGGATGGTAAGGGCATCTCCAACCGGGCGACCCATCCCGCGCCCGCGCGTTCGGATGGGTCGAACGGACAAAAACGCGGCCCAGCGCGCGGACCCATCCCTAAAACGGATGGCCGCGGCGTCCGGGACGACCCAAACCCGGCCCAAATCTTGGACGAGTTTGCGTGGCCGCGGATGCGAAAGGCTGGTCGCTCGCGTCCTCCCCTTGTCCGCCCTGGCCCGCCTGTCTGCCTCCCAAAACACAAGGCCACCGCACACATCTCCCCACCCGCTCCGCCGCCACCCACGGACCGGCGATTTCGGACCGCGTCGACGCCGGCCATCGTCGTCGAGCCGCCGGGCAAGCGGGCGGAAGCATAGGTCGAGGTCCCGCGCTGCTTTCGCCGCGTCGTAGCATAGTCGGAGGACGCCGGCGCCGGCGTTGTTGTCCTCTCACCGTCGCGACACCTCCCGCCGTTCGCAGCTGCGCCGTTTCCGCCGGAGGTGAGCCCTCCTGCACCGTGTTTCCAGACCGCAAGTCGGCTGAGACGGCCATGGCTGCAGGTCCCCAGAGAAGCATTTGGATCGCCTCCGCTCGCGAGGTGTTCGTTCAAATGCTCGAACTAATATGTGTCCCTTTTCAGATCATGGTGGACAGCGACGACGAGTACTTCTTCAAGAACTTCATCGACACGTCGTCAGAAGAGGAGTCCGACGACGAATTTTTCACGGATGCTGCGGTGCTCATCCACTTTCGCACAGAACAGTACCTCCGGCAACCAAATGCAGAGGACACAGCTCGTCTGTTGTCGATCAACGCTTCCAGGGGGTTTCCTGGGATGCTTGGCAGCATAGACTGCATGCATTGGGAGTGGAAGAACTGCCCCTTTGGTTGGCAGGGGCATACAGCGGCCATTCTGAGGGGTGCACAGTCATTCTTGAAGCTGTTGCTTCCCATGACACATGGATTTGGCACTCATTCTTCGGAATGACTGGCTCGCACAATGACATCAATGTGCTGCGGCGCTCTCCGGTGTTTGATAGGCTAGCGTACGGTCGGTCCCCCGATGTGGATTTTGAGATCAATGGCCACCACTACACCAAGGGGTACTACCTTGCCGATGGTATCTATCCACCTTGGGCTACACTCGTGAAGACAATCCGAAACCCCGACTCGGAAGCAGGAGGCAAGGTTTGCCAAAGAGCAGGAGGCAGCCCGGAAAGATGTCGAGCGGGCGTTTGGCATCCTCCAAGCTCGTTGGGCTATCGTCGGACACCCCGCCGAGCCCGGGATGTGCAAACTCTGTGGGAGGTGATGACCGCTTGTGTAATCATGCATAACATGATTGTTGAGGTAGAGCGGGATGATTCACTCTTTGATAATGACTGGGAAGGCCAAGGAGAGTTGGTTACTCCTCAAGGTGGTCCGGCATCATTCCAGGACATTCTTCATGCGCACCATGAAATTCGAGATCTAGCTGTACACAACCAGCTTCAGGCTGATTTGGTCGAGCACATGTGGCAGCATGTAGGCAGCAATGCTGCAAACAACAATCATGAAGGAAATCCTGAAGCCTAGAGCATTTGTATCGTTTTTTCATTTTATTTGAATAATACTTTATCCTTGATTACATGGACTATGTAATGTGTAATACATTTTGAGCATTTGAACTATTTTATATATTTTTTCTATAATTTATTTTGCGTTTTTCTAGTGAATTTACAAGAAAAACATACCATGGGCGCCGCGACCCAAATCTGGCGCGTTGGGCGCAGCGCGCGACCCAAACGGACGCGCGGACGCGGGGCACCGTCCGCGCGTCCGCTCGGGCACGCAAACGGCCCAAAACGGACGGCCCAGCGCGTCCGTTTGGGTCGCCCGGTTGGAGATGCCCTAAGGTCGAACGTCCAAACGGAGCGTCGTGTCCGTTTGCGTCGGCCCAAATGGTCGAAACCGTTCGGGCGTCCTTTTGCGTCGGGGGTGGCTCCAGCGACACGACGCATAAATTTTTGTTTTCATTCATACGCCATAATTTACATGAAAAAAAGGACATTAAAAAAGCCAGAAAGGCGTGCCAAAATACGCGCTGTCTACTGGTCGTCGTCGCTGACGAGGTCAATCAGCTGCGGCGTCGGCCATGGAAGCTCGTACGCCGGCGGTGGAGGAGGTACTGCCGCACGGGCAGGAGGCTGTGGCCAGGGATCCCACGCTGGAGCAGCAGGCAGAGCGCGGACGTTGGAACGCGTCGGCGTGGCCGGAGGAGTCGCCGGCCTCCCCTGCGCGAGCGCTGACTCGCGGAGCTGGATTACGAGCCCGTCCCACAAAGCGAGCTCGTTGAGCTCGTCCTGCTCGCTGTTGGCCAGTGCCATGGCAATGGACTCCTCCTCTGAAATGTCCGGCGGCTGGGTCTCCGGATCCCACGCCGGCCCGCCGTCGTCGTGGTCGTACTACGCATTAACGCGGCCACTGCAAAGGCTGCAGCGCGCCGCCCAGAAGTAATGCCGCGGAAGACGAAGCAGTTGTGCCGCTGTCAGGCGGGCCCGTGCGAGGACCGAGCGGACACTTTGCGCGTCCGCGCAGCGTCCGCCGAGACGCAAACCTGACGCATATTTGGGCCAGGTTTGCGTCTCCGCGGACGGCCCGGTCACTTTGCGTCGCCCCGCTGGAGGGGGTGCCAGACGCATTTCCGGTCACGGCGGACACAAACGGTCGCTCAGCGTCCGTTTGCGTCGCGCCGCTGGAGATGCCCTAAGGGCATAAGGCGACGTAAATCGGTGTCCGCGTACGTCTGTTTGCGTCGCGCGGCGGACGCGAAAAAGACCGTTTTTATCCGTGCGTCGTTTGCACTTGGGTGCCTTCAGCGGCCCGACGCATTTCCGCATCGGCATGAATTATGATGTTTGAAAACAACAAAATAAAGAGTTTCAACGAAGTCATAGTTATTACATTCAAATTTTAAAAAGTCTACATGAAAATAAGATGATGTTCCTCTAGGCATAGTATTCATGGCCAGCCAATGTCCACTGATGCTCAATCAGATCCGTCTGCAGCTGTTTGCACACGGTCTCGTCAGTGACTTCTACATTCATATGCAGATAGTCCTCCCAAAATAAAACCCTAGGGAGTGGCGTAACCAGCTCACCTTGGAATTCTCAATGGTGCTCATTGCGGCCATCAGGACGCTCGTTCTCAACGATCATATTGTGCATGATCACGCAGCATGTCATCACCTCATGCATGATCTTCAGGGACCATGTTCTTGCCGGGTGACGGACAATTGCCCACCGAGGTTGGAGCACACCAAATCCACGCTCCACATCTTTCCTGCAAGCCTCTTCCATCTTGGCAAACCTCCTCATCTTCTCGGAGTTTGGATTACAGACAGTCTTCACTAGTGTGACCTAGTCAGGGTAGATGCCATCAACAAGATAATATGACTTGTCATATTCATTTCCATTGACCTCGTACCTCACCCGGGGAGTTTTGCCATGCATGAGTGATAACCCACAAGTATAGGGGATCGCAACAGTCTTCGCGGGAAGTAAAACCCAAATTTATTGATTCGACACAAGGGGAGGTAAAGAATACTTATAAGCCTTAACAACTGAGTTGTCAATTCAGCTGCACCTGGAAAAGCACTAGTAACGAGGGTGATGTGAAAGCAGCAGTAATATGAGAGCAGTAGTAACAGTAACACAGCAGCAGTAGCAGTAATATGAGAGCAATGGCACCAGAAAATAGTTGATACTACTTCCAATGACATAGAGAACGAGTTTATGATGATGAAAGATGGACCGGGGTTCCCAGCTATCTACACTAGTGGTAACTCTCCAATAACAAGTGTTGGGTGAACAAATTACAGTTGGGCAATTGATAGGATTGAAATAGCATTAAGACAGAACATCAAGATTATTAATCATGTAGGCATGTTTCCCATATATAGTCATACGTGCTCGCAATGAGAAACTTGTACAACATCTTTTGTCCTACCAGCCGGTGGCAGCCGGGCCTCAAGGGAATCTACTGGATATTAAGGTACTCCTTTTAATAGAGTACCGGAGAAAAGCATTAACACTCCGTGAAAACATGTGATCCTCACATCACTACCATCCCCTCCGGTCGTCCCGATTTCTGTCACTTCGGGGCCATTGGTTCCGGACAGTGACATGTGCATACAACTTGTAGATACAATCTAAGCAATAAATATAGAGCTCAAATCTAAGATCATGCCACTCGGGCCCTAGTGACAAGCATTAAGCATAACAAGATTGCAGCAACAATAACTTCATAAACTTTGTAGATAGACAATCATAATGTAACAATCCATCGGATCCCGACAAACACAACACCAATTACATCAGATGAATCTCAATCATGTAAGGCAGCTCATGAGATCATTGTATTGAACTACATGGGGGAGAGTATACCAACTAGCTACAGCTAGAACCCGTAGTCTATGGGGGAACTACTCACGGAGCATGATGGAGGCGGTGGCGTCGATGGAGATGGCTTCCGGGGGCACTTCCCCGTCCCGGCGGCGTGCCGGAACAGAGACTTCTGTCCCCCGAATTGGAGTTTCGCGATGGTGGCGGCGCCCCTGGAGTCTTTCTGGAGTTTCGTCAATCGGTCCTGCGTTTTTAGGTCGAAAGGGCTTAAATAGGCGAAGAGGCGGCGCAGGAGGGCTGACAGGGTGGCCCCACACTAGGCCGGCGCGGCCAGGGTGTGGCCCGCGCGGCTTGATACGTCTCCAACGTATCGATAATTTCTTATGTTCCATGCTACTTTATTGATGATACCTACATGTTTTATACACATTATATGTCATATTTATGCATTTTCTGGAACTAACCTATTAACAAGATGCCGAAGTGCCAGTTCCTGTTTTCTGCTGTTTTTTGGTTTCAGAAATCCTAGTAAGGAAATATTCTCGGAATCGGACGAAATCAAGACCCAGGTTCCTATTTTCACCGGAAGCATCCAGAACACACGAGAAGGACCAGAGGGGGGGCACTGGGCCCCCAGACCATAGGCCGGCGCGGCCCAGGCCCTGGCCGCGCCGCCTTATGGTGCCACCGCCTCGTCGCCCCTCCGACTCCGCCTCTTCGCCTATATAAAGGTCCCTGACCTAAAACTTCGATACGGAAAAGCCACGGTACGAGAAACCTTCCAGAGCCGCCGCCATCGCGAAGCCAAGATCTGGGGACAGGAGTCTCCGTTCCGGCACGCCGCCGGAACGGGGAAGTGCCCCGGAAGGCTCCTCCATCGACACCACCGCCATCTTCATCAACGCTGCTGTCTCCCATGAGGAGGGAGTAGTTCTCCATCGAGGCTCGGGGCTGTACCGGTAGCTATGTGGTTCATCTCTCTCCTATGTAGTTCAATACAATAATCTCATGAGCTGCCTTACATGATTGAGATTCATATGATGATGCTTGTAATCTAGATGTCGTTATGCTAGTCAAGTGAATTTTACTTATGTGATCTCCGGAGACTCCTTGTCCCACGTGTGTAAAGGTGACGAGTGTGTGCACCGTGTGGGTCTCTTAGGCTATATTTCACGAGAATACTTATTCACTGTTATGAATGGCATAGTGAAGTGCTTATTTATATCTCTTTATGATTGCAATGTGCATCGTATCACAATTTATCTATGTGCTACTCTAGCAATGTTATTAAAGTAGTTTTATTCCTCCTGCACGATGTAATGGTGACAGTGTGTGCATCCGTGTTAGTACTTGGTTTATGCTATGATCATGATCTCTTGTAGATTGCGAAGTTAACTATTGCTATGATAGTATTGATGTGTATTATTCCTCCTACATAAGCATGAAGGTGACAGTGTGCATGCTATGTTAGTACTTGGTTTAGTCGTTTCGATCTTTCATGCACTCTAAGGTTATTTAAATATGAACATTTAATTGTGGAGCTTGTTAACTCCGGCATTGAGGGTTCGTGTAATCCTACGCAATGTGTTCATCATCCAACAAGAGAGTGTAGAGTATGCATTTATCTATTCTGTTATGTGATCAATGTTGAGAGTGTCCACTAGTGAAAGTATAATCCTTAGGCCTTGTTTCTAAATACTGCTATCGCTTCTTGTTACTGTTTTACTGCGTTACTACTGCTGAGTTACTACTGCTTGTTTACTTCCTACAATACTGCTACCATCAACTGCACGCCAGCAAGCTATTTTCTGGCGCCGTACTACTCGCTCATACTTATTTATACCACCTGTATTTCACTATCTCTTCGCCGAACTAGTACACCTATTAGGTGTGTTGGGGACACAAGAGACTTCTTGCTTTGTGGTTGCGGGGTTGCATGAGAGGGATATCTTTGACCTCTTCCTCCCTGAGTTCGATAAACCTTGGGTGATCCACTTAAGGGAAACTTGCTGCTGTTCTACAAACCTCTGCTCTTGGAGGCCCAACACTGTCTACAAGAATAGAAGCACCCGTAGACATCACGGCCCACATGTGTGGTGGCCCCCTGGCTCTCCTCCGACTCTCCTTCGGTGTTCTGGATGCTTCCGGGAAAAATAGGATGTTTGGCGTTGATTTCGTCCAATTCCGAGAATATTGCCCGAACAGCCTTTCTGGAACTAAAAACAGCAGAAAACAGGAACTGGCACTGTGGCATCTTGTTAATAGGTTAGTTCCGAAAAACGCATAAAAACATTATAAAGTGCGAGCAAAACATGTAAGTATTGTCATAAAACAAGCATGGAACATCAGAAATTATAGGTACGTTGGACGTATCAAGCATCCCCAAGCTTAGTTCCTGCTCGTCCTCGAGTAGGTAAACGATAAAAAGAGTAATTTCTGTAGTGACATGCTACTTACATAACCTTGATCATACTATTACAAAGCATATGAAATGAATGAAGTGACTCAAGGCAATGATCTATAGTTGCTAACAAATAGATAACATATAGCAAAACTTTTCATGAAGAGTACTTTCAAGACAAGCATCAAAAGCCTTGCACAAGAGTTAACTCACAAAGCAATAGATTCAAAGTAAAGGCATCGAAGCAACACAGAGGAAGATTTAAGTTTCAGCAGTTGCTTTCAACTTTCAACATGTATATATCATGGATAATGGTCAACACAAAGTAATATGATGAATGCAAATAAGCAAGTATGTAAGAATCAATGCACAGTTGACACAAGTGCTTGCTTCTAAGATGGAAGGAAGTAGGTAAACTGACTCAACATAAAGTAAAAGAATGACCCTTCGCAGAGGGAAGCATTGATTGCTATATTTGTGCTAGAGCTTTGGTTTTGAAAACATAAAGAGAGCATAAAAGTAAAGTTTTGAGAGGTGTTTGTTGTTGTCAACGAATGGTAGTGGGCACTCTAACTACCTTATCAACCAGACTTTCAAGAGCGGCTCCCATGAAGGACGTTATTTCTACCACCGTGGTAGATCATCCCTCTTCTCTTTTGTTTACACATGTATTTTAGTGTATTTTATTTTTTGGGTGGCACTCCTTCCAACCTTGCTTTCACAAACCATGGCTAACCGAATCCTTCGGGTGCCTGCCAACAATCTCATACCATGAAGGAGTGCCTTTTTATTTTAGTTTTATTTAGATGACACTCCTCCCAACCTTTGCTTTCTCAAGCCATGGCTAACCGAATCCTCGGGTGCCTTCCAACCTTTCACATACCATGGAGGAGTGTCTATTTGCAAAATTAAGTTGCTTACTGATGAATCAGAGCAAAACATGTGAAGAGAATTATTAATGAAGTTAATTAATTGGGGCTGGAACCCCATTGCGAGCTCTTTATGCAAAGTTATTGGATAAGCGGATGAAGCCACTAGTCCATTGTGAAAGTCTGTCCGAAGTAAATGACAAGATCGAAAGATAAAACACCACATACTTCCTCATGAGCTATAAAACATTGACACAAATCAGAGGTGATAAATTTTGAATTGTTTAAAGGAAGCACTCAAGCAATTTACTTTGGAATGGCGGAGAAATACCATGTAGTAGGTAGGTATGGTGGACACAAATGGCATAGTGGTTGGCTCAAGGATTTTGGATGCATGAGAAGTATTCCCTCTTGATACAAGGCTTAGGCTAGCAAGGTTATTTGAAGCAAACTCAAGTATGAACCGGTACAGCAAAACTTACATAAGAACATATTGCAAGCATTATAATACTCTACACTGTCTTCCTTGTTACTCAAACACTTTTACCAGAAAATATCTAGACCTTAAGAGAGACCAATCATGCAAACCAATTTTAACAAGCTCTACAGTAGTTCTCCACTAATAGGTTTAAACTACATGAAAAAAAAACTTAATCATGATCTACTTGAGAGCTCAAAACAATTGCCAAGTGTCAAATTATCCAAGACATTATGAGGCATTTTCTGTTTCCAACCAAATATCAATAAGTGCAATAGCTTCCAACTTTTATCATGAACATTAAAAGCGAAGAACACAAGTGTTCAAATGAAAAAGCGGAGTGTGTCTCTCTCCCAAACAAGGATTGCTAGGATCCATCTTTATTCAAACAAAAATAAAAACACACAGACGCTTCAAGTAAAGCACATATGATGTGACCGAATAAAAATATAGTTTCAATAGAAGAAACCTGATAAGTTGATGAAGGAGGGGATGCCTTGGGCATCCCCAAGCTTAGACGCTTGAGTCTTCTTGAAATATGCAGGGATGAACCACGGGGGCATCCCCAAGCTTAGACTTTTCGCTCTCCTTAATCATATATCATCCTCCTCTCTTGACCCTTGAAAACTTCCTTCACACCAAACTTCTCATAAACTTCATTAGAGGGGTTAGTACTCAGAAAAATTGAATCCACCTTGGTCCTGTAGTGACACATTGCAAGAACTCAATAAAACATTAGCTACAGCTCTCCATGTCTAGAAAGCCTCACTTAAAGTCCACAAGAGACAATGCAAAAAACAGAGACAGAATCTGCCAAAACAGAACAGCCAGTAAAGACGAATTTTAATAAAATACTTCCGTTGCTCAAATCAGAAAACTCAAAACTAATGAAAGTTGCGTACATATCTGAGGAACACGCACGTAAATTGGCATAATTTTCTGTGTTTCCTACAGAGAATTAGACCCATATTCGTGACAGATAGAAATCTGTTTCTGCGCAGAAATCCAAATCTAGTATCAACCTTCGATTAGAGGCTTCACTTGGCACAACAAAACATAAAACTAAGATAAGGAGAGGTTGCTACAGTAGTAAACAACTTCCAAGACACAAATATAAAACAAAGTACTGTAGCAAAATAACACATGGGTTATCTCCCAAGAAGTTCTTTCTTTATAGCCATTAAGATGGGCTCAGCGAGCTTTAATGATGCACTCCCAAGAAATAGTATTTGAAGCAAAAGAGAGCATCAAAAAGAAAATTCAAAAGACATTTAAGTCTCACATGCTTCCTATGCATAGGAATCTTGTACACAAATAAATTCATGAAGAACAAAGTGACAGGCATAAGAAGATAGAACAAGTATAACTTCAGCAATTTCAGCATATAGAGAGGTGTATTAGTACCATGAAAATTTCTACAACCATATTTTCCTCTCTCATAATAATTTTCAGTAGCTTCATGAACCAACTCAACAATATAACTATCACATGCAGCATACTTTTCATGATTTCCAAACACATAATTTTTATCAAGTTCAAGAATTGTGGAATTAAAACTTTCAAACTTACTTTTATTAATAATATAACAAGGTAGTGGATCAATCTCAATAGATATGGGACTCATAGAACAAGTCAAGAACTCTCCAATCCCATTTTCATTAGTAGTACAATTAATATTATCAAGTAACATAGGACCATCATCTAGAGATTTATCATAAACATTTGCTAAGCAAAATTCTTTAGTACCATGCATTTCGACATCAGGCACAAACAAAGCATTATCATAAGATTTATCAAAGTAGCATGGATTATCATATATAACAGTAGCATAATCATTCTCACAAGTATTACTCATAGGTACTATTTCAAAAGAATCCACAGGAACATAACATTCAACCTCTTCCGGTAAGCATGGAGGGCAATCAAATAGTGTAAGAGATAAAGAGTTACTCTCATTAGAAGGTTGGCATGGGTAGCTAATCCATTCTTCCTCCTTTTGTTCGTCGCTCTCCTCTTCTTTTTCATCCAATGAGCTTTCAGGTTCATCAATTTCCTCCTCTTTTTCATCCAATGAGCTTTCATGTTCATCAATTTCTTCTTCCACAGGTCCCTGCAAATTGTGAGTGCATTCTTGTGCATTAATGAGTCTCTCTTTATAATCAATGATATAAGGATTACCACTGTAGCATTCTATGCAAGAATTAAGGATAGTAGAGACATAATCTTTAAGGTCCTTACAAATAGCACAAGTTTCATAATTCTCAACCATGAAGGATTCTATCTCGGAGGCTCCCATAAATAAGACAAATTGTTCTACCTCTTCGAACCCATAATGAATATAGCAATTCCGATTATAGTTCTTAATTAAAAATTCCTCACTAAAGCCACATTGAAATTTAAGATGTTTAGTATCCTGTTGAGAGCAACAGTTTATATCATGGCGTCTAAGCAAGATTCTAGCAATTGTATTTAATTTCTCTATCATAGCACTCGTTATTTTACCAGTTCTTGATTCTCTATAATTATTATAACATTCTATAAGCTCCAAGTATGTTGTAGGTTCTCCCATAACAGCAGTTTTTAATTTTTTGGTTTTTCAAATTTTTATGGATTTTTTGGGTATATGAGACAAATAAAACAAGACAAAAATAAACTAAGCAAAAGTAAACTACGCAAACAAAATAAAATAAAACAGAGAGAGGGGTAGAGTGTACTCCCCAGGTGAACTTATGAGTAGAGCTATGCCTCCCCGGCAACGGCGCCAGAAAATAGTCTTGATGACCCACAAGTATAGGGGATCGCAACAGTCTTCGCGGGAAGTAAAACCCAAATTTATTGATTCGACACAAGGGGAGGTAAAGAATACTTATAAGCCTTAACAACCGAGTTGTCAATTCAACTGCACCTGGAAAAGCACTAGTAACAGGGGTGATGTGAAAGCAGCGAGTAATATGAGAGCAAGTAGTAACGAGTAACACGGCAAGCAGTAGCGAGTAATATGAGAGCAATGGCACCAGAAAATAGTTGATACTACTTCCAATGACATAGAGAACGAGTTTATGATGATGAAAGATGGACCGGGGTTCCCAGCTATCTACACTAGTGGTAACTCTCCAATAACAAGTGTTGGGTGAACAAATTACAGTTGGGCAATTGATAGGATTGAAATAGCATTAAGACAGAACATCAAGATTATTAATCATGTAGGCATGTTTCCCATATATAGTCATACGTGCTCGCAATGAGAAACTTGTACAACATCTTTTGTCCTACCAGCCGGTGGCAGCTGGGCCTCAAGGGAATCTACTGGATATTAAGGTACTCCTTTTAATAGAGTACCGGAGCAAAGCATTAACACTCCGTGAAAACATGTGATCCTCACATCACTACCATCCCCTCCGGTTGTCCCGATTTCTGTCACTTCGGGGCCATTGGTTCCGGACAGTGACATGTGCATACAACTTGTAGATACAATCTAAGCAATAAGTATAGAGCTCAAATCTAAGATCATGCCACTCGGGCCCTAGTGACAAGCATTAAGCATAACAAGATTGCAGCAACAATAACTTCATAAACTTTGTAGATAGACAATCATAATGTAATAATCCATCGGATCCCGACAAACACAACACCAATTACATCAGATGAATCTCAATCATGTAAGGCAGCTCATGAGATCATTGTATTGAACTACATGGGGGAGAGTATACCAACTAGCTACAGCTAGAACCCGTAGTCCATGGGGGAACTACTCACGGAGCATGATGGAGGCGGTGGCGTCGATGGAGATGGCTTCCGGGGGCACTTCCCCGTCCCGGCGGCGTGCCGGAACAGAGACTTCTGTCCCCCGAATTGGAGTTTCGCGATGGTGGCGGCGCCCCTGGAGTCTTTCTGGAGTTTCGTCAATCGGTCCTGCGTTTTTAGGTCGAAAGGGCTTAAATAGGCGAAGAGGCGGCGCAGGAGGGCTGACAGGGTGGCCCCACACTAGGCCGGCGTGGCCAGGGTGTGGCCCGCGCGGCCCACATGTGTGGTGGCCCCCTGGCTCTCCTCCGACTCTCCTTTGGTGTTCTGGATGCTTCCGGAAAAAATAGGATGTTTGGCGTTGATTTCGTCCAATTCCGAGAATATTGCCCGAACAGCCTTTCTGGAACAAAAACAGCAGAAAACGAGAACTGCACTGTGGCATCTTGTTAATAGGTTAGTTCCGGAAAACGCATAAAAACATTATAAAGTGCGAGCAAAACATGTAAGTATTGTCATAAAACAAGCATGGAACATCAGAAATTATAGGTACGTTGGAGACGTATCAATGAGCCTGTTGAAAACCGGTGGTCGGTGCAACACATTGATGTCATTGTTGGAATCGGCAATGCCAAAGAATGAATGTCAAATCCATAAATCTTGAGATATGACAGCTTCAAGAATGACAGTCCGTCCCTCCACATGCCCGTTGTACTGACCCTGCCATCCAAATGGACAGTTCTTCCTCTCCCAGTGCATGCAATCTATGCTGCCAATCATTCCTATGAACCCTCTAGACTCGTTGATAGACAACAGTCGCCTTGTATCCTCAACAGTTGGCTCTCTACAGTAATGTTGCCCGAACACGGCAATCACGGCTCGGCCAAACATGTACATGGCCTCAAGGCAGGTGCTCTCACCCATTTGAAGATACTCATTGAATATATCAGCAGTCATTCTATATGATAGCATGCGAATAGCCACGGAGCATTTTTGGTAGGAGGTGAATCCTAGCGCACCTGTTACATCGGGCCTGCATTGGAAGTAGGGATCGTAGTGTCTGACCCCGTAGAATGACCATGAACAGCTCCCTTGACATCTTGTACCGGCGCTGGAACATTTTTTCCTTGAACACCGGGTCGGTGAGGTGAAAGTAGTCCTTGTGAAGCCGGAGCTGCCCTTCCACTCTGTTGCGCGGCAGGTTTTTTGAGCGGCCCTTGACAGAGCCCCGGTGCACCGGCCCCTCGTTTGAATTGAACTCGTGGATCATGGAGGCCGCAGTAGTTGCCAATGTTTGCGTGGACTGATCAGACTCCTCGTCGGAAGAGGAGTCAACGACCTCCGCGCGGAACTTGTCCAACATCTGCCACATGTCCATCTTCGTGGGTACGAACTGTGGATCAATGACCGCGCACAATAGCGCCCAAAACAGGAGTAAGACACCTACCGGCGCAATTGACCGAACAGGTCGTGGGCGGCGCGGCCGGGCAGCGCATCCGGCAACGTTTGGCCCCAAAACTGGCGGCAGGTACGCGCCGGAGCCAACCCCGACTACGATCCTGCTCTCCCGCGCATCGAGAACCGAGCCGACAGCGAGTACTGCGCCGCTGCGGCGGGACGGCGGCGGGTGGGGTTGGGGTGGTGGCGTCGCACTAGGGCAGCAAAGAAGTGGAAAAAGAAGCAAATCGAAGCGCTCGATTTCGCTATCCCTTACTTGTGGGACCGGGTAAGAAAAGGAGCACGCTCAGCGCGACGGTGGAGCATCGGCGAAGACGTAAACCTGACGCATATTTGGATCAGATTTGCGTCGCCGCGACCGGCCCGATCACTTTGCGTCGCCCCGCTGAAGCAGGACCCAGACGCATTTTCGGTCACGACGGACGCAAACGGTGGCTTAGGGTTCGATTTGCGTCACCTCCGTTGGAGATGGCCTAATTCGCTCATGATGTGAGGCCATAATCCTGCAGCTGCTACTGTGGTCAACCGTCAACAGTTGCGCGCGCAAGCGCTGGGTCGAGAAGGTTTGTGGCCTGTGGGTGGGTGGGGGTGGACGGTGTGATCGTACAAATGTTGAAACAGACGGTCTCCAACTTTTTTGTATGCCCTGGCCTGTCCAAAGTGACACACCGGCCGGCCCCATGGAATGACACTTTTTGGATGTTGCAGATCCAGTGGGCTTTCGTCTCTACAGTAGTGGAGTGCGCTATTGACTATGGGCTTAACACAAACGTCCCGAGTGCGATAAGAATTTCATAAAAATCAACGATGTAAATTTCGATCAAGTATATAGGAATAAATATCATATACTATAATCCTAAATCAATACCATTAGATTCTTCACAATGTATATTTTCATATGATATATATTTGGTATGTTAGATGTAAATAATTTCACAAAAAAACTTGGTCAAACTTAACATTGTTTGACTTTTTGAAAATAAATTATGCACTACATTATGGCAAGGAGGGAGTATTGGTTTTGTAACAAGTATTTTCCTTTAAAGAGGAAGCTTATTCATCAAATTCAGCCGTATAAATACATAACCTTGTAATCACATGTCTTTTTTGCAGCAAAATCACGACTTCACGAGTGATTGGTTAGTTTTTTTACATGTAGAAAAAATATGCTCGAAAGACTATGATCACCTTGACCAAATTACCATTCATATATTTAATAAAAATAATCACACACGAACATCAAACAATTTCAAACATATTAGCGATGGAAATTGTGATACAGACGACATTGCAGAAGCAACCGTGACACCCTCGGTTATTAATTGACAACAACTTCCCGTCCAATAGACGGTTGCTTCGTCCCGCCTACTTAACTTGAACATAATTTATGCTAAACTTTTTTTATTTTTTATTTCTCATTATATTTAATGAAATTACTATATCATGAAAGAATTGTGGAATATTAATCATGTTGATCTTTATATAGTTTCTGGTGTACGTCATTCAAAAACATGACTGTGATGTGCTAAATTTAAGTCATATTTTGTGATAAATGTGAAGTTTGGTTTTCATGTTAGAAGCATCGCCCTCTATAAGAATATTTGCACCAAAACCCTCAAGTGTGGTGAATAGATAAATAGAAAAAAATGGCATGCCTCCCCCGGTTAATCTATGACTTGTGTACATTAATTTGTGTTTGTGGAGTATAGTTTATGATTATTATATATCCTTATAGAGATATCTAAAGTGGTGTATTAGATATCTAGATAGTGGATTCTAGTGTATGATTATGTCTAGGAAAATGGAAATGTGTAGAGTTAATAAGGTGTTTATGAGTAGAAAGTGTATTTAGCTCCTAGGCTCCACTAATCCCATCGTTCTAAAAACTTTTAAAATATAAATTTTGTAAGTTCCAAAAACACATGCAAAATTCTTTATATTTTGGACAAAAACGATAATATCTAATAAAATTTGAAGATTTGAAAAATATACATACTCAGATCTACACATTTTTCATTTTTGGGTAGCTCAAAATATAAAGTATTTAAAATTTATCGTTTGCCCGTTCATGGGATAAATCATTGGCTACATCCAAATATTTTCAGCTCTTTTTGAAACTTCTAAATACGATTTTCGATTTTTTATAAATGGAATAATTTGTACCTAGGAGCCGAAAATCTCCACTCATTTGTGATGAACTAGTCATCAAATAGTTCGAATGCTAGTTTTTTCGTAATTAGATGTGTCACATATCTTTTTCGTGGTTAGATGTGCCACATATCTTTCACTTCATTCAATAGTGAGTTGATGATGGCAACAATCGACGTGCACACTAATTTGTTGGGACTCCAAGCCCAGGATGTTGTAGAAGTGTGTTTTCCTCGGGAGGGATGACTTGGGTTTGATATCAAACTATCGGAAAAATAGTAGACCCTATCTTTCTTCCTCTTCTATCAAACTACAAAACAAGATGATTTGCCTTGTGTATGGCTTGCTTCCCAAAGTGACACACCAGCCCCATAGAATGACACTTTTTGGATGTTGTGGATGCCCTGCTGCCCTCAGCCAGTTGTTGTTGTGCTACCCAACTACTGGCCTGTCTCGTCGGCTAGTACAACTTACTACAGTTGAGTGCGCTATTGAGAATGGGCTAACACAAACAACAGCTATAAAAAGGTCTCTGAAAAGGGGGTTGGTTCTAGAAGAGGGTTGATATAGCATTTGCCTTTTTTTTTGACAATCAATACCACATATATTCATAGCAACAAATAGTACATGGTAGAGATACATGAACTGACTCCAACGATTACAAAAGAAAGTCTAAAAGATAATAACAAATCTTCGAGGTCTTCAATTTCTTTCTTCTTCCAGAACACAATCTTGTACTCTTCTGAAGGCAGCCAAAGATAGATAATGAACCATAGACCTGTAGATACCGACGAAAGTTCTCCCATAATTTTTTGAGCCGCAATGTCAAGGCTGCATGCACGCACGCAACCATTAAAGCAGTCATACAACATCGGCAAGAGTACCAACACCAGTATGTCAGGGAATAATAACCGACTAGCTTTGTCGTCGTCGATGGAGAGTCGAGAGTACGAATCACCATTGTCAAGGACGTAGCAGCCGTGATAAAAACTGCGAGGATAATGCTCCTCACGGCAACAACGACAAAAGATCCAAAATCGATCTGGCGAAGCAAGATCCGAAGGCCCATACCTAGAAAATTGTGATTGTTCAACACCACCATTGACGCCGGGAAGAAGATCTCGTCGCCGAACGATAGGCTGAAGATCACTTATTGCAGGCGATGCCATCTCCATTGAGGGGAAACCAACAAGAAGGCGGCTACCAAACTCCTAACATAATCTAATGAAAACAATACTTTTATTCGAAACTCCACGTATAGATCGGGTTCCCCACTCCTCCTGACGCCGGCGAAGCCGACCGAAGGAGGGGGAACCAATCTATGGAGGAGGATGAATTGGAGGCGGCTACAGGGGCGGAGGGAGGGGGGGCGAGCAGGGGTCAGACCCCCCCCCCCCATGGGTTCGCCCCCCCCTAATGATTCAGTCTACGTATTAGTACAGCCAGAGTACTCTATACGTGCTAATTGACGCAGATAATCGCACCATCTGTACCTAAGGCCCATGCAACACAGCGAAGCCCAGCATGCAGGCCAATTACTCCATCCATTTGGTGCTCAATTAATTCTCCGTGATTTCCTCTCTTTCTTTGCCGAGCCGAGCTGTGAACGTCCATCTACTAATTGTCTTCCCTTCCGGCAGCTCCTCTAAATCTAATCGTCTTCATCTTGTAAATATTCCAATCGTCACCCTTTCCCTGATAAAATAGATCTGATGTTCTCCGGTCGATCTGCCAATCTGCCATGGAGCTTACCGCCGCTCGTAAACTACATGAAGCGTCAGCCGCTATGAGAACAGGGCACGGAGTCGAGCGATGCTGTTCATGCCAACTGCCGCACCATCGTCTAGTACCTCCCAAGTCGTACTCATCCAACACTTAAATCTGGAGGTAACGATGGTAAATAGTGTTCTAGTTTTCTTTGAGCACTCGTGTGTACAACTATCAAATCTAGTAGCTTGGCAGATCAGCAACAATTTGCCGTTCAAGGCTAGTAAAAATTTCAACATTATTTTTATCTATAATCAGTATTTTTTTTTTTGATACTTCCTCCATCCGTAAGAGGGAGTAGTAAACTTATGCATTAGGCGTAAATAGTCGTTTAAGGGCTAATCTAAATATTATTTAAGAAAAGAAACTCGTGTAATTTATATGAACACTGAACTTTTTTTTGTCTGTGCCATTGCCTCGCCCCCCTATACCTAAATCCTGGCTCCGCCCCTGGGCGGCTAGAGTTGAGGCGGCGGCTGGATCTGTGGAGAATTTTTTATTCTGCGTCCTAGCTGTGATATAGCATTTGCCTTAAAATACTAGTACTGGTTTAATAATAAGTAGGAGTACCTGCCTGCAAAGAAGTCTGGTTTTAATTAGAAGTATTTGCCTTCACAAATGAAGATGTTTGATTTAACAAAGCCAACCGTGGAAAGTAGCAAGGCACTGTTCTTTAAATGAACTCGGGCCAAGCGTGCCATGAGACAAGAAAAGTATATATAGTAAGAAAGTAGCAAGACACTGTTGTTTTAATTAGGAGTAAACTTGCACATCTCATTGATTGCAGCGAAATCAAGAGCGGTTTGGTTAACTTCAACACAAAAGTATTCAGCAGGCCATAAAAAAGACTTCTGCATACATGTGATCACCTCGAGCAGTTTGGCATTTCACATTCAGTAAAAGAATGACACTTGCACATCATGCCACTTCAAGGCAGAGGATTGTTACAATATTAGCAAGTGGTGTTTCAACAAACACCCCTCAGGCTGTCACCGGGCGCATGGCGTGTATATGTTCCAGAATCGTCGGATCTGTACGTTGTTAGCTACACTAAGCCCTTCTCCAGCCGACCAGACCTTTCCCAGACGATATACTATACTCCCTGGAACTTGGACGTGATGCTCACGGACTTCTTTCGGTCAAGGGAAGGATCAGTTCAGTGTATGTGCTCTTCTTGCCTCAATTCTCCGAATCGGAACTCCTTCCTTCACTCAAGGAAAGAAGAGCTTTGCGTAGAGCAGCTCGTTCCAGGTGTCCTGGAGTCCCGGGAGGCACCAATGGGTGCAGTCCGCATAGCTCTTGGGGCTGGCGATCTGCTCAGGGGTCAGGGGGTTCCACTGCTTCTTGTATATCTGGGTGTGTGCGTCTTTGCGGTACTCGGACAGCTGCGTGATGTTGACGACCCCAACAGGAACCTTGGATGCGCTGAACACTTCTCCAATAACTCGCATCAGGCCCTTGCTAGTGCCCGGTCCCCAGTAAGACAGATCTTTGATTGGTGTAGTCTGGTTATAGCAGTTTCCATCAGAATCATCGCCCCAATCTTTGCTCCTAATGATAGAAAACAGAAACATGACTCAGAACTTTAGATATCAATCGGCCACATGCACTTTAGTATAGTATGAGCCAACCAGATTGCAGGGAAATTTAACTAAATTCTTGATCGGAAGATGAGAGCTTACCTTGTATGGGTAGGTGACATAGTGACAAAAAACGCCCTTGAATTTCTAGGGTTCATGTTGTTCTCGACCCATTTCACAACGGCATTCAGTACCATCCCATAAGCGTCCTCTGTTTCCATTTCTATAATGTCCTTGCTCTTATCTTCAAAAGAACCTTGCCTGGAAGAAACAAAAGTTCAGAACCTTTTTTTTACTTAGTAGATGATTCATAGTAGACTACCCTACTTGTCCATCTATAATTGATTGCTGCCAATGCCATGGTCATGCACCTGTGGCTTTTCACATTAACTATGTTGCTCATGTTTGCTTGATTGTATTATCTATTTTCATGTTCTTTTCTAGCAAGATGCAATGTTTAACAAGGCATGATCTCTTCATGTTAATTTTTCCATATCCTCTGAAGATTTTTCATTTCAAAGTCAGGATAACTACCACAAAATAGCAAGGATATGAGAATCAATCTAGGCACCGAACATATAAACGTGATTCTTCATTGATGTGCCCTAGCAACAGCATGTGGTCATGTGAAAGGTACTTACAGAATTTTCATCTTTTGTCCGGTCATCCACCACAGGTAGGTATTGAATACCACAACGTCAGCTCCTTTCCAAAACTTGGCATGCTTTTCAATGGCTGTCCCCCTTACTATTCTATCCGCAACACGGTGCACAACGGCATCATCCGAATTTGATTCGGCAAGAAAAGGAGCCCAGTAGAACTCAATCGTGGCATTGTAGTCCTACAAAATGCAACATCAAGCATATTCAGTACAGATGAGAGCAGAGAGAAAGGATAGACAGCAAGGGACGGACCAACAATAACACCATTTTAGGATCAAGACATTTAGATGACACTTGGGAGTTTGTTGCTTGTTGACATATCTAGCAGTTCTTACAGTATGTTCTTTGACCAACAGAAAGGTTCAAGTGTTCAGCTGCCATGTAACAAGGACAGACAGGGGAATACCTTTCCTCTGAAAACTGTGAACAATTAAAGATAAAGGTAATAGCCAGCAAGCTAACAAAAGAAAGACCAAGATCAAGACATTTAGAAGAAAACGTTCACAAACTTGGGAGTTTCTTGCTTGTTGACATATCTGACAATTTTTGGTGTTCAGAGTAAGTGGATTGACCAACAAAAAGGTTCAATACAGAGTAATGCCTTGTGCAGTTCATTTGCCATGTAAAAAAAGACAAACAGGGGAATGAATACCTTTGCCCTGAAAACTGTGAGGGAGTCAAATGTTTCCATGGACTTTGAGCTCTCAGGTATGGCCCGATGCAGGAGGCAGACCAGCGACACGTACTGCCCCCGGTTGAGAGAATCTCCGACAAACAGCATGCGCTTTCCCCGCAGCATCTCGAGCATAAGAGTCGCGTTGAAGCTGCAACACGAGGCATTTTTCCAGTGTGAGAATTCGTTACATAGAACAAAGTTCAGTATAAGCCATAGCAGCCGACTTACTTAATTTTGCTGAGTAACATTTTGATATTGTCGTCCGACAGGAACAATGTCAAGCAATACTAGTGAGTTCAATACTGAGGGCGACTGTTAACGTTTACTCGTCTGATATGAACCGAGTACCAACAAGCGAGCTCACAGCGACGCATTCCCTCGAATGAAAAAGTTGAGCGGCACATGCCTCGAGCGCGACCTTCAACCGTGACCTATAGCGCACGACGCTGTCGACGAACGTTCAGACAACAAAAAGAGAAGCCACTTACTCTTTGCTTGCAGATGGTCCCCTAAACCCTGTATGCAAGCATGCTGGGCCTGTAACGTCAAGCGAGGATACTCAACATCGTTTTAATTCGCTACAACCAAGGCATCAGAATCATGCTTCGGAATGAGGTTCGACAGCAACGGAGCAACAACCATTCTCATCACGAAAAAGTAAGTGTGATCAAGGGGAGAACACACACGGTGTGATGGGAATCCCTTGCTCAGATCCGAGCAGCCCCGTGCTCCCACGTGAAGCCTGCACCTTTGTTTGGCCGGGGAACACATAGCACGCGAGGCCGGCAGTGCTGCAGCGGCCAGCTGGAGCCCTCATGTGAGATGAGACGGGGCGATGCATGATGGTGGATGGACCATGCGGCTCCCACGCTGCTGCTGTTCCCACGACGGAGGTCTGGGCTACCGGCCACCGACACGACGCTCCCCCGCCGGTATGTTCAGGGGAGCTGCATTGGCCGGTCCTACGTACTGAAGCCTCTACAGGGTCAGCTAACAATAACTAGAACCAACATCTGGCTGCCGTCCAGATTACACACGCATTCGCAACGGAGACGAAGTCGTCGCCGCATGGACTCGCGTCGCTCGCCGCGTCCCCACAGAGGAGTCGCGTCCTACCTACCAGCCCAACCAAAAACCCAACCCAACCCGACCCGACGGTGGGGGTTCGCCTACCTCGGAGCAACGCCCGTCCGTACTCCGTACGCAACCCAACCAGACGGAATCCGGCCAAATTCCTACCGGATTTTCTAGCCTCCAAATCTCGCTGTGTTCATTCACCCTGACGTTGCTAACCGTAAAATCCTAACGACCCGATCGAGAGTCGCGACGCGTCCATCCCGGTGGAGCACGATGGATTTGTTGGTTCCGTCGAGTCGGCATCGTCGCTTTAGATCGATTGGTTTTTGCACAGGAAAAGCATTGTTTTCTACCGCTATCGATTTCCCATGCTGTTCTCTCCGTGGATCCAACCAAAACTCGCCGTCGCCATCGCTCCCAATCGCAGCACCGAGAGTAAGTAAGTAGATTCGTTGGCGACGGTAGATAATGTAGTATTTTACCTCGGGAGGTCGCAGCCGCGCGGCTGCCATCGCCAGTGGCGGTAGGCGGTGTCGGGGCGGCCGTGCTGCTTGCAGGTGAGCTGCGGCTGGATGTAGGGGCACTCCTCCTCCTGGTACAGCGGCCGCGCCGCCTCGTCGTACACCCACTCCCCCACCGAGATGTCGCACCCCGCCGCCGCCGCCGCCGGGCCCACCGCGAACGGCAGCCGCCGCGGCTCCGGCGCGCGGGAGCGGGACGCGGCCTTCTCTACTACCTCCACGGTTGCTCCGCCGGCGGTTGCAACATGGGGCAGCTGCAGTGGCCGGGGCCGGGCCCTGGGGACGCGGGGCCGGTGGCTGCGTTGCGGCGGGTGGTGGAGGAAGGGCTGGTGGAGCGTGGAGGAGAAGTCCTTGAAGTAGAGGAGGGACACGAAGGTGATGAAGGCCAGCGTCAGCGCGTACGAGGTCATGAACGGCGCACGCCGCCCGTGTCCCACGCCGCCGCCGCCGGGCAAGCCGTGCCCGTGCTGCGCCTTCATCATCCTCTTGCTACTTCTGGATCGACGCGCGCTAGCTTCCTAGATTGCCGCCGCCGCAGCTAGCATTGCGCGGCGCGCAGGAGATTTTGTCGCGCGGGAGAGAGAGGCGGGCTGATCTGGTGTTTTGGGGCGCGGCAGTTGGGATCTGGTGGGAGTAGAGCAGGTGTTCTTGGCTTTGTTTGAGGGGAGGAGAGAAGCTTGTGGGAAGCTCGCTTTCAGGCAGGGCCCTTGCAACTTTGGTGAGAAGTGGAGTAGGCTTCAATGCTGGGGCGCGTCGTGTCCCAATGGTTCGTGGGTGGGGAGGAAAGGTGGAGTGGAGTAGACGATAGTGGGCACGAAACCTCACTGACCGACACCATGGCTCCCATCTCAAACCCTCAAAGTAGCCCAGAAATTGGAGGCACTTGTTTTTGTTGGGGCATCAAAAATAAAACATAGACTGATTGATCAGATCAATTTGTTTACAAGTAGCTACTGCACTGCATGCTCATTTACTTTTTTATGCATACCAGACATTTTTATTAATTTGTTCCGACAAAAATCATATACTAAAATATCCGAAGTCAGCAAGCACCATGTACACTCGGCAATGGGTGAAGAACATCACACGCACAAAGCAAAACATGAGCGCTCATTCAGTCTAGTAGACTCTTACCGAGCACACCATGCATGTGCTGCAGAAGCGTCGAGGAGCTCTCTTCCCGAGAATCCCATTCAGAAGAAAAAAGACATCTAAATGGCATATGCAAAAACGATGCATTCTACAAGGAAACGACACCAAGAGGCGCCGCCATCGTCGTCGCAAGTCCAAAACCGGCACTGGCTGGACCCTGATCGATGCAGCCACCCATCAAGGATGTGCATGACGGATCGAAGTTGTCGAACCTCGATTGAGAACCTATGGACCTAGATCGGGCCTAAACAACCCCGCCGACACACAGGTCATCGCCGGCGCCGCGCGCCAACAACCTTCCTTGTCGTTTGGAGGTGAAGCAACCTCCAGGTCGGAGCCCACCAGGCGTCCATTGCGCCACTGCTCCTCCAAATGTGTCGCGCCACACGCCTAAGAGCTACACCGTTGTGGTACTCGCCGGCTCCACCACATCCAGGCCCGAGGGTAGCGTCCCGCGCCACAGACCCTGCATGCGAGCAGAGTAAGCGCCATGCCGCCGCCAGCGATGGCCAAGCTTTACCTAACCCCTACCTCTGGTCGCGGCAGGAGGGGGAGAGGTTGGGGGATGCCGTCGGCGAGGGCTAGGGTCTCCCCCTTGTATACGGATTTTTTTTTTGGCAATTTATTGAACAAAGTTATAGCCAATAATGGTCACTAAAATATCCGAAGCCACCAAAAATACTCATATGTATAAAGTTTTGCTCGGCCACGCCATCTAGCAGCGATAGGGTGAGGAGGAGGGAAAAGTTGGGGGGCCGGCGGAAGGCTGGGGCTAGGGTTTCCCCTTATCTCCTCACGGGTTGCGAGAGGAAGGTCCTGAACCAACTCAAAAACATCAACACAGTGAGATCGCAGGCTCATTTACTGCTATATTAAGATTTAAGAAGCTCATTCCCGTACGTACGTGCAGATGTTGCTATCAAAACACGATAACCCCAGTTTGGTCAGTTCCCAACCTGGGTTGAAAAGCAGAAAACAGCTTCCGTTTCTTGCTCAATCTTTTTCTTTCCTTGTGTTCTTCCGTCAACTGAGATGAGCTCACCATCAACAGTCGCACATTCCAAATTCAAATCGGGGCAAAGGGGGATGTGTCCAGGGCACCAGATCCTGCTTCCACGTGACCCTACTACAGTACTACTACTCCCTGTTCAGGTTCAGCTGATGGACGCGACACAAGTTACACGTCTGCGATGATTAGTTCAGGGCCGGCGCTCTCGTTGCCGTTACTGGACCAGGCCGGGTAGATTGCAGTTAGTAGGTCTCACTGTCTCAGATCGATCGATGCTCGAAGAAGATGGCCGGCGATTAATGAAGTACTACGCCGGAGTACTGAGCTCGGACCACACCTTAATTTCAGGCCATTTTGCTACGCGCAGAAGAAGAAAACACCAAACATTAGAGCTAGCCCCCGCAATGCCTGTCCCAAAACGGCCGCACTTTTCCCCGAGATCGCGGACACGCGAGCCTAACTTTGTGTTGAGATCGATCGCGTGTGGAACTTCATTAGGCTTGGATCTTTTCTCCTTTCAAGATTAGGAGGCGCAAGGCGAGCCTAATATTGCTGCAATCACGGGCGGCGGACGTATACTACTCCGTGCGTGGTGGAGTAGGTCGATGAGAGGGTGACGGACCTGCTGCCGTTTCCACCCAAAAGCTTCGGTTTGCATTTTAGTATGTACATTTTCTCTCTCGCTGACGCTGACACGCTTCGCTCTTTGTTTCATTTTTTCGTAAAATTGGGCACGCTCACCAAAATTGTCTGGCAAGAGTGCTTCTTCAACAGCCCAGCACGCAGGGTCGGCAGAGCATTTGGAGCGCCGGCCGGAGAGAGTTCCACGACGGGACAGGTACTGCCGGCCAAACATTCAAGGCTACAGGGAATTTGGAGGGCAGCCGGCGTATCGTCACGACACGGTACGACTAAACTACCAACTGTCACGACAATGCCGCTTCACCAACATAAGAAACTTCACGGACGAGCCCTATGAACGTGGACATATAAGCTGTATGTGCCACGGGTGTGGTTTTTGGCCATCCGCACATGCGTAGCGTCACAAAGGTGACTAGGTGAGGCTTCCTTGTACATGTCTAACCATAAACATCTCATTGTCCCTCAAAAAGGTGTGATCAATCACATAACTAATGTGTACATGAGTAGATAACATATAATGAAGATGGAATATTGTTTATATGAAAAGCGGTAAGGTATTCTTTCCTACAAACTCACAAAACCGAACCTAGGGTTGCTGCTTCCACAAGGATTATGTTTTCTAATATTTCAAGGAATACTCCTTGCTAGTTACTCGACACCAAGCTTGATAAAAGATCGATGCAACCTGGTGATGAATAGGTAACCAAACTACATGGTGGAGCTTGCACTAAGAAAAGATGATTAATTGTCATATCATTGTGATGGAAACAGCATGGCTTATTATGGCCTAGAAGCTTCACTCAATTTTTTTGGTGGTTTTCTCGTTTAATACCTGCTAGCAGAAATGTACAGATTGTTGGGTTGGCTGCAATATGTTGGTCTATTTGGAAACTTCGAAATAGAGCTTGTTTTGAGAAGAAATTGATAAAATCTCCTAATAAACTAATCAGTTTGTCCACTGTCTTTATGAATTACTGGGCAGGTCTTCACAATTCACCTGATGAAGAAAACATCAAAGCTGGCGCCGACACCTTGCTTCGGTTGGTGACTGCAGCAGCTGCTGCCTCTTCAGCGCCCGAAGGTAGGCCTGTTAGGAGAAACCTGACGATTACTAATGCAGCAATAGCAGATCCTGATGGGGAGGACATGGAGATGGATGATGCAGATGCTTAACTCGTTTTCTGATGATTCTGATGCAACAATATCGAGCTTTTGTGTTTGTTGCGATCGCTGATGGGTTGATGACACTGACGCTGGCCATGTCTAGTGCTATGTTGGCTAGCTGGCATGTTGGCTTTTTCGTTCGATGTAAAAACTTTAAAGTTACCTCCGCCCCTGTAATGTCTCTATAACGCTAGCATTAGGCGCCGCCCCCCTCATGCTGTTTTCTTTTGCTTGTTACCAAAACTATTGTTGTTTTCGTTATCTCCTGGTAATGAAAATCGATCCCTTGGTTGGATCGCTTGGAGAAAAAAAATTATGCATCAACGCGATTGTCTTTTGCGCGCGTTTGTACATTCTAGACTATCACTTTCTTTTTACCTATTGAACTTAATTGTTGGTTTTTTCTCTCTCACGCGTGTGTGCTAAGTATTTCATTTAACAAATGTCAAATGGTATGAGGTTGGATATTATATGCAGAACATAGAAGAAGCCTAGTTCCGAGATCTTCTACACTGAACCTCAACATCACCCGGTGTCGCCATTCGACGTGGCTGAAGCATGTATTCAAGGGGGGCATGAGCAACCAAACCTAGAAATGGATGAGTGTTAATGTGTCACCATGTGGTGGAGAGTCGCCTGAAGGTTTGATGCCTGCTTATTAAACATTATTTAATTTAAATTATAAAAACATAATGTAACGCGAACTAGGCCAAAAAAAAGACAAAAAAAATTTAACAAGCATGAAAATGTAGTAACACGTTCCAAATTTAATAGGACCAATATGGTGTCGAAATAACATATCTTAGTCTTGTCACATACCCATTTAGTGGCTTACTTTCTTGTATCCAAGTGGAAGTGGGTACTGATCCAAACCCCTACCACGCATTCTCTGCCTACCGATTTCTAACTATCCATTTTCGCTCTCCACAATATTTGCGCTAATGTAAAGGATGATTATATATGAGAGATGGCATTATTGCACCCACATCGTTATGCCAGAGACAAAATGATGAAGGATAGAGCAACATTGAAATTTTGTATGCAGTTGTTCGATATTTGTACTAAACATTTTTACTTATCTTCATTTTTATGAACTTAAAATATTAACTAGCATAATTTTATTATTTTTGTTGTTTAGTTAGAATAACAAATCATGCAACATTGGTCATAGTTATTAGTAGGGATTATTTATTATATACTTTCTAATGTTTGTCAACGGATATATGTTCGACATGTGTTAAAATTAAACCATATTATATATAGTGTGTGTGCGCGCGTCTATGTGATATTTAACATTTAGTTATCTTGATGGACATCTATGAAATGCATATATCTTGTTGGGAGTTTCTGGTGTATGGTTATGAATGAAGAAATAAACTTTAGAGTTTATAAGGTATCTTGATGGACATCTATGAAATGCATATAAGTCTTCTTCATGTTGCTTCTCTTTTTTGCAAGGATCGGGCGCTGATGATTGTTCTATCGCCGACCTTATCTTCTCTTCTTGTGGTTGTGGCGCCTCCTCTCGCTGTGTCATGTCTCGCGCTCTCATCTCCAGTGTTGAGGAAGAAGATGTCATAGGGTGGTTGACGAGGGTGCTCCTCGGCAATGCCCACCATGAGGGGCTTAGGATTGATGGAATCCTGCTGGCTAGCACAAGAATGTTTTTTTAAACTATGTCGAAGAGGTTATGTTACTTTCTTGTTAAATCTCGATGACTAGGTGGGCAGAGAGCGCCGGCTCTGATACACCTGCTCGTGGATCGGTTTTCCATGAACTCACTAGTTCTAGTTTTCCACAGAAAGGCCTGTTTGAATCTCCACTGGCGAGCCCATATATATACTATCTAAACCAAGAAATTGCCAGTCCAGCCCAAATTACCCTAAAAAAACAAGTCCAGCCCAAACAAAGCCCAGGACGAAAGCTCGCGTATCTGTTCCAGCCTATTCTTCCCCGTTCCCCTCCGCCCTGCCCTCATCGCGTGCGTCGAACTGCCGATCAGTCCGACCCCAAACCCACCCGGCGACGCCGCCCGCCGCCGTCCCCATGGCAGCCCGCCGCGGCCCGCACGTCATCAGTCTCCACGACTCCGCCCCGGCGCTCCTCGGCCGCGCGCCGCAGCACCAGCAGCCCGGCGCCGACCACCGCGCCGAGTCCCCGCACGGCGCCCTCCTCCCCATCCCGCGCGGGGGCCCCGCGCCGCACCCCGCCGTGGCCGCCCTCGAGGAGCGCATCATCTCCAGGGACGTCGACATCCAGGATCTCCTCGTCGACAACCAGCGCTTCGCCGCCACCCACGTCGCGCTCCAGCAGCAGCTCATCTCCGCGCAGCACGAGCTCCGCGCCGTCTCGCTCGCCGGCAACAAGGCCCGCTGCGAGCGCGAGGACGAGGTCTGCGCCATCGCCGGCCAGGCCGCGCGCATCGAGGCCGAGGCGCTCGCCATCGCCGCCGCGCGCGCCGAGGTCGACCAGGTCCACGCCGACGTGCGGGTGCTGGCCGGCTCTCGCACCGAGCTCATGGAACGCGTCCGCGTCCTCCGCGAGCAGGTTGGGCGCGCGCAGAGCGAGGCGGCCAAGGCCGAGAACGTCCGTATGCAGATCGAGACCATGCGCAGGGAGATCCAAAAGGGCAGGTATTATCCGTCGGTTTAATTTCTTATTAGAATCCAAGGGCAAGCGGAGCGAATGTGCTTAGAGCGTTAAGTCACATTACCATAGTTAAATTAGACCAAAAAACCCTACTCCAGTTCATGCCATGACTCAGTTTTAGCACTCCTTTTGGATGATTCGTGTGGATTTTGTGAATGGTGTGAATGTGCTTAGAGCGTTAAGTCACATTAGCATAGTTAATACATTTTATTCCACAGAACCTCCTAGGGAATCTTTTCAGGGCAGTCATGCGCATCCAAATCAGCTCTTGTTGTGTTGATTCTTGAACTGCTACTATTGATTGGTTTGCTCAAGCAAGCCACTCTGTCCAAGGAAGCTTTTAGGTTGCTACCGTGTCAAGCATTAGGGTTATATACCTGATCAATGGTGCCTTGTTTTTTGATCTGAACATTGGTTATGTTCTCACAATTGAACCTTCCATACAATGTTTACATGAGTAGAAGTATGAACACTTGTGTCATTTTTGGATGTAAGACAGAGTTACTCAGGGGAATTGGTATAGCCTATAGATCGTTCCTTCTGTTCTGCTGGAGACTAGATATCAGATTAGCACCTGTGGTATTTCCACGGCAGTTTTGTAGGTTATTTGATTTTTTTACTGGAGGGTTTATGCTCACCTGCTTCTTAATTTGATAGAGGCTGCCACTGTTAACAACTTAGGAGCATAAGAGCTCTTTAATTTAGTATGTCTGCTCCTCTGCAAAATGTGCACCCAATTGGAGCAAAGAAAACCTTTTGTTCTTTGTAGGCAAGCATAATGCATGCCTTGACTGTATTTTCTATGTTGCATGGCTTAATGATTACAAATGAAACATTGGCCATATAGGATGTACTCCCTCCATTCCTTATTAGTTGTCGCTGATTTAGCACAACTTTGTACTAAAATCAGCGATAACTAATATGGAACGGAGGGAGTATGATGTATCAGACCGCAGTTGTTGAGGCGCATGAGCCAAGTGGCCTCATAGATTTAATATGAGGCAATGTTCAGTTAATTATTGCAGTTAGAGTTGTTGATAAGTGATTATCACGATTGCAATGCTATGGACACTTTTGGGGCCAGAGCTACAGCTATCCATTTCCTTAAGTTAACATATATTTTTTCAAAAGCTAGCTAAATGTTGTTAGTTGAGTTATGATTCAATTTGGTTTATTAGGGCTTTCCATGTTATACAAAGGGATTTTTTGTGTGTATCATTTTGGCTCAACAAAAGATGAAGAGAATTGCCCAGGCCTGATTATTCTGAGCATTGCATGCTGTGACCAGGGACAAGGCCCTCCATGGTCACGAGGGCAAGCCTCATTACCCCTACTGAAACCCTAATTCTGTTGAGCTCACAGCATGTGAAGGGAAATTTATATAGGGGTGCTAATCAGGGTATCCTTGTTTCAAATCCTAATGTATATGTAAACTATTAATGCCAGCATCTAGCCTAGACTGAGGTGGATAAGCCCGCGCTCATTTTGGTCCGAATACAAAATTTAGGTTCTAGCTCATGACAATCACCTCAATTCACCACCTAAAAATTAAGTGCTGTGTGGTTGCATGTCATGTTGTAAAAGAGCTAATTTGTACATCCATGAATCTACCACTGCATTCTACTCACCCATCTCAATCATTGTGTCATATAACTCCTTCAGGCTTTGTCAGCTTAAGGCATAGAATGGATATTTTCTAGAGCATATGATGTTGAAGGCATATAAAATTATGAGGGCCAGTGGAAGAGTGGTCTTTGGAAATAAATTAGTAGACACAGTTCTCAATGTATCCAAATCTTGTTAATTCATAGTCCAGTGGTCATCGACCAACGGAACATAAACTTTGCCCTGAGACAACCTTGCTGTTGCAAGGGACTTTCCACATCCACATCTTATTTCTGTTTTTTTCTGTCGCATAAACTTTTTCTTCATGCGTAAGAAGGTAGGAAGGATGAAAACACATTTTTGCTATAATGCTTTGATATTTCTGGTGATGTAGCTGCACGAGAGAGCAGGAAATTAGCATTTAATGATTCCTGGTCAATGCACTGCACACAAATGATTAAAATGTTAGGAACTCTATCAATTTAAGGTTCAATTACTCCCATCTGAGATTGATTGTTCTGGTAGCTAGCTAGGGTTATGGATAATTTATGATTCTCCTTCAGTCTCAATACAGATATTGTCCTTGTCACCCATTCATGGTCGAGCATGCTTTTCTCTGATTTTGGTTCTAATCTAGTTGGTCTTGCTCTGCGCGATCAGATTGGATCCACTCTCTTTCATTAATGGCCTTTCTTATAATGTTGGTAGGGCTGCGGTTGAATTCGAAAAGAAGGCGCATGCTGATAACCTTCAACAAAGTAAAGCAATGGAGAAAAATATGATTGCTGTGGCTAGTGAGATTGAGAAGCTTCGGGGTGACCTTGTAAATGCTGAAAAGCGGTCCACTGCTGTCACCACAGCACCAGCTGTAGCTAACCCTGGTACACTACTGAATCTTCTACCAGTCTAGTATCCTTTCCCTCTTCTGTATAAACTGATAGCTTTAAACGTATTACGTAATTATTTTAATTGGTGTATTTTAAATTCCATAGCTTATAAAATTACATGGCCAAATCCACCATATTTTGGAAAGCTTTGTTTTTAGCCCATAACAGCCAAGATGAAAAAAAAATATACTAAGATGAATGTTAGTTATAAGTTATAGTACTTAGCGAGGAGAAGGCTTAGCATATCAGCTATCATAGGGTTGCACCATCACACATTTACACTAGTTTTTAGCCCATAACGACCGATGTACAAAAATATACTAAGATGAATGTTAATTATTACCTCTGTCCATTTTTGGATGTCAAAATTTTGTCTAAATTCAAATGTATCTAGACATCTTTTAGTGCATAGATACATTTGAATTTAGACGAACCTTCCGACATCTATTAATAGACGGAGGGAGTATAAGTTATTGTACTTAGGGAGGAGAAGGCTTAGCATATCAGCTATCATAGGGTTGCACCATTACGCATTTACACTGGAAACTTCCTTCTAGCAGTTGTAGGGCCAGTTTAGTGTTGGGTTGTGTTAGCTATGTGAATCTGTACTAACCCCAATACAATTTTTTTCCTACTACCGTTAAAAAACGAGATGCTTTCGATTATTTATGTGAGAAGCTTAGCTATGTGAGCCTGCACTAAACTCCAATAAGATTTTCCTACTACCGTTAAAAGAGATGCTTTCGAGTATTTATTTGCAAAATTATAAAAAGGTACAAATATTTTTGAAAAGTCACCACGATGTCAAGCAAAGTTATAGAAATAGGCATATTGAGACTTCAGCTTACTATCTTGGGGACTGCACAATCCGATTTCAGTTTGTCCAAATCCTAGCTGTGGGGATGGATGATAAGCCAGCCGTTTTGCCCATCTTCAGCTTTTAGCCCGGACAAGCTGATGCTGAAGTTACGCCAAACAGGCTTCACTTCAAATACTTCTTGCTGCCAAACAGGCTTCACTTCAAATACTTCTTGCTTCAAACTTGTTCGTTTTCTTGTGCCATCGTTTTGAATCAGTTCTTTACAATCCTATTTTCAGGGTATGCTGCTCCATATGGCAGTACAGATGCAACATATGGCACCGCATATGGCAATCCTGAGGCAGCATATGCTGCAACATACGGCAGTGCTGAGGCAACTTATGCTGCGACATATGTCAATTCTGATGCTTATAGCACGAATCAGGTTTGTCAACTAGCTTTATCATTGTGCTCTTATTTCCTTTTGGTATTAGTTACAGTGTTTTGTGCCTAGATTGTTGCAGATGTAAAAATTGTGTAGTATATCGAGTTCAGAGATTCGATTATTGATCTCGTTTTCCAGTTTTTGTGTTAGTGGTATAACTTCTTTATCATTTTGGTGATTTATAGTCTATCATATTTCTTTTGTTGTTTATCATCTACAGTATGTATGTTGATGTTCGATCTGTTGTAGCCCTTAATATGGGGTTTGCATTTCTTCCACACATTGAAAATTGTCGTTTCCACTCCTTTAACATGGGGTTTGCATTTCGTCCCACATTGAAAATTGCTGTTTCCACTCCTTTAACATGGAGTTTGCATATCTTCCTGAAACACTAAAAAATGTGGTTTCCTCTTTTCGTTGTTTATTGCCCTGGGGACCTATGAAATGCAGTACTGAGGTCAATGAGATTCTGAAAGATTTGTGTGATTTGTAGTATTTCTGCAGTTTCATTTCCTCCCTGTAAGAAGCGGTATAGAATAACAATGGTTAGGTAGACCTGTTGCGTCGTTTGTAGTTATGGATCCCACTCATTTGTACCTTCTCTGGTCTATGTCATTATCTGAAACTTAGTTTTTGCCAAATAACATTTTCACTGAAGTCATAATAACTCAAAATCTGCATTGCCCAAACCCAGTCAAACATGTTTACATAAGTCGATTAATACTGGTGATTGAGAAAAAAGCAAATAGATAATATAATATTTGGGATTAATTTTACAGAGAGAAGGTCTTTCTATGTCCTCTCACTAAAATAGGCAGGGATATTCCCAGTGACCTTTGCATAGTACTGATATTGTTCTTCTTTTTACAGGCTCATGCTCGCACTGATGGCAATCCTCATTACATGGCTCAACCGGTCCACTATGCGCAGTATGATGGGCAGCAGCAGCAGCAGCAGCAGCAACACACCAACGTGCAAAGATGAATGCTGACTGAGGGTATCTTTGACCTGGTGTGCGATCTTCTTAGGCTTCTCCAGTGTAAACGGGTAGATGCAGGATGCACCGAATTATGGTAGATAGAGGGATTCATCGCATGGAAGCGCTGAATATGTTGTTATACTCATTTCCCTGAAATGTACAAGCTGGTAGTTTGGATTCAAATCTTTCTAGAAATTCTTGATGTCCGGTCCTGATAACCCGTGAGCTAGTCGTGTTGAGAAAATGCATTTCGGTGGCCCTTGACAGGGATTCTTATGATTTGCACATGTAGTGGTGAGGTGGTTTGTACATACATTTAGTGGATGATCTTTAGCAAGTCGTTATGTTTCTGTTGTTGCTCTCTTGTTGTGCATTCTGCAAAGCTCCATCTTCTACTTTTAGAGTTTTCATGTTAGTAGCGTTTGTTAGTAGCGTTTGTTTGTCTGATGGTTTCATGAAGTGAAAACAACTTGGTGCTAACAGGAGTGTCTTGCCCGTGTTCAGCAAAACTTCTTCGTACTTCTTGTGTAACATAAATGTGAAAGAAAACTGGTTTTGTGAAGAAAATTCAGGCCATGTTTTAGGCTGCTTGACAAGAGATGGATAGAAAGAGAGAGAGAGAGAGAGACGAGTAAAGAAAAAGTAAGGCTTCGCAGGCGACGTTTTGTCCAGCACTCGCCCATGATCCAGCTCTTCCCTCAGGGCCCAATATAAGATGTCCCTTGAAGCCCAGCTATCTCGCCGGCCCACACTGGCTCGTGTGCGCGCACAGACGCAGGGGCAGGGATCCCTTCGTTTAGTCCCACCTCGGAAGTCGATGAAGGTTTCGCTGCGTGGTCTTGCTATAAAACGAGGTCGAGGTGCAGCCTGGTTCCATACTTACCTGGACGGGGTCGACGGGGGATCAAGAAGCCTCGTGGCCTAGGCTAGTGGCCCACATTGCACTTGGTCGGTGCGCTGGCTTACCATCTCCCCAAGCGGGAGAGTGGACGTCATAATTTGTGCTAGAGGGGGTACGTGTTCGCGCGGCCCCTGCCAATTCTTTGAAATTAAACTTTGGTCCATTGGTCTGTTTACTTTCTTGGACTAGTCGTTTTTTTTTTGCATTGGAGTCCTCAGTTTGGTTGTGTTATAGGAATCTGTTTTACTGCGTGTTTTACAACTGCGTTTCCTCGTTTTTCAGTTGCTTTTGAAGGTTTGCCGCTTCCTTTGGTTCCCCTCTTCCTGTTTTAAAATCAAAACGGATTTGGTGAATGAAGAATCGTGACGTCAAACTTCTTCATAGCAACAAAGACGCTTTGCTTCAGAAACTGCAAATGGAGGCCTTTCACTAAAACCTTTTTTTTCTCGAAAAAAACGAGAATAATATTTGCAACTTCAAAAAAATCAGAACGAAAATTCCAGGTGTAGAACTGTAGATAATGTTGAACTCTACCACTGTGTTTCTAGTATACATAGAAAAAGAGATAAATCTACTACCTCTGTTTGAAAATAAGTATATCAGTTTTATCTAAACATCAATCTGTCTAGATAAATTTTAGTTGTAGATACGTATCCACAGAAATTAAAACACTTATTTTAGGATGGGGAGTAACCTAATTTTAAGTTTTGGAAATATGCACTTACCATCACCTGATCCATACATTTGTCGGTTTTATGTGAGACTGCCTCTGTTTGAAAAAAATAGTACCCTAATTTTGCCTAGATATTGATCTATCTAGATACATTTAGTTGTAGATACATACATATCTACAAAAGGTAAGACACTTATTTTAAGGCGGAGGGAGTAAGAAATTTAAAGTTTTGAAAATGTGCACTTGGCATTACACCTGATCCACACATTTGTTGTTTTTTACCAGATTAAATACATCGAATTTCGGAGTGGTTTTTTGCACACTAGTAAATTTCATTATTAACTACATTTGAAATTTTGTTCCAACTTTTTAAAACTATTTTAGATGCCATTTTTTTGAATATCTTACAAAATGGCTACATTTAGCTCGGTCAATTTGTTCATGTCCCGCTTTGCCTATAGCAAATTTCAAGCTTCCGTGAGAGCTGGTTAGTACATGAAAAAGATAACATCAAGGGTGGCTTGAGGTGCGGGAGCGCACGCTGCCCGCCTCGGTTTGAATCTGGATTCGATAGGGATGCTCACGGCAGGGCCGTACCTACGAATTTGGAGGCCCTGTGCAAAATCTAATATTCGCTTCGTCTAGTAGAAATATTCAAGTCATAGCTTACACCACTGAATTTCGGTGAATTTGGTTTTCACGGGTAGACATTCATAATTTTATATGAATTCTATTGAAATCTAACAAAATATATATCTTAATTAAGTGAAAAATTATTTGAACGTGTGTGCACTATTGTTATCTGAAATAATTTGAGATAAAGGCAATTGTTTGAGTAAATGAATGAATTGTTGATATTAAGTTGAAATTTCATCTAGGGTGAGCCCATAACATTTTTCTCCAACACTTCCGGAGTACCTCTGGTTGAAGAAAAGATGAGGTCCTAGGATCGGTAGTTTTGTTGAATAGGGGAGACGAAGAAATGAGAGGCCTGCCGAGAGAGAGGGGTTGGGGCTAGCGTGTGGGTAATTGATTGGCTGGTTGGGTTTCCTAGGGGAGCAAGCAGTCGTAAAAGCAGCAAACTAGTACGTACATTCACTTGATCAATGCTACTAAATGGATACTTAGCAGAAATTTTGGAGGCCCCAAATCAAATGGGGCCCTGTGCAAGCGCACATGCTGCACTTGCTTGTGGTACGGGCTTGGCTCACGGAGTTTTTCTTCCAAAAAAAAGTTAACATGTGCTAGTGCCTTGGTTGATCTCGAATTTTTAAGTTTGTGAGACAGATTAAGCTGGAGAAATCAGCTGCGGCATTTCAAAGTACCAGAAGCGATGACACGCAAAGTAGGCACCATCACCTAACCACGGCAGCGTATTTGTGACCAAGTTTGAGTCTTCTCTCCCCCCGCGTCGCCCTCCTCTGGCGACAAGGGGGGAACCCTAGCCGCCGCCACACCTCGCCCCCACCCCGTCTCTCCCCTGCTTCGCCGCCGCCGGAGGGGGCCCGGCAAAGCCGCGCGCGCCCCAAGGAAGGTGGCGGCGGGGCGGCTTCTTCCCTCCCGCGGCCCTGGTGAGAAGGAGCTCACTTGGGCGCGGCGGCTGGTGGCGGCGCGGCGACGGGAGGTGGGCGTGGCGACGGACGACAGGCGCGGCGGCGCTCCTGGCAGCGGGCGGCGTGTGGTGGATGTGCGGGGCCGAGGGGCTGCTGCTGGTGGCGGCGGGAGGTGCGGGCCGTCCGGGCCCGATCTGGGCCGCGTCTTGGCGGCGCGGCGGGCTCTGCAGCGGTGGGCGGGCGCGGCGGCAGGGTGCTGTGTCTGGGGCGCGGTGCTGCCTCGCGTTGTGAGGTGCTGCGTCCCTGGCTCTGGCCCTGTCCCTCTCCGGCAGCGTGCGGAGGACGGCCGGCGGTGGTGCTGCCCAGGGCCGAGGCGGGTGTGGCGGCCACGGTGGAGATGGGGGATGAGGGTTGAAGGTGGGTCTGGCCAAAAGCACGATGCAAGATGGCGCGACAAGCTCCGGGCTAATGCCTTGTCCTCGGTGGTCGGCCGGCCGGCAGCTGGCCGAGGCCGGCGATGGCGACGGCTTCGGGCGCCGCTTCCTTCTTGAAGGTATCGCCGTGGGGATGTCTTGCCATCTTGTCTGGAAAGCTCCGGGGAAATCCCTAGATCCGCCATGATCGGTCGATGGCGGCGCTTTTGTGTCGTCTCCCCTCTTGAGGGCATCGATTTGGAGCCGCTAGGCCGGAGGGACCCGTGGATGATGGTGGGTGTTGGCGTTGTGGGCTGTGTGGCAACGATGACAATGGTGAGTGGATCGGAGGCTGCGGCATGTCCTTCGTCACCCCTGCCGTGATGGTGAAGTCGGAGCTGCGAGGCGACTTGTGGCAACGATGCCACTTGATTGGTGTCGGTGCAAGGCATGCAACTTCCTCCTATGAAGGTCGCGATTGAAGTCGGAGCCGCCTCCTCGACGCGCTTGGGGGTCGACCGTTTGGCATGGGCCGACATGGGCTTCGATGTCATTCGCGGCGGCGAGGGTCTCGGTGGCGGTCGTCTAAGGTGAAGTCGGAATCGCTGGCTCGTGGAGGAGTGACGACGATGACGCTCGATGGCATCCTCAACGAGGGTCGTTCTTCTCGATGACGTGTGTGCTTCATTTGGGTAGCCAGGTTGGCCGGGGTGCTCAGTGTGTGTTGTTGGTTTTCGCCCGAGTTTCTCCTAAAAATTGGGCACTTCGGTTTTCGGCCGGTTTCCCGCTAATAAACTGGCCAAATTCTGTACTTCTTCTCTATTAATGAAAATGGCAAGTCTTTTGCCTCGTTTCAAAAAAAAAAAAAACAAAGTAGGCACCACGCGCCACGCCACGCGGCAGGCCTTTGCACTTTCCTAAAAGCCAGCACGACGCGCAGCACTCAATCCCAGCCGTCCAGCGCGACCCGACCGTCCAGATCGCCCGCGGGACGTGTCACCTGCCGACCGCCTACATTGCCGGCTCGGTCGCCGTCTCGAAGGCTCGAACCACCGAATCGGAAGCAAATCGCCGCTCGCCATGGCTCCGGCCACGTCTCTCCCCTTCCTCCTCCTCCTCGCCACGCTCCTCGCGGCCGCCCCCCTCTCGCCGGCGGCCGAGCCCGAGGAGTTCGATGTCCGCCGCCACCTCTCCACCGTCACCAGGTACGCACCCCCCGCTCCCGTCCCTCTCTGCGCTCTCCAACGGCCGCCCGATCCCCGGCCTGCTCGCCGGTGGGTTTGTGGCGGACCGAGGTTCGAGGTACCCTCGGACGGGAGGTGTTTGTATCATGGTGTGTGAGGCCGGAGATAGAATGGTATAGGGTTTAACCCCCCTTGGTGATGATTTTTTGCAGGTACGATGTGTCCAGAGGGTCCAATAGTGCGGTCGCCGCTCCGTCTATCTCGGACGAGTGCCGCGTGATCCACCTCAATCTCGTCGTAAGTTTCATCCCCTGCATTTTACGATTTCCGAATGACATTTCGCTACCCAGCCCTAGTGTATACCGCTACATGTTTGTCGAGTACTGTGTGGAAGTGAATGGAATTAAGTAGTAAGCAATCGGAGTATTTAAGTTTTGCCGCAGTACACATATGAACAAATGATGACAAGTTGACAACTAAACCCAACTAAGCTATATGTTATTCACGGCATCAATAGAAAACCCACCATTTTTGGAGGTCCTACTTATTTTCATTGGCTTCGGAATAGTAGAATAATTAGGAATGGGAAAATCTAAGTTAATGATCAATAGGTTTGGATAAAGAATTTAGGAAGGATATTCTCATACTGACACAATACAAGGACAAGTATATGCGAAATCTATCCTTTTTTAGTTAAAAGTTTTCTTCCAATCCAATTTTTCCCTTTAAAGTTAAAGAATTTCATTAGTTAGCATATAGTTTGCTCCGGAAGTATGCTTCCTCATTGACTAGGATAGAATTGGCTGAGTTAATTTTCAATCATTTTGTTCGACAGGCGAGACATGGGACTCGTGCTCCTACCAAAAAGAGAGTCAAGGAGTTGGACAGGTTGGCAGCACGGTTGGGGGCTCTAGTAAATGAGGCAGGACAGGGACCTGACAGTGAGGCTGTAAAGAAAATTCCATCCTGGATGAATACGTGGGAGTCGCCTTGGAAGGGCAAGGTCACAGGGAAAGGGGGTGAGCTGGTTAGCGAAGGCGAGGAGGAGCTCTTCAATTTCGCTAACAGAGTGAAGGAGAGATTTCAAGACCTGTTTGATGAGGAATATCACCCCGAGGTGTTCTCAATAAGAGCAACCCAGGTAAGCTCAATATCTTCTCGCCATACTTAACTTAACGACCAGAATTTACGATTCTTAGTTGTGCTGCACTGCTCTGTTCATCATCAGATGAATGGGAAATACATAATAGCATTTCGGAGAACCTAGCTTGCTGAGTCTCATTTTTGTAAACAAACTTGTTTAGAATCCAACATTGTTGATGTGTCAGTTGATGATTTCCAGTTCAGTTACAAATGTTGTTGAAAATTTACCGCCGCACAGTATGGTTACTTATTACTGTGTGCTTGAGATGCAGGTTCCTCGGGCATCAGCTAGTGCAGTAGCATTTGGTTTGGGGCTACTTTCTGGGAAAGGAAAACTTGGAGCAGGCAAAAACCGCGCTTTCTCTGTTCTGAGTGAGAGTTGTGCAAGTGATATTTGTCTGCGATTCTTTGACAGCTGTCAAACATACAAGGTACTATTTAGTATTTATTGTAGCAGTAATATGTTGAGAAATAAAGAACACAAAATTCTGACGTTTTTAGTCCTTTTGGTTTATTGCTCACGTTTGTAGCTGAAAGAGAGACTAAAATTGCCTGTTGCGATGCAAATAGTGCTTTGTGTTGGCATGTTGCATTAAGCACTAATATTACATATCCTGAATATGTGTAATCAATCTGCACTTGTACCTTTATGGACTTGCGCTTAGTCTCTCATGCTTTGCTGCATACTCTCTTCTGCTTCCACCTGTTGGTTAGGTAGTTTGTATGTTGCACAGCAGTTTTTGTTCCTTCATTCTTCATTACATAAATGGCATGCTCTAGCTGCTCTCATTTAAATAATTCTCGTAGGCAGAGTTTATGGTAGTTTTGTATGCTATACATGGTATCTTTTCTTCGTTTGTACAACTGTGGCCTTTCCATGGTGCTATTTTGCCCAAAACTAATAACCACAATAACATGTTCAGGACTACAGGAAAAGAAAGGAGCCCGATGTTGACAAGCAAAAGGAACCGATTCTGGAACAAGTCACGTCTGCTTTAGTCAACCGTTATCGTCTAAATTTTACAAAACAAGATGTTTCTTCCCTCTGGTTCCTTTGCAAACAGGTATGTAGTTTCCTGGTGGGAGATAGAGTCTAGTGTGGCATATGGACATTTTGTGACTTGGCTGTTCTTTTTGCAGGAAGCATCTTTACTGAATATTACCAATCATGCTTGTCAACTTTTCAGTGAAGCTGAGGTAGGGTTCTGTCAGATTTCAGAGTTTCTTAAACAATTTCACCACTACAACTCTAGGTCAAATTAGTCTCTGCCCTGTCTGCATTCAGTTAGGCGACATACATTCAAATTAGTCTTTTTGTAGGAGATCTGTATACAGATGATTCGAGGACATGGTTCTCTTTTAGATTTCATAAGAATCATAAGTTCAGTTACCTTTATATCTTAATAGAATGATACATCCCAGAAGTTGGTTAAGTTTGTCACAGTTCGAAGATGAAATTATTGAGTCAGGTTCATTTCTCAATTCAATCATACATGTGTTGCAAGCTTCTGACATACAACTTTAGTTTCATGTACTTCGTTTGAACTCTCAAGTTCAGACAGTTACTCGCTTCATGTAGGTGCCCGTTTTGTCAAATACTTAAATTGGAAGACTTGAGACACATAAAGACTCCTTAGACAGTTGTAGGTTCTCAAATTAACGACGTGCTTTGATTTGTCCTATTAATGCTAACGAATCTTGTTTGTTCAGGTTCAATCTCTAGAATGGACAGACGATTTGGAGGGTTTTGTGCTCAAAGGTTATGGTGAGTCGATAAACTATAAAATGGGATTGCCGTTGCTCAAGGATGTTGTCCAGTCAATGGAGGACGCAATCACAGCTAAAGAAGGTAACACTATGTCACCACCTTCCATGTTCTGAAGCAGCGATAATGTAGTGATCAGTACTGTAGATACCATTACAAATGACGATGATTGTCAAAACTACAGACTGAAAATTTAATTCTTGGAATTGTAGAAAATTATCCTGATGGTACATACGAGAAGGCAAGGCTCCGATTTGCACATGCAGAAACTCTTGTTCCTTTCACATGTCTTCTTGGTCTTTTTCTTGAAGGATCAGGTATGGCTCCTATTTTAGACTCTGTCCACGCATGATGTTTTTCCATGAATTGCACATTTGATTTTTTTTGTTTTGCATCAAGATTTTGAGAAGATACAGCGGGAGGAACCATTGGATCTACCTCCGATGCCACCACAGAAGAGAAACTGGAAGGGCGGCCTTGTAGCACCTTTTGCTAGTAACAATATGTTGGTTTTACACCAATGCCCTGGCAAAACTGGTGACAACAGGATATCCCAGGGTCAAAACAGCTCGTACTTTGTGCAAGTTCTACATAATGAAGCTCCAGTTTCAATGCCAGTAAGACTATATACGTTTGCAATTTTCTGTGCTTTATCCACTGACCCATTCTTTTTCCTAGTGTAAATTTTCTGAGGCTTTTAATTTGCCGTAATCAATGGTTACAAGTTTTGTTTTATTTTGCAATTCGTCTTGTGGGTCCTCAGGGCATCTCTCAAGTTTGAGCCAAAACCAACCACCGCGCCATTAAACATGATTTAGTATGCTTTACTCAGTGGTAACAAGTTTTGTTTTATTTTACAAATTGTCCTGTGGGTCCACTAGGTTCTCTCTCAAGTTTGAGCCCACTAACCACCGCACCATTGAACATGCTTTAGTACAATTTATTAGGTGATCCAAAAAAAATTGTAATTTGCCATTATTATCTAGTAATATTATGAAATCATCGAATACATGCCAGTGCCCCACAAACTAGGCAACATTTACGGCCGGTGCTGCCTAGACCATGTTCATGCTTCTCCATGCATCTGGCTAGCTGGCTAGTGCTCTGTTTTGGTGCCTACTGTAAAATTTATTAGGTGTTTAATTCGCCTTACTATATGGTTACACCTTTTGTCACATTTTACAAATCATCTTGTGGGTCCTTTAAGGTCTCTCTCAGGTTTCAAACCACTAGCCGCTCCATTGGATGCGCTTTGGTAGAACTTCATGATTTGATCCGACATTTCATAAAGCAAGGCGTATATTTTTAGTCACAAGTCAAAGCACACTAAGTTTGACCAAAGATATACACAAAATATCAATATTTATGATAATTAATAAATACACTAAGAAAATACATCGTATGGTGGATCTATTTATACGGATTTGGTAATGTACTGTTCATATTTTTGTCTCTAAACTTAGTCAAACTTAGATAATGTTGACTTTTGACCAAATTTATATGCCTTGTTTTATGGAATGGAGGTAGTAGTATTTTGGAATCACAGAATATGTACCAACGTACCATGAACTAACTTACTTGAAAAGTAAAAAAAATGGCTTACTTTGCTAAACAATGTTTTTGTCTGCTACTCAGTAGACCATATGCACTCCCCTCCATGCATCTGGCTGTCTAGTGCTCTGTTTTGGTGCCTACTGTTTTTGATATTTCCGGTAGATGGAAAGATTCCTTTCTCTCTCCTCTTTTATCCGAATCTCAAAGCACAATGGACGGTGACGGAAACACGCACACCCATGCGTGGGTGTACAAAATCCACTCTCGGAATGTGCTCTGTTTTTTTGCTTACTGTGTGTGATATTGGGAAGTCCCCTATTTTGACTATGTTTCCTCCCCTTTTGGTGGGCTACCAATGCAGGGCTGTGGCAACAAGGATTTCTGTCCATTTGAGGAGTTCAAGGTAAATACAACAGCGACTAATGTTCTACAAGTATTATATGTTCAGGAAGCAAAATCTGCATTTCCTCTAGTAGCGATCTCTGATGAACAGCATTTCTGATTATGTGCTTGCAGGAAAAGATAGTCCAGCCGCACCTGAAGCACGACTTTGACATGCTATGCAAGATAAAGAAGCCAGATGCAGCACAGGAGCCATCGTCCTTCACCTCCAAGTTGTCGAACTTCTTCCTGGGCCTGTTCTCACGGAAAGGGTACGTTGTCAACGCAGAAGATGTGAAGACGGAGCTGTAGACGCTTTATTAACTGGCCAACGGCCCCGTGCTCCTACAAACGGGACTGACTTGTGGGCAGGCACTAACCTACGGTGTTTTTGTACCTAAGTGTGATGACTGATGAACTGATGAATGAGCCCATATCATACCAGGCTTTCACTGATGTCCTTGCTCTCGGAGAAAATGGTGTAAGCTGATCATGTAACATCTGTCTTATGCATATCTTTCCACAGTTGCGGTAGAAGTTTCCACTGCTGCCTTGCTGTGCCGCTCTCCACGTTTTAAACTGTTTCATGTGAGATCCAAGTGCCGTACGTGTCCCCCGATAATATCTTCTTTGAACCGTCGACGAAAACGACTACTCCGCAGCTGATGTGTGTGTGTACTATGAACACTGATGTGTTACACTAGTACAGAACAGTAGCTTTCTTGTCGGTTTTGAAACTGGTACCATGCGCATCCATACAATCTCGTTTCTGGTAGCCACCCCATCACTCGATTGTCGCGCACCAGGATACATATCTCGTGCACACTCACGTGATCACTCACAGTCCAAGGAGCACCACACATGGCGACTGAAGGAACTGAAGCCAAGGGGGAGACGGTGCTGGTCACCGGCGCCAGCGGCTTCATCGGCTCCTGGCTCGTCCGCCTCCTCCTCGCCCGCGGCTACTCCATCCACGCCGCCGTCCTCAACCCCGGTCAGTGCTATGTTGTGTTCGTCCGCTTCTTTCTTGGGACCAATGCGGCCGAGCTCGCCCTTGATTTGGTTGGCATGGCGCAGATGACAAGGCCGAGACGGACCACCTCCTCGCGCTCGCCGCTGCGGCCGGCGACAAGGACCGCATCCGCTTCTTCCGGTGCGACCTACTCGACGGCGCCGCCATGCTCGCCGCCGTCCGGGGCTGCTCTGGCGTGTTCCACCTCGCCTCTCCCTGCACTGTCGACCTCGTCCTCGACCCCCAGGTACCGTCCCGCGTGCTCCATTATTGACGGTCCTGCCATTGCCGCGTCGGCCCTCTCGTCTCCTCACACTCTCCGGCGGTGTCTGCCCCGTTACTTGGTCGCAGAAGGAGCTGGTGGTGCCGGCGGTAGAGGGGACGCTCAACGTGCTGCGCGCCGCCAAGGAAGCCGGGGGAGTGCGGCGGGTGGTGGTCACCTCCTCCGTCTCCGCCCTCGTCCCCTGCCCGGGGTGGCCGGCCGGCGAGGTCCTCGACGAGCGCTGCTGGACCGACATCGACTACTGCGACAAGAACGGGGTGAGATTACATGATCACCTTGGTAACATATCTGAAGCGAAGGACATGGAAACGGTTCTCTGCACCCTGTAGTCAGAGCAGTTTCTTACCGTACAAGTGCATAGTTTGTTTGGCGAAATGAAAATACGAGACCTCCAGATGCAGGAGCAGCTTAGTTCAGTTATGAAGATGCCCGAATGATCTAGCTTTTGCTCCTTTTGATTCTACTGGATCACTGAGTAGAAAGTTGCACATAAAAGCAACATGTAAAATTGTCAAGATGCAAAGCATTTTTCTGCTGAAAGCTTGCAGTTATCTCAGGTTCTATCCTTTCTTGGATAGGTTTGGTACCCTGCTTCAAAGGCGCTCGCGGAAAAGGCAGCATGGAAATTTGCAGAGGAGAATGGACTGGATGTGGTGACGGTCAATCCGGGCACTGTTTTGGGCGAGATGATTCCGCCAAAAATCAATGCCAGTATGGCCATGTTTCTTCGCTTACTTGAAGGTACGCGTATTGGCTATTGCAGCGTTTGATGATCATATAGTTCAAGATCTGATTGATAGTTAAATTTAGTCATTTCATAGCCCTTCTCGAAAGTTGGCTGATGGAACAGTAATATTGTTTCCAAACAGTTACGTGTGAGTCATGAACGGCAAACTGAAGCAGGGGCAGTTCATGCACTTGTACAAGCTGAACACATATTATCTCTGATGAGACCTTCACATTTTGATTGATAATCTCAGCTGTAATGAATATTCTGCGGTAAATATTAGAGTAGAACTGCATGTTATGTCACCTCTGAATCCAGATGGCATAGAAAACTATACTCCCTCCGTTCGCTTTTAATCAACGTGGACTGAGTTCAGCACATGTCTGTACATAGTGTATTGTCCGCGTCGATTAAATCGGTTCAGAGGTAGTAGATCACAAAATCATCATACATTTGTATTCCACACCGTGATAATGGAAATTACCTGCATTTGCTATTCAGAAGGCCTTTTCTTGTTCAGTTTAGTGTGTGGTTGCTACCAAGTGCTATGATAAAAGGAAACACCTTCTTAACACACCTCTCTGCATACGACAGGTTGCACAGAGGAGTATGCAGATTTCTTCATCGGGCCAGTGCATGTGGAAGACGTCGCACTAGCCCATATTCTGCTGTACGAGAACCCATCGGCATCCGGGAGGCACCTCTGCGTGGAGCCCATCTGTCACTGGAGCGATTTCTCGGCGAAAGTCGGCGAGCTCTACCCTGACTACAAAGTCCACAAGTAAGCAACTCCTCAAACTGCAAAGTGAACACATATACAATATTGTTTGGAGCACAAGACTTGCAAACAGTTCAACTCCTAACTGGCACGATGACTGAACGGATCCTTGTCGCGTCGCTGGCCCCTTTGGTTTTGTCGGCAGATTTCCTGAGGACACGCAGCCTGGGCTAGTGAGAGCGGAGGCGGTGCCGAAGAAGCTAATGGCGCTAGGTCTGCAGTTCAGTCCCTTGGAGAAGATCATCAGGGACTCTGTAGAGAGCCTCCGGAGGAGAGGATGCATCGCTTGATGGTTGGATCACTACCTGTATCTCCTTCTGTTGTAGGTTCATGATCATCCTTACTCAGAGATGTGTGTTGTGCCCAGCCGAATGCCTACGTGGATGTTACTATTATGCAATAACGACTGGTTGACCTACTAGCACACCTCTCTGCTCAGACACTGATTCTTCTTCCTAGTATTTTTTTTTAGGAAAAGCCACACGGCATGCTTTATTGATTCCCAAATATAGTTACATCGTTATGAGCTTAGTAAATAAAAAAGCTAGGGGGATCATCGTCCCAAATACAATCCAAATGCTCAGTAAAACTATGCCTAGCTAGCTCATGGGTCACTTCATTGGCCTCCCTATTACAATGCTCAAACCTGATTTCTCTAAAACTTGTTGAAATAATTTTACAATCATAAAAAATCGCCGCTGATGAGGTTGCAGAGAAACCACCGTCATTCAATAACTTGAGAATGTTCTGATTGAATTATCACCTTGTTGCACCCTAAGTGTTGAGCCAAACTTAAGCCTTCCCTCACCGCATAAGCTTCCACCATAAATGAGTCAGCAACAAACGGTAGTTTCTTACACTTAACAGCTATAAACTTGCCAAGATAATCTCTAGCAACAACACCCAGACTCCCACACCCTTGATCAATATCATATGCATCGTCAACATTGAGTTTTATCAAGATGATAAAACTCAATGTTGACGCTGCAAATGGCGGTGTTCAGAGCCATTGAGTTTCTGCATGAAGAACCACATATGATATGCAGCCACATTCCTATTCACCAGACCTCCTAGACACGGGATTAGACCATGAAGAACCCTCCAACCAAATATTTTGATCTTCGCCGGTACTTGAAGGCGCCATAATCTTTTCCAAACATCACTCCCATGTGCTCCACCATTATCCATAGTATATGGATTATGTCGACCGAATTGGTACTCACATTCCACATGATACGTGGATCTAATAGTGAACAAACCAGTTTTGGTTAAGTGCCAGGCCACAAAGTCCAAAGTCCTGCATACCCGAAGGTGCAATCGGGATCTCATTGGTTCGATTTGCATCTATACTCCAGAATTTCTCTCGCATGAGTTCTTCATCCCACCAGCCTGTCACAGGGTTTATGAGATCTGAAACTTTGCTCAAAAAAATACCTACTCTTGGCGTATAAACCTTCCCGGTAGGGCTTGTTGGAATCCAAGCATCCTCCTAGATGCTAATATGATCACCTTCTCCTACTCTCCAAATACATCCACGATTTAAAAGTTTGGATTCCACATACAATACTCTGCCATGTAAAAGAACTCCCACTCTTTAATTGAGCTTTTAGTAAGTTACCATCAGGATAATATCTTGCACGAAGTACTTTTGCACATAAGGAATCTCGGGTCTTCCATTAATCTCCAACTCTGTTTTGTCAACATCGCTGTATTAAAAGTATGTAAATCACGGAACCCATGCCTCCTTTTTTCCTTCGGAATACACATCTTCCACCATGCTAGCCAGTGCATTCTTTTATGGTTATAATCATCGCCCCACCATAGCTGTTAAATAGCATTGGTAATTCCCTTACAGATATTTTTTGGGGATATTGAATATTGTCATCGCAAACACTGATATAGCTTCAGCAACCGCTTTAATCAAAGCCTCCTTCCGTTCCATCGATAATATTTTCTTCTTCCATCCACTAATAATAGCTTGGACTCTTTCAACATGATACTGGAAACAAGTACTTCTATCAACCCTACCATGGCTGGGAGACCAAGGTATTTATCATGAAGAGATTCTGTCCAAATATCTAGAGTTTCACAAAGTTCAACTCTACTATCAATCGAAGCATTTTGGCTGAAAAAAATACTGCATTTCTCCGCACTCACTAGCTGCCCCGAACTAGCACAATAGGAATCCAGAACCTGCTTCAAAGCTCTTGCATTATCACCATTGGCCTCCATAAGAACAAGAGAGTCATCCACAAAAATAAGATGTGATATCATTGGCGCCTCTCTGCAAACTTTTACTCCAACAATCTCGTTGTGTTGATTCAACATGACTTAGAAAGCTTGATAAACCTTCTGCACAAATGAGAAACAAATATGGTGAAAGGGGATCTCCTTGACGAATACCCCTTGTTGGTGCGAACATCTTGGTTTCATTTGAGTTGAGCCATACTTGATAGCGGACTGACGTAACACATACACATGCCATAATGAGTTTTACCCAATGGGGGTCAAACCCATCGGGAGCGCTGGTCGCGCACCCGATAAAATAAAGATATGACGGGATTCGTGATTTTGAAGACGATAAGTGAAGAAATAATACAAGTTGAGCCTCCAGGCAAGTACAAATACTCGGCTGTAGCCTCGGGGGCTACTCCCATCGGGAGCGCTGATCGCGCACCCGATAATTTATGCTGAGGAAGATGGTCGTCGAAATTCGAGTTACACAACTCTTCATATATTCCCATCGGGAGCGTCAAGATAATATTGTTAATTGATTCGATAAAATGGGCTATTCCAACAGCCGATAAAGGTACTCGACAATATATTCCTGGAGCGCGTCCGCCGCGATAAAATCTCTGGATGCCGTAAAACTTTACGAAGGTAAGTCCCCGGGTTCTGTCCTGAGTGGCGTGGTATCGCACCAGACTGCGCTCTGCTACTCTTTTCCGTGTCAACAGATACGAAGAAACATTCCTAGCGGACGCGCTATGGATTTTACAAACATGACTGGAATTCGATTCATGAGTAAGTCCTAATGCGGCACATGTCGAATTACGCCAGTATTCCGGGGTCGTGTCCAGGGACTTGACCTTGAAGTAGGTTTTTGCGGGTTTGCCACGAGAGCAGTTAACTGGTACCTGATCCGTCATATGAACCAGCCCCATCTACCATTATCCCTGCACAATATATATATGTCTCGGATAAGCTATTTGTAAATGACTTGAAGAATGTATGGATGGATTATGCGGGTCGAGATTTTACTCGACTCTACGAATCAAGCAAAATCTCGGGGGCTACTGACATAGGCATCCCGGATGGGCCTGCCGAAGATAGCACCCGGGGTTTACTGAAGGCCCATAACCCGAAGATTATGAAGCCCGGAAGCCCATGAGAAAGTCGACTATGGAAAGTAGAGATAGATTAGGAATAAGGAAGTTTGTATTCTTACGGGTCGAACTCAAAGAGTCTCCCGACTATTGTAACTTGTGTAATACGAAACCCTCGGCTCCGCCTCCTATATAAGGGGGAGTCGAGGGACAAAGAAATGATCAATCTCATTGTCAACAAACCTTAGTTCTTTAGCAGTCGAGTACCTTTTCGGCTGAAACCTTCGAGATCTACTTGCCCTCTACTTTCACGAAAACCCTAGTCTACAACTTGTAGGCATTGACAAGTTAATCCCTTGTCACTAACTTCTATAAAAAAACCTTTGGTAATCCAGATTTAAATGATATTCGATTTAATAATTTGGGGTTAGAAAGGCTCAATGAAGAGGATTGTGAGTTTTTAATGAAAGATTTCACCATGGAGAACCTAAAGACTGCTGTGTTTGAAATGGAAGCTAATAAAGCAGCTGACCCAGATGGGTTTAATGCAGAATTCTACCAGAAAAATTGGGAATTGGTGAAGCATGATCTTTTTGACCTGTTGAATGATTTCCAAAAAGGAGAGTTAGATATAGCTAGATTGAACTATGGGGTAATTACCTTAGTTCCAAAAGGGAAGGATGCAGACATGATTCAAACATACAGGCCCATCTGTCTCTTAAATGTGTCTTTCACAATTATAACAAGGGTTTTAGTCAATAGACGCATTCAACTGATCTGGAAGATTGTTATTTTGAATCAAACAATTTTTATTAAAGGGAAAATATAATGGAGGGTGTAAATATATTACATGAGATTTTAAATGACACACACAAAAGGAAAAAATCTAGAGTTCTTTTCAAGATTGAATTTGAGAAAGCCTTTGACAAAGTCAAAGGGCCTTCTCTTTATCAATCAATGGTAGCAAAAGGACTTCCACCCAAATGGATAGACTTGATAATGAAAACAGTGACTAGTGGCAAAGTGGGAATCAATGTTAATGGAGAGATTGGAGCATACTTCTCCACACATCAGGGAGTAAGGCAGGGGGATCTGACAAAGGATTAACTTGTCAATGCCTACAGATTGTAGACTAGGGTTTTGCTAGAAGTAGAGGGCAAGTAGATCTCGAAGGTTCAGGCGAAAAGTCCTCGACGATTATGAAAACTAGGGTTATGTTGACAGTAGATTCGATCCCTTCTTCGTCCCTCGACTCCCCCTTATATAGAGGGTGGAGCCGAGGGTTTCGTAATACACAAGTTACAGAATTCGGGAGGGTTTCGTACCCAACCCGTAAGATTACAAATCTCTATCTTTCCTAATACAAACTATCTTTCCTTAACACTAAATGGGCTTCCGAATCTTCTTCTTCCTCGAGTCCTGGGCCTTTAATAAACCCCGGGTACCATCTTTGGCAGGCCCATTGGGGATGCCTATGTCAGTAGCCCCCGAGATTTTTCTTGAATCGAAGAATCAGGGAAAATCTCCAACTTTACTCATTACATAATGTTTCGATATGCAAATATTATTTTGTACAGGGATAACGGTAGTTGGGGCTAGTTCATCTGACGGATCAGGTACTAGTTAACTGCTCTAGTGGCAATCCGCAAAAACCTACTTCAAAATCACGTCCCTGGACATGATCTCGGGATACTGGTGTAAACTTCGACAGGTGCCGCTTAAGGTCTTACCATTCTGTCGAGTCCCAGTCATAATTTATCGGGTACCTAACGCGTCCGTTAGGATTTTTCTTCGTATCTGTTGATACGGAAAAAAAGTAGCAGTCCGCCGTCAGAGACGGTGCGACGCCGCTCAGAACGGATCTGGGGTCTTACCTTCGCAAAGTTTTGCGGCATTCAGAGATTTATTCGCGACTTTTAGCGCTCTGAGAATATATTGTCGAGTGCTTTTCGCCTGTTGGAATAGCACATTTTATCGAGTCATATTTGATGACTTATTTTGTCTTCCCGATGGGAGTATATGTAGAGTTATATGTGTAACTCGAAATATACTCACTTCTGTTTCTTCCTTTTTGATAAAAATTCATCGGGCACGCGAACAGCGTTCCCGATGGGAGTAGCCCCCGAGGCTACAGCCAAGAACTTGTGCTTGGGTGTAGGCTCCACAGATTTATACCCTCTACTGCTATATTTGTAGTCCTTGTCGATAGTTTCATATCTATCGGGTGCGCGACCAGCGCTCCCGATGGGAGTAGCCCCCGAGGCTATGAACAAATGCTTGCATTTGGTCATAGGCTCTCGCCATTTATATCTTGTCATACTCGAAGTTTTTATTTTTCCAAAGTAGCCCCCGAGCATTTGGGCAAAAACTTGTATTTGATCAAAGGCTCTCGAAATAATCTTGCATTGCCGATATTCTCGCTTGGTTTCTTAATCGAGCTTTTATCTTTCCATAATGACATCATTGCTGATGATAGCCACGATTTCTGTGTTGGAAACACGCGAAAACCGCTATTTGTCACTGTCTTGTGGGTCCCTTTTTCCTATCCAGTTGACACGTCGTGCAAGTGGGGGACACACGTCCTCCGCTTTTTCTGGCACTATTACTGTATCTCCTGCATGTTCACTTCTCGGTAAAAATACACTTTTACCCCTTGTCCACGTGGTTGCCATCTATATCCTTACTTGTCAATCCAACGGTTGCGATGATACGTCACACCGCTATATAAAATCATCGTCTTCCTCCTTGAGCACTTTCGCTCACGCCGCATCTCTGCTTCTCCTCTGCAACTGCTACCTTGCTCCCATTAGTCCTAGCGCTCGAGCACTTTTCTCCCTTCTCTGCTAGGTCCGTTGATGCCGCCGCGCGCTCGTTTGACTAGACACAGCACACCAGAATCGAAGATGACATCAACAGATCTGGGAAGCGCCGAGTGGGAGAGATCCAAGATCTCAGGCCAAGACATCAACATGCTGAAGAAGATGGGATTCAGCAAGAAGGAGAACGCGCTCCAATTTCCCAAGGAGGAGAGCTACCCAAAGCCTCCAATCAACTACCGGGTCAGTTTCGTTGACCACCTCATCCGAGGACTTTCTCCCCCAATCCACGAATTTCTACGTGGTCTCCTTTTTGTCTATGGGCTTCAGTTGCATCATCTGATGCCCAATTCTCTCCTCCACATTTCGATTTTTATCACACTCTGTGAGTGCTTTCTCGGGGTCCAACCCAATTGGGCCCTGTGGAAGCGCATCTTTTGTATTCGCCGCAATAGCCACCACAACGTCGCCTACAATATTGGCGGCGTTGTTATATGTGTTCGTTCTGAGGTCGATTATTTCGATGTCAAATTTCCTGACTCCGTCCAAGGCTGTCGGAAAAAGTGGCTGTACATCCATGAAGAAAGCTCCAATCCGGCGGAAGAGAACATCGCCCCTTTTGACGGAGAAGCTAAAATCTTTCGCCGCCGTTCTTGGGATGCTGAAGCTACCGAAGCGGAGAAATTGGCGACAGAGGCGCTGATGACTCGCATTCACGAGCTACAGAACACCCGCGGGAAAGAACTTTCGGGTATTGAGATTACCGCCTATTTCCTTAGGACTAGAGTGCAGCCTCTCCAGGCTCGCAAAAACCCCTTCTGGAAATACGCTGGTGAAGAAGATGCTGACAGGCTCTCAAAGAATCTTCACTTGAAGGACTTTGAAAAACTTATCCGCAAAATCTCATCGCTCAACAAGAAGGATTTAGTTCCCACTTCTTGCCGTGTCGCGCCATATAGTAGCGCCAAACCCCTCCCCGAGGTAATTTCCTTTTAATAGCTATATTGTTTCCTCGGGCTTTGTTATTTTGTCGATTACTATTTTGTTAACGCCTTTTTCTCGACACTTTTTCTTTTCTCAGGGCCACCTCGTTCTTGCTTCTCTTCCTCCTCTTCCTGAAGGTGGAGAAGTGGAGGAGCGTGCCGTTGTCGATGATGACAACCAAAGCACCACGCGCCCTGCCACTGAAATCGCGGGTTCTCACAAATCCGCGGCTTCTGCTGAGTCAGAGGCCACTGCCTCGACACACTCTCTTCCTCATGCTTCAAAGAGGAAGAGAGATGACGTAAAAGATTCCGGCACTTCCAAAGCCGAAGAAGCTGAGCCTTCACATAAAAAGGCAGCTTTTAATCCATACACTAATGCCCTCGTCAGCTCGTGAGTTACTCCTTACTCTTTACTATTCCTGTTTTGATGTTTCTTGTCTCTTGCTTCTTATACTGCCGCCATTTTATTGTAGTGATGACGAGGAAGAGCAAGCTGTTGATGCTACTGCACGAACGAGTACGTCACGTACTTTGATTGTGTCGGAAGCTCAACATGATGGGGATGAAACTTCTCCTCCCCAACAAGACATCGTGCAACCGCCGCTAGTTGAGAGCCCCCGTGCCTCTCCATCAAAAGGAGCGAGAATTGAGCCATCGAGAGATTCTATCCAATTCCCTGGTGGTTCTTCGACACCTTCATTGGATGATGTAAGTCTTGAATCTTTCAATACTTCGATCATACTAAATGTTGTCGAATTTATATTGGTTATATTGATTTCTTTTTCCTCCTTGATCGTTTCTTCAGCCTCTGATGAAGGAATTTATTCGCCTTGGTACCCAATTTGTCGGGTATCGTGACTACACTAAGAAGCTCGAAGGTATTATTGTCCTGTTCCTTTGTTGTATGTGTACCATGATTTTATCATAGTATTTATCTGCCGCAATTTTACCAGGAGATCTTGCGGAAAGCAACAAACGTGCGGACGCTCTTGCTGTTAAGTTGGAGCAGAGCGAAGAAGCTCGCCAAAAAGCTGAAAAGGATGCTGCCACCATTGAAGATCTTCGAAAGAGGCTTCATAAGGCTGAAAATTCCTTGAGTAATAACATAACTCAGCAATCAGCTCGAGAGGCAGAGATTCTTTCCCGCTTGGAATCGCAAGCTCGGCGTTTTGTTAGTAAGTTCTTGAATCCTTGCTTTTCCTCGGATTATCTCGCGTTTCACCTGTATTCTTTATTTTTTATACGGCTCTCTGATTGTTTGTAGGGAGGACTCATCAAGAATATGAGGTTGACGGTCCTGTGGGTGACGAGCTTCTCGACGCGCTGACCCTTGTCGAGATTCATGGGGATGAAGCGCGCGACGGACTTGAAAACGCTGAAGCTGGCTTGCTGAAGCTTTTCCCCTACTTCTTCCCGAAGAAAGAGACCCCCTCTACTTTTGTGGAGCTCGCAAAAACCTTCAACGAGCCCGAAGATCTTGGGCTGAAACTTCGCCAAGAAGGCCTGAAGATTGGCGTTGAAGGCACCATCGCGCTAATTGCTGATAGTCAACAAAACGTCGACTGGGCCAAGGTTGGCGACATAGGGGAGATGGAGACAAAGAAATGGCAGTCTCTAATTAAAGCTGCCAAACCTTCTGCAAGACCCATCCTCTCCTTCCTTGGTGTTAAACCAGCACCTGCGCCAAGCGCATCCAAGCCGGAGGTCAAGTAGACCACCTTGTCTTTTTTTTAGTTCTATCTTTTGATGCTGTCGCCTTAGTAGTTTTGGCGACAGCTACTTCAGTACTTCAGTAGTGACCTTCTCTTTGTAATAGCGATGTATATACTTTAATGTTGAATCGAAATTTATATTTTGCTGGATGATTGATATCGGAAATCTTTTTATTTTCAGTTGATTTTTGACAACTATACTGCAACTCCTCATCCTTCCAATGTTTTGCTCACTTCCGCTCACTCGAAGAAGATACCTGTCGTTGTCGGCTTTACAGAGGATTCTTCGAGTAAGAACTCAGCACAGGATTTGGAAGAACTTCGGCAACAGCTCCAATCCATGAAGAAGCAATCACTTATGCTCATGGAACAATCTCGAAAATCTTCTGAAAGGGAAAAGGTTGCACTCCAACAAGCTCAGGATGCCATTACTGAGAAAGACGCCGCCGTTGCTGAAGCTGCTGCAGCTACTTCCCGCGAAAATTTTATGCTTCAACTGCTGACAGATGCTAGCTTGGATATGGCAGGTATGCTTCATTATCATTGTCGTGCTTTTTCTTTTCCTTTTTGCTTGTCTTCTCGTTGTTCACTGATTCCCTTAAAAATAGGTTCTTTTTTGGATGCTGCTACTGAAGATGAGCGTGTCGAGGCTCGGTCCAATGTACTTCTTCGGCTCGCCAAGAATCATGGTTCAAGTTTTTGGGGCACGCCTGAGCGAACTCGCCAGATTGTTAGGTTTCAGGATCGCGCACTCCAGGTTCGTGATTATCTCGACTTCTGTACTAGGACTCTGTCTCTGGTCTATGGCACTATGTTTCCTCGGAACAAGATGCCAGAGACTCTTCCTGCTTTAATGGATAAGTTTCGGGATGCTCCTCGAATTCATGGCTTTGTGCGGGCCCAACTGGCTGCTGGCGCAAGATTTGCTATGATTATGATAAAGATCTGCTACCCGAAGTTAGATGTGGGGCAAATTGTTCCCAAGTGCTTGGCCAAGATGTCGAAGAGGAAGAGAAACTTCGGCAAATATGATGATATTGTTACTCATGTTGCCGAAGATATGATGGATAAACTTCTTCGGATGGATGCCGAATTCTTCGTGAAGGGCAGCTACGCTGAGCATAGCACTCGTGCTGTAAATAATGAGCGCTTAACAATAGACAATATATTGGGAAATCCTTGAAGATAAACTTGTTCCGAAGATTATTTCCTGTGTATATGATCTGTATTGTAAAGTCACTATATTTTTATTTTTACCGCCAAGCCCCCGGGCGTTTTGATTGCAGTATTTTTTGTTTTTATAGTGCGAGGTTGTCCCAAGGCAAAATAAATTATACTGTGTACTATTGTTGCGGGTATGAGACCCCGAGCTTTATGTTGACCGCTATTTTGTCGATATTTTTATTTTGGCGAGGTACTTGATACCAAGGCGAGATATTTTTTGCGAGTTGTATTTGTCGACACTGTGTATATATATATTGTACCGTCTAGGAGGAAGCCCCCGAGCCTGTCGAGAAAAGATATATAATTCTACTATCTTTATTATATTGCAGCACCGCGAGCCCGCCTCATTAAAAACCTTTCCCGACCCCACTCGGTGCCCCGAAAAAGGAAAAGAGTGCGTCTGAAAACTCGCGGGCGTTTCAGTACATTGTATGTTTACAAAGGAGACTATATTTCGGCATCTAAGCGTAAAAACGCCTGAGCTGCGCCACGTTCCAAGGATTTGGCTCAACGTTCCCCGTCTTCTTGTCCTTGATTCTGTATGCTCCTCCTTCGATTACTTCTGTGACGATGTAGGGTCCAAGCCATGGTGACTCGAGTTTTTCATGACTTTTTTGGTTGAGTCGCAAAACTAAATCACCAACTTGAAAAGATCTTGGCCGCAATCGTCGACTGTGGTAATTCTTCAGGTCCTGTTGATATTTAGCGACTCGTGACAGGACTTCGTCTCGAGCTTCGTCAAGTGCATCGACGTCATCCTCCAAAGCTTTTCTCGAGGTTTCTTCATCATATTGTGTGACTCTTGGATAATCATGCTCTATTTCTATCGGCAAGACTGCTTCGGCTCCATGGACCAGAAAAAACGGCGTTTCCTGCGTCGCCGTATTTGGTGTTGTTCGGATACTCCACAACACACTTGGCAGCTCATCTGGCCAAGTATGCCGAGCTTTTTCCAATGGTCCTAGCAGGCGTTTCTTGATACCATTGCAGATGATGCCATTGGCCTTCTCGACTTGACCGTTGGTCTGTGGATGTGCAACAGACGCAAAATTCAATTTGATGCCTACTTCTGCGCAGTATGTTTTGAACTCCTTGGACGTAAAATTACTGCCGTTGTCTGTGACGATGCTATGAGGGACTCCAAATCTAAAGACGATGCTTTTCACGAACTTAATCGCTGACGCGCCGTCCGGTGAATTTATCGGCTTTGCTTCTATCCACTTTGTAAATTTGTCGACAGCGACAAGCATATACTCATAACCTCCTGGCGAAGCTTTGTGTAGTTTTCCCACCATGTCAAGACCCCATTGAGCAAAGGGCCAAGATAGTGGGATTGGCATAAGTTCTGCTGCGGGAGAGTGAGGTTTGGCGGCAAATCTTTGGCACGCGTCGCAAGTTCTCACTATTTCCTTCGCGTCCTCGATTGCTGTTAACCAATAAAATCCTGCCCTGAAAACTTTAGCCGCGATAGCTCGACTGCTCGCGTGGTGCCCGCATATTCCTTCGTGCACATCTTTCAGGATGATTCTTCCTTCTTCGGGTGTAACACATCTCTGTAGTACGCCCGAAATGCTTCGTTTGTACAACTCCCCTTTTACCACAGTAAAAGCTTTTGATCTCCTAATTATTCGCCTTGCTTCAACTGGATCGTCGGGTATTGTTTTCCTTAGGATGTATGATATGTAAGCCTGCATCCATGGAGTTTGCACCATCATGACTAGCTCCTGGTCCTCTTCTTCTTCTACTGTGTCGTTGGTGGTACTCGAGTATTTCTCTTTTTTCTCCTTCTTTGTTTTCGCTGGCTTTGTTGATCTCTCGCTTATCTCTTCCCAAAACACGCCTGGAGGAATCGCGAGACACTGTGACCCGATGTTTGCAAGAACATCGGCTTCATCGTTACTCATCCTGCTGATGTGATTTACCTCGCATCCATCAAATAATTTCTCCAGCTCATTGTACACCTCTTTGTATGCTATCATACTTTCGTTGACTGCATCACATTGGTTCATAACTTGTTGTGCCACCAATTGTGAGTCAACGAAGATTTTCAATCGGGTTGCACCGCAAGCTTTCGCCATCTTCATCCCATGTATGAGAGCTTCATACTCTGCTTCGTTGTTAGACGCGTTTGGGAACGTCATCCGTAGGACATATTTCAACTTGTCGCCTTCGGGTGATACCAATATTACCCCTGCTCCAGCACCTTCCAACCTTTTGGACCCGTCGAAGTTCATGGTCCAAGTTCTCGATAAATCTAGAGGCCCCGTGTTTTGTAATTCCATCCACTCTGCAATGAAATCTGGTAAAACCTGCGATTTTATTGCCTTTCTTTTTCATACGTGATGTCCCGAGGGGAAAGTTCTATTCCCCAAAGGGAGACACGACCCGTAGCTTCTGGGTTGTTCAATATGTTTGACAAAGGAGCTTCATTGACCACTATTATCGGGTGCGCCGAAAAATAGTGTCGCAATTTTCTTGCTGTCGTGAATACTCCATACGCCAGTTTCTGGTATTGCGGGTACCGCTATTTTGAAGGCGACAGTACTTCGCTGATGAAATATACTGGCCTCTGAACTCCATGGAGCTTTCCTTCTTCTTCTCTTTCGACTACTAGGGCTGTGCTGACCACCTGAGGTGTGGCTGCAATGTATAAGAGGAGAGGTTCTTTATCTTTAGGCGCCACCAAGATTGGTGGTGTCGAAATTGTCCGCTTGAGGTTCTCGAAGGCCCTATCTGCTTCCTCGTTCCATTGAAATTTTTCCCCCTGTTTGATCAATGCGTAGAACGGCAATGCCTTTTCTCCTAGCCTGGCGACGAATCTGCTTAAAGCTGCGACTCGCCCCGTTAGCTGTTGTATTTCTTTCAACTTTGTTGGCTTTCTCATAGTAACGATGGCCTGGATTTTTTCGGGATTAGCTTCAATCCCCCTTGCTGATACTAAGAACCCGAGAAGTTCTCCTGCAGGAACTCCAAAAGAGCACTTTGTCGGGTTCAGCTTGAGGCAGAATTTGTCGAGGTTGTCGAAGGTTTCCTTCAAATCTTCGATCAGAGTCGACCCCTTCTTTGATGTTATCACGACATCGTCAATGTAGACTTGCACATTTTTTCCAATCTGTGTTGCTAGGCACTTCTGCATCATCCGCTGATATGTTGCCCCCGCATTTTTCAAACCAAAGGGCATTGTTTTGTAACAAAACACGCCGTAAGGTGTTATGAACGCTGTCTTGGCTTCATCTTCTTCTTTTAATCTGATCTGGTTATAACCAGAGTATGCGTCCAAAAAGGAAAGACGTTCACATCCTACCGTGGAGTCGATGATCTGATCGATCCTTGGGAGGGGAAAGTGATCCTTAGGACAATGTTTATTGAGACACGTGAAGTCGACGCACATGCGAAGGACTATTGTGTGTTTTTTCGGCACCATCACTGGGTTAGCTACCCATGTGGCTTCTGTAGATATTTCTTTGATGAAACCAGCATCTTTAAGTCGATCTATTTCCGGTAACATGGCTTTGCGGCTAGGTTCCGAAAAACGCCGCAAAGGTTGCTTGACTGGTCTTGCGAGAGGATCCAAATTGAGGTGGTGCTCGGCGAGTTCCCTGGGTACTCCTGGCATGTCGGCTGGGCACCATGCGAAGATTTTCCAGTGCTCACGGAGGAACTCGACGAGCGCGCTTTCCTATGCGACGTCCATGTTTGCGGCAATGGATGTCGTTTTCTTTGGGTCTGTCGGGTGGATCTGTACCTCTTTTGAATCCTTGGTTGTGTTGAAAGTTGGCTCCTTAGAAGATCTCCCTACCTCTGGCAGCACATCATAATCAGTGAACCTTGGCGCCGCATATTCTGCTTGCATCCCGAAAGTTTCGACAGTCGATGAAAATCCTTGTCGCATTTATCGGATAACGCGAAACTTCCTTTGATTGTGATAGGTCCCTTGGGCCCGGGCAACCTCCACAACGGATATGTATAATGCGGCATCGCCATGAACCCGGCATACGCTGGTCGTCCCAACGGAGCGTGATATTGCGACGGGAAATCCACAACTTCGAACTCCAAATTCTCTATCCCGTAGTTTTCTCGGGTTCCAAACCGAACGTCGAGGTTGATCTTGCCCAATGGGTAACTTGGCTTCTCTGGTGTAATCCCGTGGAAACGTGTGTCGGTTGGTTTCAAGTTTGCCAGGGATATGTTCATCTTCCTCAATGTATCTGCATACATAAGGTTTAAGCTGCTGCCGCCATCTATGAAAACTCTCGACACGTCAAAACCAGCGATTACTGCGGGTAAGATGAGTGCTGATTGTCCTGGTCGAGGAACTTGCTGCGGATGGTCCGCGATTGTGAAGCCGATGTCTTGCCCCGACCAATTTAAGTACTCGACTGTTGGTGGAGGCATCTTCTCTGCCATGAACACTTGTCGTGAGATTACCTTCTGCGCCCTGTTGGACGGTCTAGCTTTCTGAATCATCGAGACCGCACCGTTAGAATTAGGATCAACATATGGAGGTGGGTGTGGTGCTGCCGCTATTCTGAGCTGGTGCCGATTTTCGTCCGTAATTGCGGGAGGAGGTGGAAGGTGTATCTCGCTCCTTGGCCCCTGGGGGTTTCTGTTCGTGGCTTGGGCATTTGCAATTCCTGCGGCTCGCAACATTGCCTGAAAATTTCAGCGATCTTTCTGGAGATGCCCTGACTGCCTCTTTCCGTTATTGTCAAGATAAAAATGCATTTGACACGGACCGTTCATCATCTCTTCGGGGGACACATAAGGTCTTTGAAACCTTGGTCCACTGTTTTGTCTGTTGCCGCGAGAATCGCCTCTATTGTCGCCTTGATGTTCGTTACTCCTTTGATAGTCATCTCGATTGTTCCCTCCAGGATTTCCTCGAAAGCCAGCCGATATATGGCCGGGAGCATCGTTGTTGTAGAACTGGCGAGAAAATCGCCTTCTATTTTGATAATTTCGACCACGATCCTCTTCGGCGACTCGTGTCGCTTGTTGTATATTGCGTCTTCTCCGTCCGCCCACTTATTGGCTATCTCCATGAGTGCTGATATGGTCTTAGGGTTAGTTCTCCCTAAGTCCTCGACGAAGTCTCCTCGCCGAATTCTCGCTACGAACGCATCTATTGCTCTCTCGTCAGATATATCTTCTGCCGAGTTTTTTATAATGTTCCACCGCTGTATATATTTTCTCATCGACTCGTCATGTTTCTGTCGACACGCCCTCAACTCTTCCAATGACGCAGGTTTCTTGCAGGTGGATCGGAAATTTTCACGAAGATATCCTCAAAGTTATCCCAGCTGTCGATGGAACTTGGGGAGAGTTTCTTTATCCAAGATCTCGCGGCACCGCTCAAGTGAACTTGGATACTTTGCATGGCTGTTGCTCTGGTTCCTCCTACCAGCTTTACCATCTCTAGATAATCAACGAGCCAATCCTCGGGATCCTGCAAACCGTCGAATTTCTTGAAATTTTCGGGTAACTTGAATCCTTTTGGGACTCGAGTTTTTTGAACCCTTCTCGTAAAGCACGGGAGCCCACACATATCTTCGTCGGCAACTTCTGGTGAGTGCTGACGCTCCCTTCTTTCTTGTCGCGCTCTGTCCACCCTTACTTGAACTGCTGTGTCTCTTGCTCCACTTGTTCTTGGTGGGTCTTGAACTGCTGCGGTGGGTCGTGGACTATTTTGCCTAGGATTTTCTTCGGGAGGCGTGGCCGCGAACGCTGTTCCCATAACTCCTACTCCAGCCATCGCCATATTGAACAATGGTTCTCTTGGGTCCCCAGGGGGTGGTCTGGACGCCAGGATGTAAGCTTGCGTTGCCATGTAAACTGCTTCTGGCGTTTTTGGGATGATATTTCCCCTTTCATCAATCGACATAAAGGACATGTCGAGATTTTGAATTATGCTTCCTCTCTCTGCTTCGGGTATGTTTTGCAACCGAGACATTGCTCTCCTCCGAGCTTCTCTGTGACTGTCTCCCGAAGTTCCTGATTGTCGACTTAGCTCTGCTCGACGCCTGCTGGACGCGGAAGCTGCCTCTTTTCTCCTATTCAAAGATGCTGTCTGTTTTTCCAATTCTCTGCTTACCCGAGCAAGTCTATATTGATATGCTTGTAGTTCTTGTACAGTAGCAGTGGCTGTCATTGGTTCTGAACCATCCATGGCTCTTGCAGCCCTATCCCACACTGCTTGCGGGAGTTGTACTCTTTCTCGAGGTGAGGACCCGACGTATTTAGTGCCTAGGCCTTTTATGAGATCAGTGGGATCGATGTAAGGATTTCCCAAATCATCGAAAGCCTCTGACGTTTCTGGTTCTGATCAGGCTGCCTCTTCTATCGCATAGATCTGATGATATTTTGCGTATTGATTTTTGTCAGGATTGGTGACACCATCCTGTAGAGTGGTGAAGACCTTTCCGATGGCAGCAGATTTGTCGATGAAGTTTAGGCTGTCGACGCTGTCGGAGTCGCTGCTTATAAAGGAGTCCGCAGACGACTCGAAGGATGTGTTGCTGAAGATCTTGGCGAGCTTTCCGCTTGCCTTGCTGTTGACGAAGCGTGGCGACGAAAACTCCCCGTCACTCGACGAAAAGCTAGAATCGACCGTTGAGAATTCCGACGAGATCGAAACTTCGAGACGGTAGGATCCTTCCTTGTTGACGCCAAATCGGACATGATGATGGGATCCTCCAGATAGGCACATGCATCCATACGGGAGGGCGGGTGAGGAATAAAATTGACTAGATCAGTTTTTTCCTGGTTACCTCGAGCCATCGCATTGCTTGCCACCGACGAAGTCGACGATCTTGAACGTGCCATCGAGATCATCTCCTTGCAACCTCTAATTCCCACAGACGGCGCCAATTGACAAATGATTAACTTGTCAATGCCTACAGATTGTAGACTAGGGTTTTGCTAGAAGTAGAGGGCAAGTAGATCTCGAAGGTTCAGGCGAAAAGTCCTCGACGATTATGAAAACTAGGGTTATGTTGACAGTAGATTCGATCCCTTCTTCGTCCCTCGACTCCCCCTTATATAGAGGGTGGAGCCGAGGGTTTCGTAATACACAAGTTACAGAATTCGGGAGGGTTTTGTACCCAACCCGTAAGATTACAAATCTCTATCTTTCCTAATACAAACTATATTTTCTTAACACTAAATGGGCTTCCGAATCTTCTTCTTCTTCGAGTCCTGGGCCTTTAATAAACCCCGGGTACCATCTTTGGCAGGCCCATTGGGGATGCCTATGTCAGGATCCACTTCCCCCCCATTCTTTTGGACCTTGCTGTTGATATTCTTGCAGTTATTATCAAAAGAGCACAAGGGGAGGGTTTGTTGACTAGACTAGGCAAAGATCTAATAGAGGGGGGGTGTTGCTATCTTGCAATATGCAGATGATACCATCCTCCTTCTAGAAGATAACTTGGATCAGCCAAGAAATATGAAAGTAATTCTTTGTTTGTTTGAGCAAATGTCGGGATTGAAAATCAATTTCCACAAGAGTGACATCTACTCTGGTTTAGAAAGGGAAGGGGACTTTGAAAGGATTTTCACCTATAAATCTGGTTTGCTTCCCATGAAATACCTAGGTGTACCAATTAACAAAAAATACTAGGAAATTCTGATTGGGATTCTACTGAAGGAAAAAATGAGGAATACATTAGGACCTTGGCAAGGTAAAACGTTGGTGATGGGAGGGAGAGTTACCCTGATCATCTCATCCTTGACTAGTGTTCCTTCGTACATGCTCTCCTTCTATAGGATACCTAGTGGTGTGAAAGAAAAAATGGACAGATTTAGGAATAGTTTCCTATGGGATGAGACTGAAGATAAAAAGAAATATCATTTGGTTAATTGGAAGACAGTATGCATGTCAAAAGATCAAGGCGGTTTGGGGGTTTTAGACTTGGAGAAAATGAATATTTCTTTGTTAGCTAAGTGTCTATGGAAGCTTTTTGATGAGGATGGAATATGATAACAAATCCTTAGAAAAAAATATCTCCAAAAATGGACTCTTTGCCAGGCAGTAACCAAGAATGGGGACTCGCATTTCTGGCAGGGGCTAATGGAAGTTAAAAAATTCTTTTGGCAACATTGCAGGGTTCAAGTTGGGAATGGAGCTAGAACAAGATTTTGGGACGATCAGTGGATAGGTCCTTCCTGTCTAGCAAAAACCTTCCCAAGACTGTTCTTAGTCTCCATGAACAGAAATGTTACAGTACAGAAAGTCTTTGATGTAGGTGTAGAAGGGCTTAGGTTTAGGAGAGCAATGATTGGAGGACTTAGAAAACAATGTAATGAATTAAAAAAGCTGCTGGAAAGGGTTAACTTAAACAATGAACCTGACAAGTGGATTTGGAAATTAACAAATTCAGGGAAATTTTCAGTTAAATCCTTGTATCTAGCAATGCAATGCAATGCAATAAAGTGGTTCCCTATAGGTTCATGTGGAAAGTTAAGATACCCCTTAGAATTAAGACTTTCTTGTGGTTAATGCTGAAAAAAGCATACTAACAAGAGATGTGTTGTTCCAAAGGGGAGGTAAATGTGAGAAGAAGTGTCTATTCTGTGGAAGTAAATCTATTAGCCATATCTTTTTCAAATATCCCTTTGCTAGATACATTTGGAATGTGGTCAGCTGCACTTTTGGTTTTAATTTCCAATTTGAATATGCTGATCATTGCATCTCCAATTGGTTGAAGGGTTTTGGGGGAAGAAAAAGGAAATCTTTGCTGTAGGAATAACTGCTGTAATTTGGAGCATTTGGAAAACAAGGAACTTGGCATGTTTTGAGAAAAAATGGCCTGATGAACCTTATGTTGTGATTCTAAAAATATGTTACTATATTAATTGTTGGAGTTTGTTGCAGGTGAAGGAGGACGCTTAAGGTCGGCTGGAATTATGTGCAAAGGTGCTGGAAATAGTGGCAATGGAAATGTTTGGGTCAAGGAGAAGGGACGCCGAGACTGATGATGTAGGAAGAATAAAATGAGAAGGGAGGAAAAGAAGACTGGCAGCAAAGGAAAAAAGAAAACAAAGGATGCAACCTGGTGCAAAATAGTTGATCCCTGATGGGACGAGGTAGAAGTTGGCAATAATGGAGCCTTTCTCTTTCTTGGTCTCAGTTTGTTTTGCGCCGCAGCTTCCTATCTTTTGCTTTTCCCTGTTGAGAACTGTGGTTTGTGGAAAAAACATGTCTGTAGTATGTCTAAGTGTTCGTTTGTAAGGTGTATGATGGTACTTTGTAGCACGGTGGTTTCCTTAAAAAAATCGGGGGTGACTCCCTTTTATCTAAAAAAAATCTACTCTATGGTTTCATGCATGGGAATATGAGTGGGGTTTTGGTGGACCTTTTCCCCAATTTTCACAGCCTAGGCAGTTTCGCATGATGCCAAATCAGTGGATTATCCAGATTCAGTTGTCCCTCAAAATCAACAAGTTGGTGATTTGGGGAGCAAGAACAAAGGGCCTAGAAAATCAGTGCAGAAGAAGAAATGGAAAGAGGTAGTTACCAACCCTGCTCCTATTTCGCTTCTGACCTATGTGGATGCTATATGCAGTTGTTGTGGTGAGCCTGGTTATGACAAGGGTGTTTGTACAAAACAACAATGTTGCTTCATCTATAAGGCTACCAGTCATTCCTACGGTGATTGTTGTGTGCTCAAGAGGACTCATCAGGTGGAAATATACATTGAAAGTGTTGCTACTAGATTAGGGTTCTATCACATTGAAGCTCCAGTGCCGCATGTGAATCTGAACTGGCCAGTGTAATTATAACGTGTCTGCGTGCTTCTAGCTCTTCACTTTAGGATCTTCCCGATTGCTAGCTTGCTATGGCAAAATTTTAGATAAATAGAGAAAAGTGAATACACTAGCACATTTCGAGGTGCGCCGTTGGGTGCGGCGGACAGATGCCGCCCGAACATATGAGCTTTTGGCTCCCAAATTCTAGGGTGGATAAAACCATACAAAAGATGTGGTGCGTCCTTAAAGACGCGTTAAGTCCTTCATTAGATAACCAACAGGTAAAAAGTATTGCATGTTATACGAAGAACTATTAAAATATGCAACAAAGTTGTTCAACCGGTAGTTTATGCAAAATTGGGATAAAAAATTCCGTTGCTCTAGGGAAGCAAACATGGCAGCAGATTGTTTAGCCAGACATACAGAAGGGACTATGTCGATTGTTTGGGAGGGATGATCCCCAGATTTTTTTTTAGCAAAGGATGTACTCCCTCCGTCCGTTAATAAATGTCGGAAGGTTCGTCTAAATTCGGATGGATCTATGCACTAAAGAATGTCTAGATACATTTGAATTTAAACAAACTTTGGACATCTAAAAATAGATAGAGGTAGTAACTGTTATTACCAACAATAAATAGATATAGCCATGATGGCTTTCCCCTAGAAAAAAACTCCATATGTGGCCGCAGCCCACCAACGCCCAGCCGGCAGCCCACAGCCAGGCCCGCCAGCCAATCTGGCAGCGAGGCCTCTCAAAGGAAGCCGGAATGGAAGCGACAAGCGAGCCGCCGCCATTCTCAAAGAAAAGAAAAGAAAAAAGAAGCGAGCCGCCAATCGTTTCGAATTGTTTGGTGAAATCCCCGAACCATTGCGTGCCAGGCTGCCAGCTGGCTAAACCCCAGTGGGTCCCACCCCTCTCCTCACGCGCACCCTTTTCTTCTCCCTCTCTCCACCGTCACGGCAGTACCACCACCGCCCTCGCCGCACTCCGCCTCTCCTCTCCTCTCCTCTCCTCTCCTCTCTCCCAGCGCCGCTCTCTCCCCAGTCCTCACCACCACCAAATCCGTTACCTCTCCCGCAACCGCAACCGCCACCGCCTCCAATCCATCGCCGCCTCCTCTCTCCTCCCACCACCGCCACCCTTCTGAGAGCAATGTCGACGACGCAGATCGTCGTCATCTCCGCCTCGGAGATGGCATGGAGGAAGGCGGAGAAGGTGTGGTACTTGTTCCTGCAGTTCATACAGGGAGTCTACAGCAGGGCGCGGTTTCCCCTCCCCCTTCGTCAGCCGGTGGCTCCGCCACCGCTCGCCCCCGACGCCGGCGGGTTTGCGCAGCCGGTCTTTCACCCGGTGATCCCGGTGACGGAGGAGGACATACTTCTCATCAGTTATCCAGAGTTTCGGAGGAACTGGGAGTGGGGTGGAGGGGGAGCCGCGGGGGAGAACAATCGGTTGGAAATCTCCGTCCAACTTGCAATCGTCGGCGCAGCGGTCGCGCTTGCGGTAGGGGCGTTTATCCTCTATAAGCTCAGGAGGGGAGGTGGCGGAGGTGGAGGAGGAGGAGGAGGAGGAGGAGGAGGAGGAGGAGGAGGTGGTGGTGGCGGAGGAGGGGGAGGCGGTGGCGGCGGCGGTGGTGGAGGCAGGTTTGCCCGCCTCGACAGGGGACTCTCCACTATCCTGGATGTGGAGGACGGGGGAGGCGGCGACGGTGGAGGAGGGGGAGGAGCAAGAGTGGCGCACCCCCAGCGCAAAATCATCCTGCCAATTTTGCTGCGGTTTGATTTTGATCCACTTCGACACCACATGGTGAGTTCGCTCTAGTTGAGTAGACAAATTTTCGACATGTTTCTCTAGGAGCATTTAGACAAATTTTCAATATGTTTCATGAGATCGATGGAGGAGTAGTTAACATACTCGATGAACCTGCCGCACTAGCTGATGCAAATGCTCCTCGATCAGGCTCAATACTTCACTACTTCAGATAGACTAGAATTTTCGGTTGTGATGCAAGTGCTGCTTTCAGGTTGGCATGCTGCAGTAAGTACTGAATATTGCGTTGCCCAAATATGTGGAATCAATCTGGAATTGTACTTTTACATACTTGCGCTTAGTCTCTCATGCTTTGCTGGATACCCTCTTCTGCTTCCACCTGTTGGTTAGGCAGTTTCTATGTTGGATAGCAGTTTTTGTTCCTTCATTCTTCATTTAATAAATGACATGCTCAGCTTATTCTCTTTTACCTTCTGAGTATTTTCCTTGTGGTATTTAATTTTGTTCCCCAAATGCTACTAAACTGTTAGTGGTATTTCAGTATGCTATACGTGGTATCTTTTCTTTGTTCTGCTGCCTAGGCTCATCAGGGAATGAAGAATGGGGAGTAAATTTGACCTGACTGTAACAATGGAAGTGAAACTGTGTACACTAATACCTTGAAGCATCAGTAAGATTGCCTGCATAGTCTAGTTTGGAAGACTGCATAATCCCAGTTGTAAATGCAACACTGTTGCCTGCTTAATGTCTTTGTATATAATTTTCTTGCGGGGGCAATTTCTTTGTTATGATTTTGTGTCTGATGTTGGTACTGTACCGACCTGTTAGTTTCCTAACAGTCGTACTTTGGATAAGCTAAATGCGTATGCTATTAACTTTGGGAGATAAATGTTCAACTAATATACCTGATAATCAGAAAGTAGATTGATTTCTAGTTGGTGGGCTATATTTTCTCATGCTTTCTGTTTGTGAAATTCAGGGCCTAAAATAATTTGGTTTCGGTTTATTGTCAATATATTTTAACATTTGGATACATAGTGGTAGCTTTATTCTTAGTGGTCCTGCAGTTTGTCAGTGTGTGTCGTGTTTCTGTATATCTTTGAATGAACAATCTTAGTTAAAGTAGATCAGTCATTTCTTTTGAAGTAAGAAATTCTATCTTGCGGTAGGTATGATCTTCGGGACTAAGAAAGTAAGAATCTTAGTTAGAACTGTACTGTCTGTTCCATCCAAAGGTCCAAACAGCATTGTTGTTGTATAATGTTTTCGATTCATATATTCTGGATTGAATCTTTGTTGAAACCTCCGTATAGTTACTGAACCTGTTCATTAATATCAAAGCGCATCGTACTTTGACCATTCGTACATGTCTGTCCAGTTGTGTGGAAGACAATGCTATTAACCAATAGTAATTGTGTGAGTAGTGCAATCGGGCTGGTAAAATGACAATATGGTACTGATCTGTTCTGTTTTAGTTATTTAAGGTTGCCATAGTGCACAAAATGAATGGATGATGACTAGTTGACAACTAATCCCAACTAGAACAGTTTGCTGCAGAAGTATGTTCAGTCTTTCCTCATTGTATAGGATAAAACTGGCTGAGTTAATTTGATCATTTTATTTGACAGGCGTGGCATGGGACTGGTGTTCCTACCAAAAAGAGAGTTAAGGAGTTTAATATGTTGGCAGCAAGGTTGGGACTTCTTGTAAATGAGGCAAGACAAGGACCTGACTGGGTCGCCGGGAAAGGAGGTGAGCTTGTTAGCGAAGGCGAGGAAGAGCTACTCAGTTTTGCTAGCAGAGTGAAGCAGAGATTTCAAGACCTGTTTGATCAAGAATATCGCCTCGAGGTGTACTCAATAAGAGCAACCCAGGTAAGCTCTTCTCGCCATACTTAACGGCCAGAGTTTTGGATTCTTGGTTGTGCTCTACTCTCCCTAGTCGGTTTATCATCAGATGAAACGGGAAATCTATAGCATTTTGGAGAACTTCAGTTTGTTTAGTCTCATGTGTCGTAAACTAACTAGTTCATAATCCAACATTGTTGATGTGTCAGTTGATGATTTCCAGTTCAGTTACACTATGAGTTCATATTCTTGGTGCACCTGAGAATGATAGTGTGTCTAAGTTAGGTTTGGTTCTGGTTTCAACTGGCATGTAATAGCTTAACTGTAGGTGAACTTACCTTTCTTTCCGTCTTGTTTTCTCTTTATTTTGTTTGCTGTGATACTGAAAGATTGGTGGTTTCCTTGTATGAAATCAATGAGGAGAGTTCGTTTGATAAAAAGAAATTGATGATTTCCAGTTCAGTTAACATGTTGAGAAATAAAGAATATAAAATGCATTAAATATATGGCACGCTCATAGCTTTTTCTCTTACCTGTTAAGACACATCTTTGTGTTTTTAGAACAGTCATGTATACTTTAGTTAACCATTATGATCTCAATTTCAAAAAGCACAATGTTTCTCCACTCTGGTTCCTTTGCAAAGAGGTATCCCTTCGGTTCAAAATAATTGCCCAAAAATGGATACATCTATTTTCCATTTTTGGGCAATTATTTTGAACTGGAGGGAGTATATACTTCTCTGTGGGTGCTAGAGTTCAAAGTGGCATACTTTGGACATTTTGTCAGTTTGGATGTTCTTTTTGCATGAAGCATCTTTACTGGATATCACCAATAATGCTTGTCAACTTTTCAATTAATCTTTTTTTTGCAATTTACATTTGGTGCTTCATTTAGTGTTCAGACCCAAAATGAATGCATCCCGCACTAAGTTATAAAATTCTATAAAAAATAGAGAAAGTTTCAGTTTGGTCAGCTAGCTTCATGCTAGGTGCTCTATTTGTCAAATAGTTACTTCTTTATAAATTGGGGGACTACGATTACTTCTAGAGTATTATTATCACCATACTTCACGTAAAGACTCTTAGACAGCTGTAAGTTCTCACATTAACGACGTGCTTTGATTTGACCTATTTATGCCTAACAAATCTTATTTGTTCAGGTTTATCTTTTAGAATGGGGAGATGGTTTGGAGGGTCTTCTACTTAAACGTTATGGTGAGTCAATAAACTATGGATTACCTGCTTTGTACCTTCGTACATTTGCCCCTTTGTCACGCCCCTTTGATCTGGAAGTCTTGTAGTACCAGATGTGCATTGTATAATGAGTATCTTGTGGTAGCTTACTAGGTATGTCAGTAGAACCTGCAATACTTGCACGGTATACAAAAAAGAACAACCAATACTCTGAATTAGCACAGAATGTAGTAATCAGTATTGAAGATAAGATTACGAATGACGATGATAGTGAAAACTCTAAACTGAAATTTAATTCTTGAAACTGTAGAAAACTATCCTGATGGTACATATATTTTGAGAAAATGCAAAGAAGCCTTTGCGTTTTATTCCATTAAACAGAGAGAAGCTTTGTTAGAATCCTCCTAGGAGGTACTCCGTAATACATGTGAACTAACAGATACATCAATGCACATCCTAGGTGGATGGAATCACGGCACTAAGGCAGGTTCATTTCTACAGAATGAAGCTCCAGTTTCAGCTCCATTAAGGCTCTACGTTTGCAATTATCTGTGCTTCATCCACTTTCCTGTTTTTTTTCGTAGTGTATATTTTGTGAGGTGTTTAATTCACCTTACTCAGTGGTTACAAACTGTATTAACCGCTCCAATGAACATGCTTTAGGCCTTTAGTACAGTTTCATGATTTGATCCACATGGTTGGCCTTTTTCTTAACAGACCATTTTTTTAGTAGTATTATGGAATCACGGAGCACATAAGAATGTACCACAAACTAACTTAATTGAAAAACTAATAAAATAGCTTATCATGCTAAAAAAATGTACTATATGATTTCAGCTGCCGCTGCATAGAGCATATGCACTCCCCTCAATGTATCCCGCTGAGTAGTGCTCTGTTTTTTCTCGCCTACTGTCATTGATATTAGGAAGTCCCCTGTTTTAGCTATATGTTCCTCCCCTTTGTGGGCTTAAAGAACACACAATACTGTGAAGCAGTGATAATGTAGTCATCAGTACTGTATATATGATTACGAATGATGGTGATGATCAAAACTCTAGACTGAGATTTAATTCTTGGAATTGTAAAAATTATCCTGATGGTACATATGAGGCTCTAGCTTACACATGCAGTAACTCTTTTTTCCTTTCACATGTCTTGTCGGTCTTTTTCTTGAAGGGCCATTTATAATTCCTGTTTATACTATGCATGATTATTTTCCGTGAACAAGTGTTATCAAAGTACTAATTGTCCGTTTGGCGTAACTTATTTCCTTTCATGAAGGTCCTGCGGAGCTAAAGCTAAAGATGAAGCGACACCACCAAGGGTAGGAATTCGCAAGGTAAATACAACATGGGATTCAAACGTTCTTCAAGTGCAATGTCAATGAAATTTTTTGTGCATATCATTCAACAGAAAATCTGATGAACGACGTTTCCAGTTACCATTAGCATGAATGATGGAAGCAGGAGTGCCACTATATGAGCAAAAGAAGATGACATTCTTATTTCAGCTGAAGTCCCATCTGATGTGAAAACTGGATGCATGTCAGATATACTCCGCTGGCTTGATGTGAATAGCCAACAGTGTTCATACCGTTTGCTGACTGGGGTGTTGTGAATGTAAGTAGATCCAACGACTCATGTCTATCTCACATCAGGCTCTCAGTGATGCTCATGTTCAATAGGTTTAAACTTGGAATCACGCATAGTAATATTTCCTTGATAGCCAGATATCTTTTTCTCTGATCTCGGTTGGATTGAAGCGCGTATTGCACTTCCCAGATCAACATGATAACGGCCAAAAAAAAAAGTCCTTTTCCCTCAGTTTCGAAACCTTACAACACATAGGTAAACTATAGCTTTTTCAAGAGCTAGTTTCTGGTAGCCACTTGATTGGATATAAGCGTGGCAGAGGTCACCGATCACCTCCTTGCACCCTCCGCTGACCTTCGTGTAGAGTCCACACAAATTTAACCGAAATTAAAGAGGGGAACTGCTCAAGAAAAGATGAGTATAGAAAATGTTGAACTGTTTTGCCATGATGGTCAAGAGTAATAACTGATACTCCAGTTGCTTAATTGAAACTGGGTCAAGAGTAATTATAGTCAAAACAGGGGGCCAGAGGTAGATGACCATGAGCAAGATAAGAACGCAACTAACACGATAACTGAATCCTCGGATGATCTTAGCCGTGGAAGCTAAGGGATAGATAACTGAATCCAGATCACACCATACGTCTTCAGGTAGCTGCTGCCTTCAAGAATAGCGGTCTCTTCCCTTGCGACCTACCTGCTCGCAGCGCAGCCGTTGCCGTCGCGCAGGGCTGCTCCGCTCCGGCGTGTTCCACCTCGTCTCCCCCTGCACCATCCTCGACCCCCAGGTACGAGGTTCCCCGTGCGCTCAACATAGACCACCTTCCTGGCATTGTCCCGTCGGTTTCTCTCAGCTCACACTCTGGGTGGGAGGCGGTGGTGCCGACGGGTGGGGTGTGTGTGTGTGTGCCCGCGAGATGGCCTGTTCCGCTGCTTCAAACTCTGGGTGGAGTTTGGACAGTGCACAATATGACGGTGCCTGGGTCTCGATGATTTGGCAGTTGATGCGAGTAGGAATTTAGAACAGATTGCTACAGCTGCGGGGTGGAAAGTAATATTCCTACATTTTATTACGCATATGGTCAACCAAAATGGCAAAATGCAGTTATTAACTCTGTTGAAGAGAAGTGCAGTTATGAAGTATGAACAAGAGTATTCTCGAAAGAAAAGAAAAGAAGTATGAACAAGGCATGTTGGTTCAAAAAAAAAAGAACAAAGCATGGACATTATGTAGTTCAGTGGTTAACTGCAGAGTTTGTTTGATGAGGTGAAAAATCCTCTTTAGTTTTCCAAATTCAGTAGCAACTTATTGCAGAGTTTATTTTTTGCTTTTTTGATTATGCAATGGACATGGAGGCGTGACTAAGTCTGTCCTGCATGTTTGGTTGAGCAGATTAACTAGAACATACACCAAGTCATGCAAGCAAGGATTTGCTTCAGTTTTTTTCCTGAAATGGTATTTGCTTAGAGCATATCTAACAGGCCCCTTAAAACCTGCCCACCCCGTAAAATTCCAGCGGGATACGGGGTGAGCGCGGTTCGGGCCGTCTAGCAGGCCCCGTATTCGGGCCGGCCTGTTTCGGCGGAATACGGGGCCCAGGAAATCTGCACCGCCGCCCCCTACTTATACCGGGCGAAGGTGCGAGTGAGGGGTTAGTTAACCCCTCACTCGCAACCCTAGCTCCGCCGTGCGCCGCCGCCTCCCCGCTTAGCTCCGGCGAGCAATCCCGCAAAGCTCGCCTCCGCATTTCCACCGCCGCTTGCCATGTCTTCTCGCCGGTCCAGTTCTGTGTCGTCCGCAAGCAGATCGAAGCGATCCCGCTCGCCGGACAACCTTCAGGACGCGTGACGGCGCCAATGCGAGCGCTCCGCCGCGGGGAGTCGTCGTGCGGCGTGCCGGTACGCCGGCGCGCTTCACGTACCGGCGTCGCTCCGTGAGTTCGCCGCGGGTGGGCGGTGGTACAAAGAAGACCCGCCGCTCAAGCCGATGAGCGGCGGCGACTTCGAGAAGTGGCGCGCCGAGTGGGAGCGTGACCGCGCGTCGAAGGCGGCGTGGGCGGCGCTCATCGGCAGCACAAGCGGCGGAGGAAGCGGAGGAGATCTGCGAGCCGGCGAGGAGGAAGCGGAGGAGGCAGAGGAGGACGCGGCGTTCCTGCAGGCGCTGCCCGCATCCGAGAAGGATGCCGCCGAGAAGGCTCGGGCGGAGGAGGAGGCGGCGGCCATCGCCGCCGTAAGGGAATTCGAGGCGCGGGAGGAGGCTGCTGCCAGGGGGCCGTTCGTGCCATTCGTCATCCTTGACGATTAGATAGGATCGCAATGTAGATCTCGCAATGTGTATGATCCGTAGTATGATCAATGAAGATGAACTATCGATAATTTTCCCGGGGTTTTAATTTTTAAAAAATACGGGGTCTGCTAGACGGCATGGTTCTTCCATGAGCAATTTTTTGATACGGGGCGAAAAAATCGTGCTATACGGGGCAGAGATATACGGGGTGTGTTAGACATGCTCTTAGACTTTTGTGAGATGTAATCCATTGATATTTTAAACTTCAAACTCTATCTGAGAATTTCTGATATGAGTTCTTTTGACCATAGAGCTACGAGTGCATGACCAGAATAGTTTTCAATATTTCCTTTTTGTATTCTATTCTAGATCCACGTGTATGCAGTGACCGGTTATTACTTATTTGTCAACTACTTTCTCAACTAAATTAACTACAGGTCCAAGAATTTAAGTGTCACCACTGCTCCGCTTGCAGTCTGAGGAGTCGGGTGAGAGGCAGCAGTGGATATAGCGTCCCTGAACTCGTGATGTGGTCTACCTGCTGTGAGTAAAAGTATGTGTGCGCTGTTCCTTTCCATCTAGCTTTTGTTCATGTTCTGTTCCGAGATTATTAATTTCATGTAGGTAAGCGTAGGAATTGGTTAGGGTGGTTTATGTTAAATTGGTTCAGGCTAAATAATTCAGAAATTAGTTCACAGTTTAGCAACATAGTCACTGCACTACAGTTAGACTATAAGGTTGCTTAAAGTTTAGTTTTGACCAAAATGTGTATATCTGGTGATGGACGTTGATTTGCTATGCTGGTTCTGTAGACTGTAGTGTAGAAACAGGTTCACCATTTTCTGGGATGTAATAGCCAATGGACTGAGTTGCAAAAACTCAGAAGGAAATGGTCATCATATATGCAGATGTTACAGTTGGAAGGTTGTTTTGCATGCAGGGCTATATGTTGTGTTCGGATTCACGACACTGCAAGCTGATCGTGACTGCTGTCGAAGTGGTGACAATATGTGGGAAGTGAAATAAACAAAAAGTAGAGGGGGGGAAAGAGGTCCAATTTCAATCCCTTCGTTAAGTTATACTACGTAGTATTGATTACAGTTGAAAATGTCTTGGCAGGAAACGAGCTGGTCAGTAGAATCATGCGAGACACATGATGATTGACAAAGCAAAACCATTAAGAGTCAGATTGCTACTTCATACTGAAGTATTTAGAAGGGAAGTTTTAATCACGAATCTCGGGTATATTTATTGTTGATCTAATAATATCGGACTATTCCCCTTGTGACACTTCCCATGTACATCATGAAATTAGTTCCATACCTTTACTCAGATATATTTACTTTATCCTGATCTAGCTCCATAGTAATTTCTGTCTTTTTGTATTGCTTTGGTTTCCTTTGAAATTGTACATGCATGATACATGTTTAACACACTCGAGGGGTTAGCCTGGTTAAAAAAAAGGTTAACATGCTCAAATGGACGTGCTATTGCCAAAGCTTTGTATATTATTGTGTTGATTTCCTTTGAACTTCTGCATGGAAGAAACAAATTTAATATGCTCGAATGGGTTTAGGATTGTCTAAGCACTGGAGAACAATTTAAATGCAGAGTAAGTTAAAGATCTGCCATAAATGATATGTTCCTTGCCAGTTCCTACTGAAACAACTTTCTGGAGCTGTGATACATCACTAAACAGAGCTAACTAGTTTCCTTACAGTTATTTTGCAGATGCTGTCCAAGGCACTAAAGAATAATAAAGATGCTGGAATTCATCCTTTCTTGAGCCTGGAAATTGTGCTGGAAAGATAAGAATCGAAGTGCAATGGTCAATTTGGCTCCAATTTCTACAATGCTGATTGTATAGAATTTTGTAGTGGTTGTGTGCTACCCTTGATTTTTGTAGCTATGTACTTCTCCTTTGTACAAGTTGAGAAGGAATCACTGAACAATACAACTGTATTTTATATTATATAAGGTGATACCATCTACCCTTAGGAAAAATATATCATATATGATGTGAATAAATAACAATGTTCGTTGGTACAGTGTGACAATTTCAAACCATGACTAAGCCAAGCGGCAGGGTTCGTGAGCTGCCTAGTTTGCACGTATTCTGCTTGCCCTAAGAGAAAGCCCATCCGTGACCAGCAGGCGTATACCTCACTGTGGCGAATTTCGCATCCTTGCTGGCGAGTGGGGAGGCGTCCAGCGTGCATTTCAGTCCCGTGGACGAAAGGAAGCTACACTAGGCTGTATTGGGTGATCAATCTACAGTCAAAGTGAAACAGGAGCCCAATCGGTGAATAACTGATAAGAAATCTACCTCTGTTTCATAATAATTAGTTTGCCAAAACATACTACAATATGAATCAGAGGATGCAAATTCCACATATTCTGATTACATACTGAAACAAACACAGAGAATATTACATCATGAGTCGATTTCTCAGAGCCCAGCTTCTTAATTAATCAGAACAAACTACAAAAAAATCCACAAGACGGACTATATTTGACAAAAGTTCCATGAAACTAAACTTCCAATTTGCACCCAACAAAACCACACTTTATTTCACATGACATTCACAAAACCACAGGTCCAAGTCCAGCAAGTGTCATTTGAAGAGAAAATTGATCATCTGCCCCTCAAAAGCCATACATAATATATTAGTATTATTTAGGGGAAACTTATAATATTTATTTCTGCCTCTTTAGAGGTTATTTCTCCTTTTCATTATTTTCTTTTCCAAATTTCTCTATCCAGATAGAGGAGAGAACATAATAGGAGTAGAAAAGGGAAAATTATACACGAGGAGAGGCAAATAATATAGATGTATGTACTCTATACGAGGGGCAAATGACCGATTTTCTCTTTTGTGAATAGTCATGCAAAAAAAATGTGGCTCTAGAAAAGGCTAAGAGGTCGTGCATATCGTGTGTTGATTTTGTCAAGAACCAACACAACAAAGTTAGCTTGCATCAAAGGACGTCCTACAGCCATGAGTATTCCGCTGAACTCTCTGAAGGTTGATATATAACTGTGGCGGTGTATATTTAAGTTGGCGTCAAGGCAACATCCTGCAATGATGGAAGCAAGGTATCCCAACTCATATGTGACTCTCAAGATACAACTTGCATTTGAGTCTCCAACTCGAGGCATCGTAAATCCTACAAGAATAAAGCCCCTGAAAAAATGGTTGAGAAGCAGCCATTAATATTGGCAAGGCACTTAGGTTCGAGGAATTGTAGATACTAAAAAATAACAAACAAAACAAATTGGACACAAATGAGTTACCAACAGCGAACGAAATATTCAGTGGGCAAACATATTTAATAAGGTTCTCATGCTTGCACAAAAAAAAGGTAGTTGCTGGATACTCATTTGTTTCGATAACAGACATGAATAAATAAATCAAATAATAGGGCAAAAGAATCTCCATCTTCATACAAGTCAACTTCGAGAGAAAAAAGACATAGAATCAATAATAATAACTACCCCTCCGATTCATATTAGTTGTCGCTGATTTAGGGTGTCAGCAAAGAGACGGCCTCATCGGATCTAATATTTGATAAAGCTACTAATGCGGCGGAAGGCATGAACATAGGAAAGTAAAGAAAGATACAACTCCAGTGAAGCATATGCTCCAGAGCAAGAGGCAACAGCATACTACTTCCTACTGTGACTGTGTTCGAAGCCCCTAAGCAAACTGCTGCCGAACCTGCGGAGAGACGAACAGCTAATCTCCACAACTCCGGAATCAGGGGCGGATCTAGCCAGCAATTGAAAAGGAGGGATCTAACTAATCAGTACCAAAATCAACTAACCGCTGGAGGGAAACAAGCAAGGTCGTACCTCAAAACCAAAGGGAACGGCGGCGGCGGCGGAGCAGCCTCGGGCAGGTTCAATCGAGGCAGCGGCGGCGCAGGTTCGGGCAGGTTCACTCGGCCGGCTCGTGTGGTCTGTTCGTATGCGAGGGGAAGTGTTCGAGTTCGACCGACCAGGTACGCGTCTCCCTTGTCTTTATAGGGCTGTAGGCGATGTGTAAACCTTCTGTTTTACTAGTACGTTCCGGGCTCTTTGCTTAACCCAACACGATTAGGAGTTCAACACCAACCCAAACCTGGGGACAACTTGGGTGGGATCTTGCTTTAGATAGGATCTATGAGATCAATTTTTTGAAGACAAAATACATGTTCAAAAATTCTAAAAAAATGACAACATACATCTATGTTATATATGCAACACCAAAAAATCTCTGCTTCAAATTCAACATACATTTAGAGAGCCAAAAAAGATAAATCTGGAAATGAATAGTGTGAAATACTATTCACCCAAAGCTGACACTATTCACAATACAATTTATCCTTTTTGTTTTTCCAAAAGTAGATTGAATTTTGAGCTGATTTTCTTTGGAGTTGTAGATACAGTTCATAAGTATGTTGTATAATCTCACCTAACAAGAAGATCCTATGCAAGTCTCCCCCACCCAAACCCTCCTCCTACCGGTTACCGGATGTCCAGATTCAACACAGTTTCTTATTCTCTACTACTACGTATAAACGCGGAAATTCAATTCAGCTCTTAGGTGCATATGCTCCCTCCACCTAAAAAATATATTTTTAGTTGTTAAAAAATTTTAACAATTTTTTTGCATGTACATCTCAACAATGTATTTGTGTTCGTGCAATTTCGCGAAAAACCAATATTTTTTGTGGTCGGTGTAAAATGCGTACTTAGTATGTCAGGATGTTCACGTGAATTTTTCATTTGATTTTTTTTGAAATTTCAAAATGTATCAAAGTTGCAGCTCAAACTAAAGGGAGCATATGCACCCAGGAACCAAAACACCATCGTTCAAATTTGCGCCTTGAATGCGTCTCCGCAGACACTGTGCGGTCGTGTTGTGTGACCGCTCGCTTCTCCCACGGGCCCACCCGGCAGTGGGCGCGAAGCCTGTTTCGAGCGCTATCGCTTCGGTGACCGCCGGTTTCGGCGGTCTTCGTTTCCGCGTTTGCGCCGCAGCCTTCACCATCAATGGTGGCGCCTCATCTTCTACATGCGCACCTGGCCTAGCGGGCGGTGGCTGGACTTATGTGCCGTCATCAACGACATCGTGTTCCGTGCACGCCCGGCCTATCAAAGGCGACAGGCATCGTCCCTGCCATCGCCCACACCACCGACACCTCCGCTCCCACCCTTCACCACCACGCGTCGCTGCATCACCATGGGGATGAAAACGCACGACTCCGAGGCTCCCAAGAATTGGAGGCAAACTCCACAACAATTGGAGGCTCCCAAGAACACCGCCACAAGCGGCTACAAGGTCACAGAGGCTACAACACCACAAACGGCTAAAAGGCCACAAAAGCAACAACTCCACAAAAGCTACCACACCACACATGCTACCATATGACACAAACATAACAACGCCACAAAGGCCTACAAGCCATCTAGGCTTCCAAGAACCCAAGAGGTAATACTCACGAACTCTCACGAGAACGAATCTCGATAGAGAACTCAAACCGATGCACCTAATGCAATGGCAAGAACATCACTAAGATGTCCAAGTCTGTCACTTCCAAATTCCAATAAAGCTACAAAATCTATTAGGTAAATAAGGGAGGAAGAACAACAAGATGGATGAACACCCAAAAAAACTCTCCAAAAACTAGATATAGGGATTCCCTCGCAAAGAGAAAATTTTGATTAGTAGAGTAGTAAATTTAGGTCTCCTCTTTCTTTTATCAAAAAGAGCCAACAAGATTTGAAGGGGGGGGAAATATTTCAAGCTCTCAAGATGACCAACAATGGAAGAGAGCAAGGGAGGAAATCCACAAAGGACTCCAAGATTCAGATCTAGAAAGATTCCCTTACTAGAAGGGGGTTTTCATTGGTAGGATCGTAGATCTAGATCCCCTCTCTCTTTTTCCTCAAAAATATACAAGAATCATGGAGGGATTGAGGAGATAGGAAGCTCAAGAGAGTCAAGAATGGAGGAGAAAATGTGCTAAAGAACTTGCCTAAAGGGTGGAGAACCATTGGGGAAGAAGGGAGGGGGTGGTCCCTTTCCCCAAAAAAAATTGGCAGGCCGACTGAAACTGAAACGACCATAACTTGAGCATCCATACTTCGATTTTAATGATATTGGGCTTGTTTTGAAGCTAGAAAAAAGCTCTGCAAGATCATGCATGAAACCATAATAGTCCAACAATGAAAGATAAAAATAAATGAGAAAAGGTTTGACATATCGAAAAATACATTCCGATATAACCTTCAAATTAGAAAACGCAACAAGTGATACATGCGTAATCCATATTCGATGAACTAGATCTTGTCATGAGAATAAACACAAGCTATAAACCATCACATGGATAAGAACCAAGAACAAGGAAGAAACATGATGCAAATCATGCAAGGGTTTGAGCTCTCACTCAACGATACGACCAAGTGACTCATCCGAGAGCCCTCTGAATAGTACGTCTAACTATCCTACACACCTTAGTTTTATTACGCACTTGCTCAAGCCCCCAATGTAAAAAAGTTTAAAATGCATATTCACCCCCCCCCCCTCTAGGTGGCATCCTTGGTCTTTTACTGTGCATGTTTGATGGATGTCCCTTTCTTCCAACGCGTGGCATTTCTGGTCGGCGGCTCCCCTCCCGGGCTATACCATAAGACGAGAGATAGACCAGATCTAGAGCACTCCACTCACCTCTCTCTCTCTCTCTCTCTCTCTCTCTCCTCCAATTTGGTGTGTCGTCCTCTAGTGTTCCTCATCCCGGTGGCTACGTGCACGACCGTTCGGGAGAGAAAGCCTCCAAAACCCTGTCCATCGAGATCCTGCACCGGGAGGCGGGCGATAAGGTTTTTGGGGAGCGTCTCAGCGCGACTGCTTGCTTCTCGTGTTCTTCCTCGCCAGTTTGTCTGCTTCATCGACAGATCCGGCGTCTCCAACCATGCCATGTGCAACATCAACAACGGTCATGGTGATGCTACTGCTGGAGCGACCTTCTCGATCGCGATGTAAGTCCTCATCCTCACTTACCTTGCACTAGTTCTTGTTCCATATTCAGGTGTGTGGTATAGTTAAGTATACTATGAGGATTGTTGTTGTTTTATTGCTCATTTGGAAATTGAACTCAAATGGAAATTGTCTAATAATCTAACAGGAATGTTGTTGTTTTATTGCTCCTTTGTTGGATGATGTTGGCAATATTTAGCACATTGGTCCTCCTCTCAAACAGTGGTTGGAGTTAAGAGGGCAGTGACATCTCCAACTCATCAAAGTTTATACCCCAGGTTTGATATTTTGGTGTCTCATAAAGTGGAATTTTTTTAGTGTGGGGAGACGTTCCCATCGATAGCGAAGCGCCTATCGTGAAGTTGTCAATCTTAAGACCCATCGGATTATTAGTTTCCTGGACTCAGTCTCTCATAAGTCCTCATAGACGTAGGGTGTGCGTGCGTTCATAAGGATGAATGTATATGTGTATGTGCATATTTACGAGTGTCTGCATTGTTTCGCAAAATAAAATCTAGAAGGTAAAAATAGACTTATATAATTATACAGATTTGCTAGATGGTGTGGCTTGTAAACTATTCAGATTTGCTACATGTCAGTCGACTGTTATTTCACCATCAGTCAAAAAGAATATTTCGGCGTGTCTCTCTATCTTCCTTGGTGTCGTGGCCACTATCTAATCAAGACAGTCAAACATACAGTATGTATTTACCACGCAGGGAAGAGGCGATCTACCTGCACGATGTCACCAATTCACGTATCATAGAAGGGTGCAAAGTTGGCTAGTTTTACAACGTCGTCAAGCGGCTAAGACCACTGTCAACAAGGGGGAATTTGCCACGGAGGAGCTGTCCAGCCTGTCCTGAAGACTTGGCTGTTGCTATGTCTCCAAAGGCACCAAAGCACAAGCGTGATCGCTGTCCAGGGATTGCGCTGGTTTCTTTGCTTGCTCTCCTGCCGACCCACCATTCCAACAGCGGGGTATCAAGCTCTGTATGACTGTATCCCCCCGTGGGATCGATCAGTCAAAAAAATCGCATCGAGGCAGATGGATGCTTCGTGTGTGATCAGATCACTAGGCTACTCACTTACTCAGTATGTGCCATAAGCCTTCTGATTAGCGCCGGAGTACAAATTTAGCTAAGCGGCCGAGCCATTGGAACCCCACCGGTAACCTCCCGGCAAGACTGCGCGCGCGCGACCGCAAGTAGAGCACTACGCAGAGCAGCGTCCCAACGACGCAGGTGGCGCCCCAGATGGCGAAGGTCGTCCGGTAGCAGCTGGCGCCGGAGCAGATGGCGCTCCCGCGCGCCCCGGCCTCGCGCTGGTAGAGGAGCGCGGCGAAGTAGCCGAAGCAGAGGGAGCCCATGGGGATGTTGGACACCATGATGTTGTGGTTCACGCCGAAGTTCTTGTTGCCGAACAGCTCGCTCGTCGCCGACACCGCCACCGACGCGATAGCCCCCGTGCACGTCCCGATGATGGCCGTGCTCGTGTAAAGGAAGGCGTTGCCCGGGTTGAGCAGCAGGAAGAAGGCGCCGGCCATGGGTGCCATTAGGGACGCCATGGATGCCGTCCTTGATATGGAGTGACCGCTTCTGCACAAGCAAACGAATTCAGTTAGCTTGCTGCTGCTGTTGCTGGGAAAAACATAGGCTAGTAGCTAACAAGTTGGTAAAGTTTCAAATTTAAAAGGACCGTAAGAATGTTGGAGACTCCAAACAAAGGCGACAGGGAGCCCGTGGGTGCATGGGAGTAATTTAACTACGGAAGTGTGTGTGGTTGCTTACTTTGCAGAGTAGTAGTCCAAGAATGACGGAAGGAGGCGACCGAAGAATCCAAACGAAGACGACAGGGAGACCAGAGTGGAAGCATGGGCGAGCCCTCGCGACTCGGCAATCTGCCCTAGATTGTTCAAGAACACCAGACCCAGGGTGCCACTGAACATGTAGCTGAAGTAGTAGAGCCAGAAGTCTGGTTTCGTGAGCAGCTGGAGGCCCCCGACCTCCTCCTGGGGCTTCTCCGCCGCCGCCATCGTCTCTTCCTCCTCGGTCTCAATGTCCATCACCTCGATGACGACCACAGCATCGTCGCTGCCCAGCTCTTGGGTCCTGTTCTCGCGCGTCCGCGCCTCCCATATTTTGTTCATGCTCTTCCGGATCCTGAGAGCAATCGGGATGAGCACGGGAACGACCAGCAGCACGCCGAGGGTGACCCTGGATGACAGCCCGCTGAATCCGGCAACGGCGCAGACTCCGGTGGCGACCGTGATTGCGAACATGACGATGAATGCTGTGTCGTCCGTGGTCGACACCATCTCGCTCTTGAGGTCCAACAGCCTGAGGGACGGCGTCACGGCAACGGTGACGATCATCGGCACGACGGCATTGAGGAGTAGGTACGCCTTGGCTTTGGAGCCGGGCATTATCGTCTCGGCCAGGCTCGTGTACACCTTGGCGCTGAGGCCGAGGTAGCTGGTGGCGAGGCTGACGGCGACGCGGCCCCTGGACGCGAAGTTGTTGATGCACAGGAGGTAGCAGACGGTGTTGATCCAGCAAATGCCGTTCCCGGCGAGGGCGGTGAGCAGGAAGAGATGCCAGAACCTGAGTCCGGCACTGTTGAGGAAGAGGTACTGGATGCCGTAGCCGACGAGGCCGAAACCGGCGCCCACAAAGGCGACGAGCCGGAGGGGCACGTAGAGGGCGGCTACCCCAGAGAACCATCCCAGGAGCTTCCCGGCGTCAGAAGCGAAGGCGAGGAAGCTGATCTGCACCTGGGATATGTTCTTGAGCTCCTTGATCTGCGAGGAGTAGACCGGGAAGTCGGAGTTGGGTCCGTTGACGGTCTGTAGCCAGATGCTGCCGACGAGGCTCAGCCAATGGGCCGACGAAGGAGAAGACATGCTCTCCGAGGAGAACGTCTCCCCCGTCCGTCGTCCAGGCCTCCGGGGTGGTGGCGGTGGCACTTGAGGTACGACGGCCTCTTTACCAGCCCGCTAGGTATATATGCACCGCCGACCGATGGTAAGGCAAACTAATAAGGGAGTAAATTGCCGGAAATCAAATGTCCGATTTCGCTTTGGGTTCAAGCTGATTACGAACCAGTATAGGAAACGGAGGCAGTGGATGTTGAAACGGAGGCAGGGGATGTTGGAAAATAATTCTACGGGGCCTAGTCCAAAAATTCACGAGACCAACTTCAACAATTAACAGTGACATGCGTGGCAGTTTTTAGTCTAATTAGGGATTTGGCATTTGTTTTCCCGGCAAGGTTGCCGTGAGTCGAGTTAACTATGTACTAGTGGGTTTGCATGTTTGGTAGTTTCCGATGGATTCCGATTGGCACTAGTGTTTAGTTCCTCTTCGAGTATGAATAGGATTCCTAGTAGGTCTATGTGGGTTTGCATATTCGGTAGTTGCCGGACTTGCGCCAGCCTAAACATCTCATATATCAACGCTCAAAGCGAGCAGCGGGATCCATTACAAAAACAAACAAACAAAAAAAGACAGAGAAGAAAGGTCTATGTGGTTTTAGGTCGGTCAGCTCGTGCGTGAGTTTTGTAACATAAGCTTTCACCGAGAATTGAGACAAAGAAATAAAAAGAAAAGGAGGGTGTGACATGCACCCTTGGAAATAAATCTTGTATTCACATGTATCCGTCTATATTGATGTGATCGATCTGTGTGCAAATCTCAATATGGGATGAAGTGTAGCGCAATAGTCACGCCGTGGAGTTCAGAATTCAGAAAACAGCCGGTTTATTGCCAGACTTCTATTTTCTACTGTGGCATGGCAATATGGCAAGACACATGTTGCCGCTTTTTGCAGATCTAGCGAAGTAGTGAATGATGAATGACTTATCGATCACCTTGGTTCTGGCCCTGCTTACTCGATCGGAGCTGTTTATGGTTTAGTCGACAATCATGACGATCAACAATAGATGCCATGCCTTCCTCCTTGAGTTCAACTCTCCTATACGTCACGATCAAAAGGGAAAATGCAAGAACAATTCTCCGATCAGTGGTGACAGTGTTTGTCAGCAATGCTTTAGGTTCTCAAACCATAAGTGTATAATTCTATTGCTTATGTGGATTCGCTTCTCGGCCTTGTGCAATGCCACACATATGTAGCTCAATGCTACTTCGCCTACTTCGAACTGGAAAGTAGAACCGAAAGTACAAGTTCGCAAAGTGTGGTCCTATTTCTATTGGCTACATATTGGCATGTGCTAGCCATTAGCCAGAGGAAATCAGCCCCAACCATAACCGCGGGAACATAAGTGTGAGACCTAAACCATATCTTTTGTGCAACACTTGATATCCAGATGAAAATTTATTTTATGTGTTTTGCAACAATTTTCTAGTGGTCTGTAATTTTTTTTAAAGGTTGCAACATTTAAAGCATGCCCTTATAGCAAAAACAAATGCAACATATCCATCATTCAATTGCAGCTAACGTAAAATGCTTGGCAGCGGAGCAACAAAAAAAACATCCAACAGATGTTTCCAAGCAACATCACACAAACACATTTGCAGAGTTGAAAAAAAAAAATCCATTTGTAGCATACACCTAGAAATTAGTACAAGTTTTTATCCGCATATATACAATAAAATCCATAACCACTTGCCAAATTTTGGAACACCCTTTGCAAAATCAGAAATTACCAAAAAGAATGACATCCATTAGCAAAAGGACGCACCGACATGCGCTGATTCGAGCTTGCTAGTCACTAATCAACCACGTTGGAGGTTTGTCAGAGCCAGATCGGGTGAACACCCACCAATCCACTCGCAGAGGTCTTCTTTTCGAGGTTTGACTTGTGTGTGGGGAGCTCACCGTCCATGGAAGAGCTATGGCATGGAATCCATTCATCACCACAAACAACAAAATAAAATAAACATCAAATTCATTGTGAGAAAAAAATGAAAGGTTGAATTTTTGTTGCATAAGCAGATCTAGGTGATCCTCATGGGCTATCCTGCAATGAGATTAGCGAGGAGGACATGAGTGGTCCATACGATTTGACACTATGAATTGGATACACATGTATTGGATAATATTCCCTCAGGTGCAACCATGTCATTCCCTTCCATCTTATCATATTCCATCAACAACGCACATGTATCTTGACTCCGTTTTGGTGCATTCCACCTCATGCCCCTAACCAAAAACACCCTAAACGAATCAAAACTACTAGGATGGAAGTGCATACAAGAACACCACCCTCCATTTATGTATATGGTTGATCAAACAAAGTGAAGATGAAAGGTTGATTTTCATAATGAGCCAACAACCTAAGAGTTGAATCATACGGATTATGCCATAAGCAAACCCAAAGGGATAGTTTCTAATAGTGCATGCTTAACACTATATCAAGTGTTTATGTGCTACCTAAAGACCAAAACACTATCCAAAATTCAAACAAAAATGGGATAAAACTGACAATCTTGATACATGCCGTTTTCTAAAATACCAAAGTCGATTCACAATTCAACAAAAAAAAGGAAAAATCCAACTACATATAGTACCAAAATTCAAATATGGCGTAAATAGAACACTTGGGGTATTATTCACGGTCTAATTTTCCCTTTTTGTTTCTTCAGTCGTCGATCAAGTTTCGAAATGAAATTTTGGGGCATTGTGAAGGACTTATCAATTTTGTCAAAAGATTTCAGATTCTGGACACAAATCCATCGATGAATTGAAGAACAAAAAAACATTAATAAAGGAGTATAAAAGGGCACGTTGTATACAAGTAGATGAAGATAACATAGATATATAGATGTACTCCATACAGGAGGTAAATGACAAATTTTCTCTTTTGTGAAGGGTCACGCCACAAAAATGTGGCTCTAGAAAATGCTAAGAGGTCGTGCATATCGTGTGTTGATTTTGTCAAGAACCAACACCACAAAGTTAGCTTCCATCAAAGGATGTCCTACAGCCATGATTATTCCGCTGAACTCTCTAAAGGTTGATATATAACTGTGGCGGTGTATATTTAAGTTGGCGTCAAGCCAGCATCCCGCAATGATGGAAGCGAGGTATCCCAACTCATATGTGACTCTCAAGATACAACATGCATTTGAGTCTCCAACTCGAGGCATCCTAAATCCAACAATAATAAAGCGCCTGAAAATAATGGTTAAGAAAAAGAATTAATATTGGTAAGGCACTTGGGTCTGAGAAAATGTAGGTACTACATAATAACGAACAAAACAATTGAGTTACTATAAGCGAAAGTATAGAGTGGGCAACATATTAATGGGGTTCTTACGTATGTAGAAAAAAAAGTTGCTGCTGAATACATGAGTGTGCATGAAAATTTAGATAACATACATAAATCAAATCATAGGGCAAATCGATCTCAATCTTCATACAAGTCAACTTCCTTTGTCGAAAAAAAAATATAAAAAATCAATCAACTTCCAAATAGAAATAAAGACATAGAAACTGATCAGAACTACATAAGTTCAGAACCACCAAAAAGATGGCCTCAGTGTCACTGTTGTTTATGAGCTCTAGTATTTCATACAGATCATGCAGAAGCCATGAACAAAGGAAAGTCACAACTATAGTGAAGCATATAGTCTAGACCAGGACAATCAACAGCATACTACTTCCTTCATTGACTGTGTGTGCGTGAAGCTCCTAAAGTCAGAAACGAACAGCAGGAGGAGAACGGTCTCTATGGCACTCTGGCAGGGGCAGACCTACCCAGCAATTAAGAAGCTGTGATCTTAACTAATCGGTATCATCGAGGAGAAATTAGCTCATCCCTGGATATAATGAACAAACGAAGCTCATACCTCAAAGAGTCAAAACCAAAGGGAACGGCGATGGCGGCGGCGACGACGACGCGCGTGAGAGGCTGATGGGGTTTGAGGTCAGGTTTGATCGAGGCGTCGGCGAGATGTAGCCGATTAGCTTATGTCAGGGTCGGGTTCGGTCAGGTGACTCGGCCGGCTTTCAGGCGATTGGCTCCAGACTCCTTGTTCAACCAGGTTCAGTTTTTAACCCCAACACATCTCGGAGTCAACGGAACTGAGATTGAACCGGAGTCAGCTGGGGATTACCAACGCTCTATCTGAGAGCTGCACTATGTGAAGATCGCGTGTTGCCAGATCGATCGTTCACACATCAAGCCCAAACACCTCACTGGTTTCTGCTTGCAACCAATTCTATGTGCATCTTAGTAAGAACATATGCAAATTCAACGCAAAAAAAATACATGCAACTCAGCGAAACATCCACTGCCAAGGCAGTACATTTCATCAAAATCGGCGAAAACCCCATTCAGAAATTTCATCTGTGAAAGCTACAACGACATTGACAACACTTGACATCCAACGGCAATGAAGGAGACATCTATAACAAGCTAGTAGTATGTATCAGTTTCACAGCACCACCTACAAGACTACCACATGGGAGAAAGCACATTTCCTAGAAAAAAATCCACATCTGCTAGCTGCGACCTTGCGGAGGAAAGAAACATGGTGTAGTTTGATCAGATGGGTCAGAGACGGCTGTTGTTGCACAATTGCAGGACTTAGCCTATTGCCTGATTTTCTTGGAGCTGCTGCAGTCGGGGCACTTGTAGTGCTTTATGTGCTCCGCTTTAGCCGGGGTTATCCGCACGCACTTGCCATGGAACCACCGCTCGCAGATGTCACAGCCGATCCAGAACTCGCTCGCGCTGTATATGCCGCCACAGCTTCCGCAAAATGTTTCGCTGTGCTCTTCATCCTCCTCCTCGTCATCGTCTTCTTCTGCTCCTCGAGCAACTGCCCTGGAGTTCTTTGCATGAACATCCTCTCTTCGCTGCTAAAGAAAGAAAGGGTTCGAGTTAGGTTCAGAGACAGGATCTCCGGTTTCTGAATTTCGAACAAACACAAACTACTGCGGGGTGGATCAGTCTGTGTACCTTTGGCTTTGATGAGTGTCTGGATTTGCCGCTACTGTGCTTCCTGGCAACCATACTTTCGTACACGTTTGGGTGATCGTTGATCAAGCTGAACAAGCGCTTCCTGACAAACAGGAGACCACAGAATCGTCGGATTGGTAACAGGCTGCAGCTAAAAGCTTTCACACAAACTTAACACTGCATATCTTGAGAACTATTTCACAGAACACTTTCTTAATAGTGGAGTAACATTCCTCTTAGACAAAAGGCGGCCAAGAAAAAGAGGAAACAATAATAAGATAACCAGAAAAGGCATGAAATCTATAAAAGTACTGAAAAATGACCCGGTTCAGAAAAATGAAGACATGGGAAAATGACAGACCACTTAACAAAGCAGACATCAAGAGCAAAAATCAGCAAGTGCATCCAACTGGTTCTTGCATGCAATCAGTTCTCCTATGAGGATCTTCTTTTAGAATATTTTTCTTCACAATATAGGCTACACGATACCACTTCCATAGAGAAAGTGCCACATTTATTGTGGCCGTGCTGAGTGGGGGCCTTTATCTTTAGTGCTAACACAAGGGAACGGACTGTAAATATATTACTAGCATGGCAAGCCACCAACATACAAGGAAAACCCTCAAGTCCTCTGGAACAATATGTTGCGAACATTCTCCAAGTGGGCAAAAGTATGAATTTCACTATGATGACTAAGAAAAGAGTACATGCACATTCTAGTGAAAAGTATCCCTATTCTAAGTAAATTGTCTAACAAACCATAAAATAGTATAGCTAAATATCATGGTCCAATTGTCAATTTCTAGAGATGAGATGATGAGTCACAGATAGAACGGCTCCCTGATGGAGTGTGATACTGAATTGAAGATTGTTTAAGTTACTTCATTTCTTTTATTTCAGTTAGCTGAATTGTAAAGAACAAAATTATGCCCAATATAAAGCTGGAACCTCGAAGGTACACATACAAATAAACATTTAGGCAGAAAAATCTCACTGTAGTTCTTTTCTGGCGAAAAAAAATAGAACATGCAACTAAACACATACGTCGATGTAAACGGAATGCTAGAATTATCGCTTACCAGCATGCTAGAACCATACATGGGTAAAAGAATGGCCATTGGTTGTTATCAAGTGCATCAAGAGAACAGAATGGGTAAATAATACGCTGGCCCAGAAAAAGAGAACAGAATGAGTTGTTCACAAGGGAGATCTAGATACCACCATAATAATGGCAACTTAAGCACACCATGTTGCTTACTTGCTTAATCCCAGGTTATGTATTTATTTTCAACATCCCCACTGATCAATAGTACATTCAAAGAGGTTGATTTCCCAATCAAACTTCAAATCTGTCCTTGCTAAATTATGTGTGTAGTTTCTCACCATCTCAATTTGTTAAATTATTTGGATATATGTACATCAATGAAGTGGGCATGCACGTACTAAAGAAGTGCCATTTGAACGATCTCCAACAACTGCAAGCATCAAGAATTTCTTTCACCATATTTTTGTTCGCCTTGGTCATAAATTTGAAGCTCGGTGCAGTTGCTTGAGAAAGTAGATGGAGGTAACTTTGGTAATGGCTTGAGAAAGCTCGGGTCATATATTTGGAATGGCCATAATGTGCTAAACTCCATGTTTACTTAAATTCTTTGTTAAGCCATCAGCAAAGGATCAATTTCGAGGAACTAAAATTCCTAGAATAATTTTGGTAAGTTAGCATGCCAGCATAAAAGCCTTAGAACGGCAGAGGGTGCCTTATATAGCATTCCATCATGGGGCAGATCATGATCTCTATTAGTATGGTTTGTGCTTCCCTCGTATACATATTACATCAGCCAGTAAATGCACAACTTCTTCAACTACTACAACGACATCTACATAAATAAATAACTCTGCAATTAACATGGCAGGAACTTCAGGAAAGAATGGTCCCAACATGAGAGCTTTACTCAGAGACAGGTGGCAGATTAATATTCGGCTCTACATAGCTAAGCTTAGAGCAAGTTGTAGCACAGTTCCTCGCCACTAACACAAAAACAGGATAGACACTAAATAAAATTCTAGAAACTAGCTGAAACTATGAGAATGGAACTAAATAGAAGCACACTATACTCCATTTGTGCATGTGATTAAAGTGAAAAGGAAGAGTTGTTTTTCAGGATGAGTCGATGGACAGTTTCAAATAAAAGGGTCAGCAGAAAGAAGAGAAGCAACGAACTGGAAACCGAATAAAGCAAACACATAGGAAAAGCATGAGCCTCCGATTCACTCAAAGCAAAGAGAAGAAAAAAGAAGAGGAGCACAAGATACATGTGCACATGGCCACACATGCACCAACCACCAAGTGAAACAAAAATAAATGGACCATCAAATCGGTCACGCGTATCCCAGCTCCCAAGTCACACCTAGCAAGCAAAGCTAAAGTAGTCCACCGAAAAGGCACATTGGATCTTCCCTGAATTGTCTACCAGGAATACTACAGTAGTTAATTCAGAAACTGATAAATCGACTAGTAAAATACGTACAGGAGTATGGTGTTGTTCGCTCGATCGACAAAGGAAGGGTGAAATCGAAACTTGGAAGAAGAGCAGCAGCAGTGAAGTATATACCGTTCGTTAGCGCTTAGCGGCGCGGCGAAGAAGAAGGCGACGGAGAGGAGCCATGAGTCGGAGTGCACGGCGACGAGGGAGAGCCAGTCGCGGCGGTGCATGCCGTTGCGTGCGAAGTTGATGCCTAGCGCCGGCTCGGGCAGCTCGGGCGGCACCTCCTCCGCCGGCAGCGCCACCTCCCAGCTGCCGTCGGGGTTGCCGTAGAGGCAGAGATTCTCCTTGTCTGAAAAAAACCCAGCTCGATCCAGTCAATACCGGCCCGGATCCCACCGCCGGCGGCGCCTGGAAGCCAATCTGCTCACTCACCTGGGTCGCAGAAGTCGTAGAAGTCGTCGACATCTGCACGGCGACAGGAGAGGAGACGCGGGGGAGCGCGGTGTTAGATCTGCGCGCGCGCGAGCGCGGGGGTGGCCCGTCAGCGCGAGCGAGAAGGCGGAGACGAGGAGGAGCGGTTGGGTGGTTACTGACCGGAGGTGAGCGCGCGGACGAGGCCGTCGCGGCGGGCTGCGAAGTCCTTGTAGATAGCCTCCACGGTGCGCGGCCTGGACGAGGCGGGGGCGGGCGCCCGCGCCATCTCCATCGGACCAGAGGGCGCGCGCGCCGGCGGGCGGCGGGCGGCGGCGGCGGCGAGCTGGGCGGAGGCGGAAGGCAGGTGGGGAGCGGGCGGCGTCGAGTCGAACCGCAAGCAAGAATAGGATTCGGTTTTATTACACGCTGCCGTGCTCAAAGGGTCTTGTTTGGCTGCGACCCCTGCACGCTGACTTCTGGGCCCGGAGACTGGATCTGGCGCCGGTCCCACGTGGATAAAGCGGGTACGCGGAGGGGTGGTGGGGCCGGGTAGGCTGCTGACCTGGCGCCGATGGGGATGGCCGACCTGGTCCTGAGCCCGACCATCTCAGATCCAACTAGCCGCCCGCACGACCGCAGCGATGGCTCCCTGCAGTGCGACTTGTCGGGGACCACTCCCTGCCGTTAGATCTTGCCATCAACGGCCCAGATGAGAACGCTCACCCGAATCACTTTACCAAACTGCTGCGAGGAAACAGCAGCAGCAGCGTGAAGGCTGAAAATTCCTTTTGCCACGAGTCAACCGAGACACAGAACTTATGCTCTGGTAGGTTAACATAACACTGAGATGATACTAAACAAGTGGCAAACTTCATGGTACAAACTGAAACTCAGCAGCTTAAAATTCAGATGTTTCTTCAAGAAAAAAACTAAACACAGAAACAGGCAGCTGACAAGTTCATCTCAACATGAGTTCTGATGTAGCGATCCACAGTAAGCAGGGAATGACGAAGGGGGTAGTTGTTTTAAGATCTGGGCTTCTCCTTCTTCTCCTTGAAGAGGGCGAGGAGAGACACGCCGGACACCTTCACGACCTTGAACCTGACACCGGGAATGTCTCCCACAGCATGTCCCTTCCGACCGAACCCAGCGATCAGCACCTCGTCCTACACACACAGTATGGGCAGTGTTAGCACTTAGCAGAAAGGGGGGTTGACCATCGACGCTCGACACTGATGTCACAGAAGACAGAAATAATCCTTACATTCTCCTCGATGTAGTTCAGGCAACCGTCGTTCGGCACAAAGGCGGCGATCTTCTTTCCATTCTTCACCAGCTGGACACGAGCGCACTTACGGATAGCAGAGTTCGGCTGCTTAGCTTCAATGCCGCTGCAGTTCAAGCAGGGTGTGCATGTCAGTTATTTATTCTTCTCAGAAATAACATGCACTAGATGCTCACTGAACTCACATCTTTTCAAGGACAATCCCCTTTGCGTGGGATGAACCGGCAAAGGGTTTCTTCCACTCGTTCCCGAGATGGCTCTTCTTGTAGGCTTTGTCGGCCCACCGCTGGTTCCTTCTGTGGGTCTTGAGCTTGCGCCCAGCTCCCATACCACGTGTCTTACTGCATCAGCATTTCAGACATTAGGATTCAAGAAATACATGCGTAGTCACAACGAGTGCAGTTGCATCCATGATAAACTAAACAAGGACAAAGTAAATGAATGCATTTAAAAAGCATATTCAAGTGAAGAAGTAGACCGGTTTTCTCTACTGAACACTTCCACTACCCACTATTGAGCAACATTTTATACTTTGGAATAAACTTCTCACTCTGGCTTTGTATGGCCAAGAAGCTGAAGTACAAATTGGAGATAAAATATTATACTATCAACTGGAAACAAAGGAAGTAAGAGTGTGAAAATACAAACAGCAGTCGTACCAAAGGCAAAAGAAATCTAGATTTCCTGGACAAATCAATGAAGTACTGTGGTCATGAAATTAAAAAAAATACATTACAAGTATCCGTATGTGACACCACATCCACATATACAATAACACATCCACTGCTTGTCCCACATTCACATCCCAATGAACTAGAGACTAACGCACTAATTCCATTAACAGAAGGTAGGATATGCCTCCTCAAACTCGAGCTGGTACATGGTTATATAGAAAGTGTGATCATGCTCGGGACAAACACCTTTGTTCCTCTAGCTAAATGGATAATCAAAGAGAGTACTAGACTACTGCATGCATACCCTGTGTTCTATATGGCAAGCACATAAGAAAACAGATGGATGTAAGTAGAGCACTGGACATGGTAGAGGTTTATGCTTCTTCAATCAAAAGAACACAATGCAGCAAGCACCTTCATGTTAACAGACAACTAAAGTAATTCTCAATTATTTCTAATGGCCAAAAAGGCAAAAGGAAAACCAAGACCTAAAGGTGAGAAACTTGTGCAAGCAAACCAAGGAGCATTTCAGACTACAGAGTTGACTCTTTTATTTAACTAGTGTCCATACCATAATTAAAACGTCAAAGGCTCCACGGGTTTGAAAGCTACTAGCATAGTTGTCACAATCATGATTCTACTATGCGATTCTACGACTTTAAGACCCAAATTGAGTGGAATGATTCAACGATTCTACTAAATAGAACCTAAGATTTTACGATTCTAAAAGTTAAGGTACTACAATTTGCAATCCTACCATAGAGGTTCCGATCTGATTCAAAATCACGATTCTGACAACATTGGCTACTAGTGTGGCCAGGCCCCCTTTTGAGCTAGTTACATCATTTACAAATCAACTGCTACACGTGCGGTTCGAATTAAGAACCGAAGTTATACAGATACCTATTCTTAATAATTCAGTCCAAATTTCACAAATGCATCAAACATTGGGTCTAGGGTCTAACTTGCTACACCAGATGAACACATTATAAGGTGGAGGAACTAATTTATCGGAATCTAACATATCTGTTGAGAGAGGCAGAGAGCCAAGTCCAACAGGAATAAAGCGAAACTAGTCGGAGATAAGGTACAAAATAGAGAATTTTATATTACCACATATTGGATAGGCAAGGTGAGCCGCGAAGCTCGAAGGTGTAGCTGCGCAACCAACAGCGATGGCGCTGGAGCTAGCGGCGACGGAAGGATTTGGTTGGAGACTAGGAGGTTGGTGAGGTTGGCAATGGACGAAGGGTTTATCGAGGAAGATAGGCTGTGGGCCTCCTAGATGGTCTGTTGGTTCTTTATGTGTTCGGGCTTTCAGATATAGAACTGAAAGGCTTTTGGCAGGGTCATATGGAAGAAAAAAGGTGCAGAACTGAAAGCCTCCTCTCGGGGTTGGATCTGTGAATCCTCCATTCCTCCTGTCATTGCGGCTTTCTGAAAAACTGGCAAAATGGGTTTGAATGCTAATAGCGCGGCTAGACGTCCTTTCTGAGATAATTCCATCATTTACAAATTAATCGCTACCAATTAAGCACTGAAGCAATAAAGATCCCTACTCTTACTAACTCTCTTCAAATTTCACAGCTGCGTCAAACAAAGGGTCTAGGATGTGCCTCCACATAAAGATCAAACATTAATTTTTTCTCTATCCCCATGATCTACAGATACGCGTTAAAAACACTAGCATTAGGTATTAGGCAGGATGCGTGTCCTCAAAATCAGGCTGATACATGGACATATAAGAGATGTAACCATGCTCAAGAAAACTATTTGGTCCTCCTTCTGTATGGTTAATCCAAGAAAATACTAGACTACTGCATGAATGCCCTGTGTTCTAGTAGGTTCGGACACATAAGAAGACAGATGGATGTAACTAGAGCATTAGTGCCAGGAGGAGGTGTATGTTTCTTCAATCAGAAGTGCACAATGCAGCAAAGTACCTTCATGTTAACAGACAACTAAAGTAACATTCAATTATTTCTAATGGCCAAAAAGTCAGAAGCAAAACCAAGACTCTAGAGATGAGCAATTTGTGCAAGCAAACCAAGGATCATTTCAGACTACAGAGTTGCCTCTTCTATTCAACTAGTGTCCACACCACAACTAAAACTTCAAGCGCGCCACGGGTTTCAAAGCTAACTGGCGCGGCCAGGCCCCATTTTGAGCTAGTTCCATCCTTTACAAATTAATTGCTACACACGCGATTCGAATTAATAACCGAAGTTATACAGATCCCTACTCTTAATAATTCTGTTCAATTTCGCAGCTCCATCAAACAATGGGTCTACGATCTAACTTGCTACACCAGATGAACACATCGTAAGGTGGACGAAACTAAATTATTGGAATCTAACAGATCTGTTGAGAGGGCAAGTCCAGCAGAATAACGCGAAACTAGTCGGCGATAAGATACAGGGTAGAGAAAAATTTATATTACCCCATGTTGGATAGGCAAGGTGAGCTGCTAAGCTCGAAGCTGCAGCTGCGCGGCCGACGGCGAGAGAGCTGGAACTAGCGGCGGCGGCGGAAGGATTTGGTTGGAGACTAGGAGGTTGGCAGTGGGCGAAGGGTTTATCGAGGAAGATGGGCCGTAGGCCGTAATACTGGGCTCGGTAATTCGTTATCATGGGCCTCCAGATGGTCTGTTGGTTCTTTATCTGTTCGGGCTTTCAGATCCAGGCTTTTGGCGGGGTCGTATGGAAAAAAAAGGTCCAGAACTGAAAGCCTCCTCTCGGGCTTTGATCTGCGAATTCTCCATTCCTCCTGCCATTGCGGCTTTGTCGAAAAACAATCCAACTCTAGGATCGCTTTTCGTAAATTCGAAAAGGATGGCCAATTATCCACAGCCCATAGTGTCCACATCGGCATCATCATCAAATATTAAAAACAACAAGTTGAAGCACACCAAGTTGAAAAAAAAAATGTTAACAAAAACATAGATGTAGATTATGCTACAACATCAAAAATAGGGGCAACGGTAAATTGCACCAGCGTCACTATAGCTCTTTTTGCCGATGTCAATTTCCTTTCATGGACGCGTCGGCGTGTACTGACACCGGATGAACACTGCATCCCGCTTCTCCTAAAGTTAACATTATTTGGTTGATGGCAAATTTTACCACCATCAAACCAAGGACGAATCTTGGAGGTAGTCACATACACATACGCACGCCCGTCTCCGTCTCCATCTCCCTCTCCCTCTCCCTCCCGGCTCGCTCCCCCTCGGGCGGCTTCGGAGGAGATCCATCTACCCCGACCCCGTCCCTCCTGTTATATTGTGATCCAAATTCAAATTCATATACTAAACGGAGGCTAACTTCTGAGGAAGCGAGGCCCGTCGCCGGTAGGCTTGGGCCGAAGCGTAGCGGAGTCTGAAGTTAGCCCATATGTCATTCCCTGCAGGAACGCCCGCGAAGGGGTTGGGGGGCAGCCCCCCGCGGTACGGATCGTTGCTACCGCCTATATATACATCTTGTAAGCCGTCGGCTAGGGTTTATCAGATTATAAGATAACCCATGGCATTTGTAAACACTCCTCGATATAGTGAAACTTTTGCTAAGTTTTTGCTGGTTGGCGCCAGTGGTTTTTTCCCTTCTGTATTGGAAGGAATTTTCCACGTTAAATCTTGTGTCCCCTGCGTGTGTTCATGTTTCGTTCTTCGTTATTTGCTTGTCGCGTTTATAACAAGTGGTATCAGAGCCTGTGTTTCAATCTAGAGTTTGCGACATGTCTTCCTTGAAGTTTGATTTACCGCAGCTGGATTATACCACGAGATTTTCTCTGTGGCAAGTGAAGATGAGGGCGATCCTTACCCAATCTTCTGATCTGGATGAAGCTCTTGATGAATTTGGCAAGAAAGATGCCAAGACCTGAACAGACGACGAAAAGAGAAAAGACCGTAAGGCTTTTTTTTAATTCAGCTTCATCTATCCAACAATATCTTGCAGGAAGTGTTGTCTGAGAAATCTGCAGCGGCACTGTGGTTGAAACTGGAATCGATCTGCATGTCCAAAGATCTAACCAGTAAGATGCACGTGAAGATGAAGTTGTTCTCGCACAAGCTGCAAGAATGTACGTCAATGATGAATCACATGTCGATCTTTAGAGAGATCGTTTCTGATTTACTGTCCATGGAAGTAAGTTATGAGGATGAGGATCTCGCTCTTATACTGTTAGTCTCATTGCCTAATTCTTTTGCGAATTTTCGAGACACCTTGTTATACAGCCGTGATGAACTAACCCTTACCGAAGTTTATGAGGCCCTCCAGCAGAGGGAAAAGATGAAATCTATGGTGCAGGAAGAGGGTTCGTCATCTAAGGCAGAAGCACTGCAGGTCCGAGGCAAGACCGAGAACATAAACAACAACTACAACAGAGATAAGAGCAAGACCGACAGAGGTCGCTCAAAGTCCAAGGGACGAGATGGTAAGTTCTGCAAGTACTGTAAGAAAACTAACCACAATGTTGATGATTGCTGGAAATTGCAGAACAAAGAGAAAAGAAACGGTACTTACCAACCGAAAAACAAATCTGATGGTGATGGTAAAGATGATGTTGTTTCCGGTGATAATTTTGATGGCGATTGCCTAGTTGTTTTTGCTGGTTGTGTTTCTGGTAATAATGAGTGGATCCTTGATTATGCATGTTCGTTTCATATTTGTTGTAATAAAGACTGGTTCAGTTCTTATGAGTTTGTGCCGAGTGGAGATGTGTTGTGCGTATGGGAGATAACAACCCACGTGAGATCGTGGGCATTGACTCCGTTTAGATCAAGATGCATGATGGCATGACACGCACTCTGACAGATGTGAGACACATGTCTGGCATGGCCAGAAATCTGATCTCTCTCAGTACCCTTGATATTGAGGGGTACAAACACTCCAGTTCTCGCGGAGTTTTGAAGGTATCAAAAGGTTCTCTCGTTCACATGATTGGTGATATGAATTCTGCAAAATTATATGTTCTTAGAGGTAGCACTTTGTATGGTATTGCTGCTGCTGTTATTCCTGATGAACCTGGTAAAACTAGTTTGTGGCATATGCGACTTGGACATATGAGTGAACATGGCGTGGCAGAATTTCATAGGAGAGACCTGCTAGATGGCTGCAATTTGAGTAAGTTTGAGTTCTGCGAGCACTGCATTTTTGGTCAGCATAAAAGAGTTAAATTCAATGCTTCTGTTAATTCATACCACTAACGGGATTCTAGATTATGTGCATGCTGATGTGTGGGGACCTTCCCGCAAGACTTCTCTTGGTGGTGCAAATTACATGCTTAGTATCATACATGATTACTCCATAAAAGTGTGGCCTTTCTTTCTGAAACATAAATCTGATGTGTTTGATGCTTTTAGAAAGTGGAAAGTTATGGTAGAGAAGCAAACAGAAATGAAAGTTAAATTGCTTCGTACTAACAATGGCATGGAGTTTTGTTCTACTGTTTTCAATGATTAATACATTGACGAAGGCATTGTCGGGCACCACACCATCCCATATACTCCTCAGCAGAATGGTGTGGCGGAGAGGATGAACAGAACCATCATCTCCAAGGCTCGCTGCATGTTGTCCAATGTTGGTATGCATAGACGTTTCTGGACTGAAGGGGCCTCCACCGCTTGTTACTTGATAAATAGGTCACCTTGCATTCCGCTTGACAACAAAACTCCTGTTGACGTATGGTCTGGTTCACCTGCTGATTATTCACAGTTAAGTGTTTTCGGCTGCACTGCTTATGCTCATATTGATAATGGAAAGCTAGAGCCGAGGGCTGTTAAATGTGTGTTTCTTGGTTATGGTTCAGGAGTTAAGGCATATAAGTTATGGAATCCTGAAACTAAGAAAGTTTTGCATAGCAACAATGTTGTCTTTAATGAGGCTGTCATATTTTATAAGAGTTTATCTACCGATGTTACTAATGCTGTTGATTTTTCTGATAATTCTGATGAGGAGCAACAGAGGATCATCATGCAGGTGGAGCACGTGGAGGAGAAAGAAAATGATGTTGCTGAAATTAATAACATTGTTGTTCAGCACTCACCACCTGTTTTGCAGCAAATTAACAAATAGTTCCATTGATGTTGATAGACCGAGGCGTAACAAAGGTCCACGTCCTCGTTAATTGAAGAATGTAATCTTGTTCACCATGCTTTGAGTTGTTTTGAACAGGTGGAGCATGATACTAAACTTGCTACATATACTAAGGCCGTTGCATCCGTTGATCGCGTGAAGTGGATTTCTGCTATGCAAGAGGAGATGCAATCTGTCGGGGGGATGACCCCCGGTAGGTCAAGACTATGGCAAATATGCCAAGATAAAGTATTTATCAACCGGATTAAAGGATAACCCGGATTATGAAGACTTGGTTTAATAGAGCTAAGTGAAACAATCCGGTATACCAGGAGGGGTATACCGGGGTAAGGGCAACCGGCAATATCTAAGCCAGAGACACACCCAAGATGACCAAACTCTCATGACAAAACGAACAAGAGTTCGGTTTATACGTGTTAAGGTACCGGGGATCCGGAATAGTCTCAACTGTGCATGTCGGCACCTTGGTCAAAGATACCCTCAAGGACCAAAGGACAAGATGATCAAAGCAGATCAGATTTAATTGAAGCCCTGGCGTCAAAGAAGAAGATGACGAAAAAGATACCAGAGGAGGTCTCAACCCGTCGATTAAAGAAGGGACCATCACCCTGGAGCCAAAGAAGCTATATAAAGTAGCTTAGATCAGCAAAGATACCCCTAGGATTCCTTCCCTTGTAAGCCTCCTCTCCACTATATAAGGAAAGGAGGGGCATGATGTCTACGCACACTTCTATTCCTGTAGACAGTGTTGGGCCTCCAAGAGCAGAGGTTTGTAGAAGAGCAACAAGTTTCCCTTAAGTGAATCACCCAAGGTTTATCGAACTCAGGGAGGTAGAGGTCAAAGATATCCCTCTCAAGCAACCCTGCAATTAAGAAACAAGAAGTCTCTTGTGTCCCCAACACACCTAATACACTTGTCAGATGTATAGGTGCACTAGTTCGGCGAAGAGATAGTGAAATACAAGTAATATGGATGATTATAAGTAGTAATTGCAATCTGAAATAAAAATGACAAGTAAGCGAACATGTAGCGTAACTTGTTGGAAACGGTGTTTCAATGCTTAGAAACAAGGCCTAGGGATCATACTTTCACTAGTGGACACTCTCAACAATGATCACATAATTGAATAAATAAATGCTACTCTCAAACACTCTCTTGTTGGATAACAAACACCATTCATTGTGTAGGGCTACAAGAGCACCCTCAAGCCGGAGTAAACAAGCTCCACAACTTCATAAAGGAATCACACACGATGCGCACACTGTCACCATCACACCGTGGAGAGTGATTCCGGAGTTCATATTAAAGTAACCTCTAGAGTGCATAATAGACAAGAGTAACATCTACATATTCAACTAGATCACAAAGCTCATGATCACATAAAGATCACACCATGGGAGAGAGAGATGAACCACATAGCTACCGGTAGAGCCCTCAGCCTCGGGGGAGAACTACTCCCTCCTCATCATGGGAGACAGCAACGGCGATGAAGATGGCGGTGGTGTCGATGGAGATGGATTCCGGGGGCATTTCCCCGTCCCGGCAGCGTGCCGGAACAGAGACTTCTGTCCCCCGAACTTGGCTTCGCGATGGCGGCGGCTACGTAACTTTTCGTGGAGGAAGACCGATCCCTCTAGGGTTTTTTACTTCTGGGAGAATATATAGGCGGAAGGGCGGCCTCGGAGGGGCCCCAGGGTGCCCTCCCCACCTGGTGGCGCGGCAGAAGGGTGGGCCGCGCCCCCCTATGGTGTGGGGGCCCCTTGGCTCCCCTCTAGAACTTCTCTGGCTCTCTGGGTCCGCCTCGGCAAAATATTGACTTCTATCTTCGTGGGGTCCAATTCCGAGAATATTTCTCGTGTAGAATTTCTGAAACCAAAAACAGCAGAAAACAGGAACTGACACTTCGGCATCTTGTTAATAGGTTAGTCCCGGAAAATGCATAAAAATGATATAAAGTATGAACAAAACATGTAGGTATTGTCATAAAACTAGCATGGAACATCGGAAATTATAGATACGTTGGAGACGTATCAAGCATCCCCAAGCTTAGTTCCTACTCGCCCTCGAGTAGGTAAATGATAAAAAGAATAATTTCTGAAGTGACATGCTACCAACATAATCTTGATCAATACTATTGTAAAGCATATGAGATGAATGAAGTGATTCAAAGCAATGGTCTATAGTTTGCTAACAAAAAGATAATGACTAAACAACTGAATCATATAGCAAAAACTTTTCATGAATAGTACTTTTAAGACAAGCATCAAAAAGTCTTGCATAAGAGTTAACTCATAAAGCAATAGATTCAAAGTAAAAGACATTGAAGCAACACAAAGGATGATTAAGTTGTATATCTTATGGATAGTTGTCAACATAAAGTAATATAACAAGTGCAATAAGTAAGCATGTAAGAATCAGTGCACACAGTTGACACAAGTGTTTGCTTCTAAGATAGAAAGAAGTAGGTAAACTGACTCAACATAAAGTAAAAGAAAGGCCCTTCGCAGAGGGAAGCATGGATTACTCATGTGCTAGAGCTTTTTTATTTTGAAAGCATGGAAACAATTGTGTCAACGGTAGTAATAATTCATATGTGTTATGTATAAAACCTCCTATAAGTTGCAAGCCTCATGCATCAAATACTAATAGTGCCCGCACCTTGTCCTAATTAGCTCGGATTTCCATGGATTATCATCGCATTACATATGTTTCAACCATGTGTCACAAAGGGGTACCTCTATGTCACCTGTATAAAGGTCCAAGGAGATAAATCACATTTGATTTCTCGATTTTGATAGATCTCAACTTGAGGACATCCATACCGGGACAACATAGAAAACAGATAATGGACTCCTCTTTTTAATGCTTTAAGCATTCAAAAACAATAATATTCTCATAAGAGATTCTGAAGATTAATGTCCAAGCTGAAACTTCCACCATGATACATGGCTTTGGTTGGCAGCCCAATGTTCTTCTCTAACAACATGCATACTCAAACCATTTCAACTCATGGCAAATCTCCCTTACTTCAGACACGACGAACATGCATAGCAACTCACATGATATTCAACAAAGGTGTGACAGGTTGATGGCGTCCCCAGAAACATGGTTACCGCTCAACAAGCAACTTATAAGAACTAAGATACATAAGCGACATATTCATTACCACAATAGTTTTTAGGCTACTTTCCCACGTGCTATGTATTGCAAAGACAAAGAATGAAGTTTTTTAAAGGTAGCACGCAAGCAATTTACTTTGGAATGGCAGAAAAATACCACATAGTAGGTAGTTATGGTGGACACAAATGACATAGGTTTTGGCTCAAGGTTTTGGATGCACGAGAAGCATTCCCTCTCAGTACAAGGCTTTGGCTAGCAAGGTTGTTTGAAGCAAACAAAAGTATAAACCGATACAACAAAACTTACATAAGAACATATTGCAAGCATTATAAGACTCTACACTGTCTTCCTTGTTGCTCAAACACTTTTACCAAAAAATATCTAGACCTTAGAGAGACCAATCATGCAAACCAAATTTCATCAAGCTCTATGGTAGTTCTCCACTAATAGATTTAAACTACATGATGCAAGAGCTTAAACATGATATACTTGAGAGCTCAAAATAATTGCCAAGTATCAAATTATTCAAGACAATATGAGGCATTTTCTGTTTCCAACCAAATAACAATAAGTGCTGCAGCTTTCAGCTTTCGCCATGAATATTAAAGTAAGACGAAGAACACAAGTGTTCAAATGAAAAGGCGGAGCGTGTCTCTCTCCCACACATGGATTGCTAGGATCCGAATTTATTCAAACACAAACAAAAATAAAAGCAAACAGACGCTCCAAGTAAAGCACATAAGATGTGATGGAATTAAAATATAGTTTCACTAGAGGTGACCTGATATGTTTTGATGAAGAAGGGGATGCCTTGGGCATCCCCAAGCTTAGAGCTTGAGTCTTCTTGAAATATGCTTGGGTGACCCGCGGGGGCATCCCCAAGCTTAGGCTCTTCACTCTTCTTGATCACATTATATCACCCTTCTCTCTTGACCCTTGAAAACTTCCTTCACACCAAACTCAAAGCAATCTCATTAGAGGGTTACTGCATAATAAAAAATTCACATGTTCATCAAGGACACAATCATTCCCAACACTTCTGGACATTACCCAAGGCTACTGAAAATTTAATGGAGCAAGGAAATCCACTCAAACACAGTAAAAGAGGCAATGCGAAATAAAAGGCAGAATCTGTCAAAACAGAACAGTCCGTAAAGACGAATTTTTCCGAGGCACTTAACTTGCTCAAATCAGAAAACTCAAAACTATTGAAAGTTGCGTACATATCTGAGGATCACGCGTGAATTTTTTCAGAATTTTTGGATTCTTCTACAGAGGGAAAAACGCAAATTCGTGACAGCTAAAAATCTGTTTCTGCGCAGAAATCCAAATCTAGCATCAACTTTCTATTAGAGACTTTACTTGGCACAAAAACGAAATAAACATGATAAGGAGAGGTTGCTACAGTAGTAAAAACTTCCAAGACACAACAAAATAGTAGCAAAATAAAAACATGGGTTATCTCCCAAGAAATGCTTTCTTTATAGCCATTAAGATGGGCTCAGTAATTTTAATGATGCTCTCGAAAGAAATAAGAGTTGAAGAAAGAGAGCATCAAAAGCAAATAAGAAACACTTTTAAGTCTAACCCACTTCCTATGAAAAGGAATCTTGTAAGGGAACAAGTACTGAAAGCACAAACCAACAAGCATAGAAAGGCAACACAAGCGCAACTTCAAGATTCTCAACATAAAGAGGGGAAACCTAATTTTATTAAGATGCATATAACCATGTTTCCCTCTCTCATAATAACTTTCAGCAGCATCATTGATGAAATCCACAATATAACCATCACTTAAAACATTCTTATCATGGTTCATATGCATAAAATTATTACTCTCAACATAAGCATAGTCATTCAAATGAAGCCCGGTGATCAGGGGGGTACGTGAGCACGCGCTAAACGTCTGACATGTGTCTCACGCCGTTGGTAATACGTTAAGTTTAGGTATCCGAGCAAGTAGTCACGGATGCATAGCATGGTCCCACTTCTGTTTTTCAAATTGGTTCTTTTCGCTGTTTGATTGAAGTCACAGGTATGAGCATGCCGTTTAATATTTGTTTTGGATTAAAGAAAGGCATGACATGAACGTCCATGTCCATGCATGTTGCTGCTGCATGCAGACATAAAAAGCTAGTGCATGTAGTCCGATTTTTTAAGACGCAAGCGAACAATTCATTGCACACAACCCTAGTTGCATTGTACTTGTTCGATGTTTTGTGTTTTAGCGCTAATTGCATTGCTTGGTCGACTCGAGAGGTGAGCCAAGTTGAAGAATTTTTAAAGCACAAAACCTGCCACGTACCTGTAGCAAAAGCATCATTGCTTCTTTTCATCCATTGGGTCGTATGGTATATCCATTGTTTGGATTTCGTCCTGAGCCAAACAAGAACAGTGTCACGTGCCAAATGAATGGGACCCACACGTTTAGTCTAGACAGCACAATGCTGTGCCTGCACACTTTCTCGTCAGAACGTAAAGCCAAATTGAATAATCAGATTTCACGCCGTTTGACTGCCGTCTGTGAAATCACAATCTTAAAGCAAATCTAACGTTAGAGAGAGGGTGCACACCTACCCATCTGAACACCAAATTCACTCTCCATAGTCATTACTATTAATTGTAGTGGGAGCAAATTCAATAAGATAGCTATCATTATTATTCTCATCACCATAATCATCATATATAGGAGGCATATTGTAATCATAATTAATTTTCTCCTCAATAGTAGGTGGACTGAAAATATGATAGTCATCATTGTAATCATCATATATAGGAGGTAAAGTATCATCAAAGTAAATTTTCTCCTCCATGCTTGGGGGACTAAAAATATCATGATCCTCAAAACCAGCTTCCCCAAGCTTAGAATTTTCCATAGCATTAGCAACAATGGTGTTCAAAGCATTCATACTAATAACATTGCCATTAGCATGCACATAAAGTTCCATAAGTTTTTTTAATTTTCTCTTCAAACACCTCATGTCCTAACTCAAGATAAAGTTCATAAAGATCTCTATTTTTTTATTGTTTTCCATTAAGCCTAACTAGTGAAATAAAAACAAGAGACAAAAAGATAAAATTTCAGAATCTAAAGGAGATAGCTTCGAGCACTCACACACCGGAACAGTGCTAGGAAATAGCTTAGTAGTAGGAGGATGCGAATACCTTTTACCTTACCTCCCCGACAACGGCGCCAGAAAATAGCTTGATGTCTACGCACACTTCTATTCCTGTAGACAGTGTTGGGCCTCCAAGAGCAGAGGTTTGTAGAATAGCAGCAAGTTTCCCTTAAGTGAATCACCCAAGGTTTATCGAACTCGGGGAGGTAGAGGTCAAAGATATCCCTCTCAAGCAACCTTGCAATTAAGATACAAGAAGTCTCTTGTGTCCCCAACACGCCTAATACACTTGTCAGATGTATAGGTGCACTAGTTCGACGAAGAGATAGTGAAATACAAGTAATATGGATGATTATAAGTAGTAATTGCAATCTGAAATAAAAATGGCAGCCAGCGAACATGTAGCAGAACTTGTTGGAAACGGTGTTTCAATGCTTAGAAATAAGGCCTAGGGATCATACTTTCACTAGTGGACACTCTCAACAATGATCACATAATTGAATAAATAAATGCTACTCTCAAACACTCTCTTGTTGGATAACAAACACCATTCATTGTGTAGGGCTACAAGAGCACCCTCAAGCCGGAGTAAACAAGCTCCACAACTTCATAAAGGAATCACACACGATGCGCACACTGTCACCATCACACCGTGGAGAGTGATTCCGGAGTTCATATTAAAGTAACCTCTAGAGTGCATAATAGACAAGAGTAACATCTACATATTCAACTAGATCACAAAGCTCATGATCACATAAAGATCACACCATGGGAGAGAGAGATGAACCACATAGCTACCGGTAGAGCCCTCAGCCTCAGGGGAGAACTACTCCCTCCTCATCATGGGAGACAACAACGGCGATGAAGATGGCGGTGGTGTCGATGGAGATGGATTCCGGGGGCATTTCCCCGTCCCGGCAGCGTGCCGGAACAGAGACTTCTGTCCCCCGAACTTGGCTTCGCGATGGCGGCGGCTACGTAACTTTTCGTGGAGGAAGACCGATCCCTCTAGGGTTTTTTACTTTTGGGAGAATATATAGGCGGAAGGGCGGCCTCGGAGGGGCCCCAGGGTGCCCTCCCCACCTGGTGGCGCGGCAGAAGGGTGGGCCGCGCCCCCCCTATGGTGTGGGGGCCCCTTGGCTCCCCTCTAGAACTTCTCTGGCTCTCTGGGTCCGCCTCGGCAAAATATTGACTTCTATCTTCGTGGGGTCCAATTCCGAGAATATTTCCCGTGTAGAATTTCTGAAACCAAAAACAGCAGAAAACAGGAACTGACACTTCGGCATCTTGTTAATAGGTTAGTCCCGGAAAATGCATAAAAATGATATAAAGTATGAACAAAACATGTAGGTATTGTCATAAAACTAGCATGGAACATCAGAAATTATAGATACGTTGGAGACGTATCAGGGCACCCCTGTGCGGGACAATCGAGTCTTGGGTATGAAAGGACACGGATGCCGCCTAGAGGGGGTGAATAGGCGGTTTAAAACTTTTGCGAATATGGCTTAGCAAATGCGGAACAAAACTAACATTTAATTTGTCAAGCACAAAACCTATATAACTAGGGTTCACCTATGTGCACCAACAACTTATGCTAAGAAATTCAAGCAACTATATGATAGCAAGATATACAAGCACGAAGGCTATCACAAAGTAAAGTGCATAAGTAAAGAGCTCGTGTATAGGAATAACCGAAGTGACGCAAAGACAACGATGTAGCCTGAAGTTCACACTCTTGCGAGTGCTACTCTCCGTTGGAGCGGTGTTGAGGACAAGTCACTCTGAATGCTCGAAGGCCACCGTATTCTCCTCGAGAATTCCCACCAAAAGGGATGTCCTCGATCCACTATGGAACCTTAGTGTGGTCACCGAACCCGCACAAAGCTTGGGGCTATCTCCACAACTTAATTGGAGGCTCCCAATAAATCGCCACAAAGGCCTTGCCCTTGAAGAATCTCCATGATACGTCTCCAACGTATCTATAATTTCTTATATTCCATGCTACTTTTATGACAATACTCACATGTTTTATACATACTTTACATCATTATTATGCATTTTCCGGCACTAACCTATTAACAAGATGCCGAAGCGCCAGTTGCTGTTTTCTGTTGTTTTTGGTTTCAGAAATCCTACAAAGGAAATATTCTTGGAATTGGACGAAATCAACGCCCGGGGGCTTATTTTTCCACGGAGCTTCCAGAAGACCGGAGGAGATACGAAGTGGGGCCACGAGGTGGCCACACCACAAGGCAGCGCGGCCAAGGAGGGGCACGTGCCGCCCTATGGTGTGGGCCCCTCGGGCACCCCCTACGTTGCCCTTCCGCCTACTTAAACTCTCCGTCGCGAAAACCCTATTACCGAGAGCCACGATACGGAAATACTTCCAGAGACGCCGCCGCCGCCAATCCCATCTCGGGGGATTCAGGAGATCGCCTCCGGCACCCTGCCGGAGAGGGGAATCATCACCGGAGGGCTCTACATCACCATGCCCGCCTCCGGATTGATGTGTGAGTAGTTCATCCTTAGACTATGGGTCCATAGCAGTAGCTAGATGGTTGTCTTCTCCTCTTGTGCTATCATGTTTAGATCTTGTGAGCTGCCTAACATGATCAAGATCATCTATTTGTAATGCTACATGTTGTGTTTGGTGGGATCCGATGAATATAGAATACTATGTCAAGTTGATTATCAATCTATCATATATGTGTTGTTTATGTTCTTGCATGCTCTCCGTTGCTAGTAGAGGCTCTAGCCAAGATGATACTTGTAACTCCAAGAGGGAGTATTTATGCTCGATAGTGGGTTCATGCCTCCATTGAATCTAGGACAAGTGATGGAAAGTTCTAAGGTTGTGGATGTGCTCGTTGCTACTAGGGATAAAACATCAATGCTTTGTCTAAGGATATTTGTGTTGATTACATTACGCACCATACTTAATGCAATTGTCTGTTGTTTGCAACTTAATACTGGAAGGGGTGCGGATGCTAACCTGAAGGTGGATTATTTAGGCATAGATGCATGCTGGATGGCGGTCTATGTTCTTTGCCGTAATGCCTTGATTAAATCTCATAGTGATCATCATGATATGTATTGAATCTTTATTTGTCAATTGCCCACCTGTAATTTGTTCACCTAGCATGTTATTTATCTTATTGGAGAGACACCACTAGTGAACTGTGGACCCCGGTCCATTCTTTTACATCTGAAATACAATCTACTGCAATCTTTGTTCTCTGTTGTTCTTTGCAAACAAACATCATTCTCCACACCATACGTTTAATCCTTTGTTTTCAGCAAGCCGGTGAGATTGACAACCTCACTGTTACGTTGGGGCAAAGTATTTTGATTGTGTTGTGCAGGTTCCACGTTGGCGCCGGAATCATTGGTGTTGCGCCGCACTACACTCCTCCACCAACAACCTTCACGTGGCCCTTGACTCCTACTGGTTCGATAACCTTGGTTTCTTTCTGAGGGAAAACTTGCTGATGTGCGCATCACACCTTCCTCTTGGGTTTCCCAACGGACGTGTGCTTCACGCGCCATCAAGACTGTTTTCTGGCGCCGTTGCCGGGGAGATCAAGACACGCTGCAAGGGGAGTCTTCCACATCCAACCTCTTTACTTTGTTTTTTTCTTGCTTTACTTTATTTTATTTTCTGTCTTGTTTGCTCTGTATTAGAATCACACAAAAAATTAGTTACTTGTTTTCTGTCTCGCTATCTCTATATCAAAAACACACAAAAAATTTGTTACTTGCATTTACTTTATTTACCTTTTGTTTATTTCATCATGCTTCATCCTAAGTTTACTTTGAAAGATATATCGGTAGGAAGTTGGTCTATCATTGGAAAAGATAATACAAAAGATTTTTTCAATCATGTTAGTAAGACTGGAGATTTTGAAGATAGATCCTTGGTAGAACTTGCTCCTGATTATGAAATTGCTACTGCCTCTTTAGTGCACATGTTGGAAGCTAGATTTGTTAATCTTAATCCAATAATGCAACATATGTTTCTTACACTCGGTGATATGCAAGAAGGAGAAAAGAAAGATTTTGTTCTAGAAACCCTTCTTAGAGAATTTGGTGATGTAGCTAGAGAAGCTAGGAAAGTCTTTATTCGATATAAGATGCTAGGCTTGTGTACCAATTTTGCAAATATCCTTGAAAGAAGGGAAAAAGATAGGCTAAGATACACTAATAAAGCCAATTGTGAGGGGGAAATTAAAATACCAATACCTTATAAACTCATAGGAATGCATGAGGCATTAGAAAAGAATTTTGATTGGATTGTTCCTGAAAATTTATTTGAGGAGGATAGTAAGCCTAAAGTTAATGAAAAAGGAGTTTCTTACATAGATAAGATACAATGCATAGTTGAGAAAACTCCAAATCATGATGTTGATGCTTCTTCTCTAGATAATACTTGATTTGCACTTTCTGCGCCTAGCTGAAAGGCGTTAAAGAAAAGCACTTTTTGGGAGATAACCCATGTTTTTATTTTACTACTGTATTGTTGAGTCTTGGAAGTTATTACTACTGTAGCAACCTTTCCTTATCATGTTTTTTGTGCCAAGTAAAGTCTCTATGGTAAAGTTGATACTAGATTTGGATTACTCGCGTGTAAACAGCATTTGTCAGGTCTGTCACGAATTTGCGTAGATCTCTCTGTAGAAAAATAAAAAAAACTGCCAATTTACGTGTGTGATCCTCAGATATGTACGCAACTTTCATTAGTTTTGAGTTTTTCCGTCTGAGCAAGTTAAGTGCCTCTGGAAAATTCGTCTTTACGGACTGTTCTGTTTTGACAGATTCTGTCTTTTATTTCGCATTGCCTCTTTTGCTATGTTGAATGGATTTGTTTGTTCCATTAACTTTCAGTAGCTTTGTGCAATGTCCAGAAGTGTTAAGAATGATTATGTCACATCTGAATATATGAATTTTTGATTATGCACTAACCCTCTAATGAGTTTGCTTTAAGTTTGGTGTGGAGGAAGTTTTCAAGGGTCAAGAGAAGAGGATGATACAATATGATCAAGAAGAGTGAAAAGTCTAAGCTTGGGGATGCCACGGTGGTTCATCCATGCATATTTTAAGAAGACTCAAGCATCTAAGCTTGGGGATGCCCAAGGCATCCCCTTCTTGATCGACAACTTATCAGGTCACTTCTAGTGAAACTATATTTTTATTCCATCACATCTTATGTTCTTTACTTGGAGCGTCTGTTTGCTTTTGTTTTTGTTTTGGTTTGAATAAAGTTGGATCCCACCATCCTTGTATTTGATATATTACGCTCCGCTTTTTCATTTGAACACTTGTGTTCTTAGTTGTGCTTTAATGTTCATGGCGAAGGCTGAAAATTGCTTCGTTGATTGCTATTTGGTTGGAATCAGAAAATGCTTCATATGGTTTTGAATAACTTGATACTTGGCAATTGTTTTGAGCTCTCATAGATCATGTTTAAGCTCTTGCATCATGTAGTTTAAATCTATTAGCGGAGAACTACCATAGAGCTTGTTGAAATTTGGTTTGCATGATTGGTCTCTCTAAGGTCTAGATATTTTCTGGTAAAAGTGTTTGAACAACAAGGAAGACAGTGTAGAGTCTTATAATGCTTGCAATATGTTCTTGTGTAAGTTTTGCTGTACCTGTTCATACTTGTGTTTGCTTCAAACAACCTTGCTAGCCTAAGCCTTGTACTGAGAGGAAATGCTTCTCGTGCATCCAAACACCTTGAGCCAAAACCCATGCCATTTGTGTCCACCATATCTACCTACTATGTGGTATTTTTCTGCCATTCCAAAGTAAATTACTTGAGTGCTACCTTTAAAATTTCATTCCTTTGTCTTGCAATATATAGCTCATGGGAAAATATCTTAAAAACTATTGTGGTGATGAATATGTAGCTATGTGTTTTAGTTCTTATAAGTTGCTTGTTGAGCGGTAACCATGTTTCTGGGGACGCCATCAACTTTTTACACCTTTGTTGAATATCATGTGAGTTGCTATGCATGTTCGTCTTGTCTGAAGTAAGGGTGATTTATCATGATCAAATGGTTTGAGTATGCATATGTTAGAGAAGAACATTGGGCCGCTAACCAAAGCCATGTATCATGGTGGAAGTTTTCAGTTTGAACATTCATCCTCAATCTCTTATGAGAATATTATCTGTTGTTGAATGCTTATGCATTAAAGAGGAGTCCATTATCTGTTTTCTATGTTGTCCCGGTATGGATGTCCTAAGTTGAGATTATTCAAAAACGAGAAATCAAATGCGATTTATCTCCTTGGACCTTTGTACAGGCGGCATAGAGGTACCCCTTTGTGACACTTGGTTGAAACATATGTTACGCAATGATAATCCACGTAAATCCAAACTAATTAGGACAAGGTGTGAGCACTATTGGTATTCTATGCATGAGGCTTGCAACTTGTAGGAAGTATTATGCATAACACATATGAATTATTACTACCATTGACAAAATTGTTTCTATGTTTTCAGAATAAAAGCTCTAGCACAAAAATAGTAATCCATGCTTCCCTCTGCGAAGGGCCATTCTTTTACTTTATGTTGAGTCAGTTTACCTACTTCTTTCTATCTTAGAAGCAAACACTTGTGTTAACTGTGTGCATTGATTCTTACATGTTTACTTATTGCACTTGTTATATTACTCTATGTTGACAATTATCCATGAGATATACATGTTACAAGTTGAAAGAAACTGCTGAAACTTAATCATCCTTTGTGTTGCTTCAATGCCTTCTACTTTGAATCTATTGCTTTATGAGTTAGCTCTTATGCAAGTCTTTTTGATACTTGTCTTGAAAGTACTATTCATGAAAAGTTTTGCTATAAGATTCAGTTGTTTAGTCATTATCTTTTGTTAGCAATCTATTGCTTTGAATCACACCATTCATCTCATATGCTTTACAATAATGTTGATCAAGGTTATGTTGGTAGCATGTCACTTCAGAAATTATTGTTGTTATCGTTTACCTACTCGAGGGCGAGTAGGAACTAAGTTTGGGGATGCTTGATACGTCTCCAACGTATCTATAATTTCTTATGTTCCATGCTACTTTTATGACAATACTCACATGTTTTATACATACTTTACATCATTATTATGCATTTTCCGGCACTAACCTATTAACAAGATGCCGAAGCGCCAGTTGCTATTTTCTGCTGTTTTTGGTTTCAGAAATCCTACAAAGGAAATATTCTCGGAATTGGACGAAATCAACGCCCAGGGTCTTATTTTTCCACGGAGCTTCCAGAAGACCGGAGGGGATACGAAGTGGGGCCACGAGGTGGCCACACCACAAGGCGGCGCGACCAAGGAGGGGCCCGCGCCGCCCTATGGTGTGAGCCCCTCGGGCGCCCCCTGCGTTGCCCTTCCGCCTACTTAAACTCTCCGTCGCGAAAACCCTATTACCGAGAGCCACGATACATAAATACTTCCAGAGACGCCGCTGCCGCCAATCTCATCTCGGGGGATTCAGGAGATCGCCTCCGGCACCCTGCCGGAGAGGGGAATCATCACCGGTGGGCTCTACATCACCATGCCCGCCTCCGGATTGATGCGTGAGTAGTTCATCCTTGGACTATGGGTCCATAGCAGTAGCTAGATGGTTGTCTTCTCCTCTTGTGCTATCATGTTTAGATCTTGTGAGCTGCCTAACATGATCAAGATCATCTATTTGTAATGCTACATGTTGTGTTTGGTGGGATCCGATGAATATAGAATACTATATCAAGTTGATTATCAATCTATCATATATGTGTTGTTTATGTTCTTGCATGCTCTCCGTTGCTAGTAGAGGCTCTGGCCAAGTTGATACTTGTAACTCCAAGAGGGAGTATTTATGCTCGATAGTGGGTTCATGCCTCCATTAAATCTGGGACAGTGACAGAAAGTTCTAAGGTTGTGGATGTGCTGTTGCTACTAGGGATAAAACATCAATGCTTTGTCTAAGGATATTTGTGTTGATTACATTACGCACCATACTTAATGCAATTGTCTGTTGTTTGCAACTTAATACTCGGAAGGGGTGCGGATGCTAACCCGAAGGTGGACTATTTAGGCATAGATGCATGCTCGGATGGCGGTCTATGTTCTTTGTCATAATGCCCTGATTAAATCTCATAGTGATCATCATGATATGTATTGAATCTTTATTTGTCAATTGCCCACCTGTAATTTGTTCACCCAGCATGCTATTTATCTTATTGGAGAGACACCACTAGTGAACTGTGGACCCCGGTCCATTCTTTTACATCTGAAATACAATCTACGGCAATCTTTGTTCTCTGTTGTTCTTTGCAAACAAACATCATTCTCCACACCATACGTTTAATCCTTTGTTACAGCAAGCCGGTGAGATTGACAACCTCACTGTTACGTTGGAGCAAAGTATTTTGATTGTGTTGTGCAGGTTCCACGTTGGCGCCGGAATCACTGGTGTTGCGCCGCACTACACTCCTCCACCAACAACCTTCACGTGGCCCTTGACTCCTACTGGTTCGATAACCTTGGTTTCTTTCTGAGGGAAAACTTGCTGTTGTGCGCATCACACCTTCCTCTTGGGGTTCCCAACCGACGTGTGCTTCACGCGCCATCACTCTACAACTTAATTGGAGTCCCCAAGAACACCACAAAGACAAAAAAATACCACTAAGCCGTATAGGGTCCAAAGACCCAAGAGGAACAAGCTCCGGGAACAAGCTCCCGAAGAGAATATCTCACGAACTTTCACCTCCACCTATTACCGTGGAGAAGTCAAACTGATGCACCAAATGCAATGGCAAGAACACCACAAAGATGCCCAAATCCTTCACTCTTAAATTCCAACAAAGCTACTAAAGCTAATTGGGGGAATAAGAGAGGAAGAACGAAATAAGAAGAGGAACACCAAATTTCTCTCCAAAATCTAGATCTAGTGATTCCCTCACAAAGAGGGGGATTTGATTGGTGCAAATGTAGATCAAGATCTCCCCTCTCTTTTCCTCAAATATGAGCAAGAATCATGAAGGGATTGAGGGAGGGGAAGCTCTCATGAGTTCAACAATGGTGGAGAGCTTTTTAGAGAGGAGGAAGAAGAAGCAACCCTCAAAGAGATAGAAGGGGGATTAAAAGGGGGGCAAACAGATTTCTGCCCGTTGGGCATATTACATCTGCCCGTACTGCCACAACGTGCGCGTGGGGCCAGCGAAGCAGCAGCGCTGCACGATCTAGCGCGTGGCGCGCGACGAGGGATCTAGCGAGCGAGAGCAGCGGCCTGGAGCAGGCAGCGCGAGTGCGGATGGGCCGGCCCGGCATTGCATGTGTGGGCCAGCGCGAGCGAGCGGGAAAGCAGCGGGTCGAGGCATCGACCGAGCGAACGCAAGCGCGTGCAGGTCAACGCGGTGAGCGTTCGGCACGGGCGTGCGAGCGGCGCGACGTGCGGGGACGCGTGACGAGCTGGAGCTGGCGTGCGGGGCGCAAGCGGGCAAGTGGGCTAGGGAGGCGCGTGCGGGGCCCAGCGATGCATGATCGTGCGCGGGAGCTGCAGGCGATCGAGACCGACACAGCGTGTCAGGCACGCGGGCGAGCAGGAGCGTTACCACCGGCCTGGGCCGGCAGGAACCTCCGGGCTTGGTACCGGTTTTGGTACCGGAAAAAGGCTCTATGTATACTGAGAGCAAGGCAAGTTGAGCGGTAGCGAGCCCGGTAGCGCGGGCGGTAGTACCAGCCAAAAAAACAGTTCTCCCCCCTTTTTTCTTTTAAACTCAAATTTGAAATGCAAATAACTTGATATTGGTAAATCCAAATGAGACAAAACCAATTTTGTTGGAAAAAGGACGAGAATAGCTACCCCACAAAAACCCTAGTGGGGGTGATTTTATAAGAATTTTAGAGGGACAACCCCTCAATACAAGAAAACGAGAAAACCACCCAACTCGAAAATGCAACAAGTGATATATGCGTAATCCATTTTAACTAGAGCTTGTCATGGAAATAAACGCAAGCTCTAAAACACCACATGGATAAGATAAAAATAACAACCAAGAAAGATGATGATGCAAGGATGCAAAGGTTTGACCGCACTCCGAACCATACGATCGAGTTACTCACTTGAGAGCCCCTTGATAGTACGACCATTATCCTATAAACCGGTCTCCCAACTAAACCACGAGACCAGTGAGAACGAAACCCTATCGAGAGCAAAGCTTAGCCTTACGGCTTCCACTTGAGCTCGATGATGATGATGATCTTGACCGCAACAAGATGAAACGTCGTTTTTGATTGTGCTTGCTTGATGTCTTGCAGATTGCTCCCCCATAATCCACTATGCGAGAGCTTCTTCTTCAATGCATCTCATTTCATCGTATTGCAACCTTGACGCCAACTAATCGTACAAGCATTACCTATGAACAACTCCTACACATTTAACTCAATGCAACCATTAGTCCATAGGGACTGTCATTAATTACCAAAACCACACATGGGGGCTCTATGCACTTTCAGGGTAGCTTCAATAGAGGATAGGCTAGTTGCCGTACATCTTCAATCTCTGGCCGTACGCCACGTTCTATAGCTTCCCTTTGATCTCGTGAATACATACATCGTTTGAGCTAGTTCCTTGAGTTCTACTGCTTTTCCTCTCAACCTTCCCCTCCTCCGGATCCTCAAGCGTACATCCGGCCCCCAACTTAAGCCATCCCATGGCATTTGTCTGTTCACCACGATGACAGTTGGAGCCCACCGTGGGGACAGCAGCTGCGCTTGCTGGGTTTCATATCCGGACGAGTTTCCTCACTGCCTCCGGCAAGCGTGTGGTGTCTGGCCTCGTGCAGCGCCTCGGCTCGCTGGATTTCGTCAACGACAATGCTGGCTGCTTCGCCAACGGCGGCCGCTTCCCCAAGAACGGCTGCATCATACACTTCGGCTCGCACCGTGCCGGAGCCCCGGTACCCATCGATGGTGCTCGTGGCGCCGGATCCACCAAGATCTGTAGCTGCCCGCGGGTCGCGCACCACCGGCAGCATCGAGGTAATGATGGCCGGCACGGCAGGTGCTAGCAAAGGAGCCGCATGAAAAGATGTTGGGCCCGCCAAGTCCAGGCGTCAGGCAAAACCCCCGACCGAACGGGACGAGAACATCGCTGGCACCTCCAACGTGTCGCCGATGGCAACTCCGCTACAAGTTGCCATCAGCGTGTTGGCCACGCCCATCGCGCCCAACGCCGATGTCGCGGCCACGCAAGCTGAGCTGGAGGCGCAGCGGCAGACGCTGCTTACCGGTGCAGCAGACATCGCCCGAGCCCAAGAGGAGCTCAACCTAACCCTCTGTGAGTACAATGCTGCACATGGATTTGCTTCAGTTAGCACAAACCCTACTAGAGTAGCTGGAAACCGGCTTAGAGGTCGTAACTTAGACAAGGATTTGCGCCAGTAATTTCTTTCTGGTAAATCTATGTCAGTATCTCTTGGGCCAGCAGAGAAACCTAAGTATAGTAGTCCGGATAAAACTCTGAAAGCTGCTAGAGCTGCTATGGATGCATGCGATTTGTTGTCAGGTGATGCTCTGGTAAAACAACAGGCCCGAGTAAAAGAGTTACTTGACGAAGTTTCATCTCAAAATGCAGAAGCCGCCCGTAGCAAAAAAGCTGCTGGCATGTCCAATGTCGTTCATTCGGCTAAAAATGCCGGAAGTAAGTCGCATGGGCAGGCCTCGTCCCCCCATCCGGATAAAAGAAGAGAAAAATATGAAAATGCACGACAGATGACAGTTTATGATCCGGTTTTGGCTGGAAAACAAAAGGTCGGGCAATATAATGTCGGCAGAAAAAGCCAAGAGGCAGGCTACGACTATGCCGGACATGCTTATGTCAGAAATGGCGAAACCGGGCAAAAAAAACTACAGGCCGGCTAGAGCCGCATATGCTGGCGCGGAAATGCCACCGCCAAGATACCAAAGACGCAATGTCACAGCACCAAGCTGATATGAAGAAGCCGATTCCGGCTTAGAAAGAGTCGGGTATCACAGGAATCCTTTGGGAGAACGTGTTGGATAAAGATGCCTGCGAGAGCAAGATACGCGACATAGATTGGACAGAGTATACTTGTCCGAAATGATTGAGCCTGAGGGACCACCGGGTCCGCCATGTTTTGGCCCCCGGATCATGAAGGAAGAACCTCCGGTGCGTAACTTTTAGTTGCCTCGGGATACAAAACCATATGACGACACCACTAAGCCGGAATATTGGCTCGCGGATTACATCACAGCATTATATGTCGTTGGGGGTGGAGGAACAGTTGCTGGAGGAGGAAACCGGCGCTGGGCGGTAAGTCCATTCCAACCTTCTTTCCTCGTCCGTGGAAGAAAATAATTGTCTTCTGAGTTGGCTGAATACCAACAAGTTGTCTCCTCCAGGATGTTCCCTCCTGAACTGCTCCCAATCTCCACATTCAGAGTATCTACGGCAGTCCGATCCGGTTCTGACATGAAAAATGTCTGTTTATGTCCGTTTTTCACGCAAACAAACATCTGGTGCCGGACCCGCTAGGGATGCCTTAACAAACATGACCAATACTTTCTGCAAACACAAAACTCCATCGTCTCCTCCGTCTCCCTGAACGCCAAAACCAACCATTGAAAGACCAGCTGAATAAGCATGCGAGAGTAAGTCTAGGTTGTGTGGCATCTAGGATTGTTTTCCTTTTAGGTGGACATAAAAGAGTTGGCACGTGGACCCGTCTGGGCTTTAACAACGTAGATTTTCAATGACGTGGATAACTGTTCTTTAGTGATAGCCATCAATGTATTTAACATGTATCCGATGTGTATCTCCATATTGTAGGGTTGTGTTTAACGATACAAGCACACCATGATAGATCTCGTGAAAACATCATGGATGAAGGCATCAACAAGTTATACTTTCCACCATGCATGGTCTTTCCGGACCAGTATCTTTTTCCGCGCTACCAAAAAGAGTGTCTATCACGATAATTTCACCATATATTAACTATGTATGATCCTTAGAATAACTCCTTGACAAAAACAAAAAACTACAACTAGTCTGAAGGTGAAACTATCGTCCACTCTCCAACCTGCACAAGTAAATCATGCGTCGTGTAAAAGAAGGCAAAACTTGGAGTTCCAAAAGGAAAGAAGGGTAAATAATGAAATCCTCCCTCCACCACCCTCACCCCCACCCACAACCCCACCACCCCCACACAGACACAGACGCACACACACAATTACAAAGCAGTTAAGACTTTTCCCCATCTGAAACCCTCCCCACCTCCACCAACCATGCCGCCGCCGGCACCGGATCTGCCAGACGAAATTCTCGTGCAGATCTTCCTCCGCTTCCCAACGAACGAACCAGCATGCCTCGTGCACGCCTCCCTCATCAACAGATTCTGGTTCAACCTTCTCTCCGGCGATGGGTTCCGTGGTATGTACGATGCGTTCCATGGAGATCTACCATGATTGGCTTCATTTATTTCCCGTCCTCAAACCCCGTCCCACCCTTGGTAAGCACCAGAAAATTGGGAGCACTATCTCGACTACTAGGGGAGCCACAAGTACTCTCTGTGGATTTGTCCCCATGTCCTAGTTCTTCTTCAACTTTGGTGTAGTGGTGTTTGTTCTTTAAATATTATCATTAAGCTTGATAATTTCCTTGTATTGTGGGCATGCCTAAGTGGGTGATTGGATTATTTGAACCTATAGTTCATTGCAGCATCAACTATATATGTGCAATGTTGTTTAAATTTCTCCGAATGCAACTTCACAAAAGTAGATTGATTAGTATTTCCATTTCAAGAACTCCTGAATTTGCTCTCCCATCTTTGACCTAATCTCTAAATTCACCCCCCAAAAGAAGTACAACCGATAATACGATGATGAGGGCATATGTTTAGAGCTACTTCTTTCTGTTTCCCATTACATGGTGATGGTTTCTGCGTGCTAGCTTCCTATTATGTCTTAATTTATCTTTTCATATTATCTAATGATACATGTCAAGTGCTCATGTCAATGTGGTTTTGCTTAGCGAGCAATGTGACTGAAATCTAGAGCTATAAAATTTAGGGAAGAACAAAGAGTCTGATAGGATATTTGTGCGAAGAACTCATAGAAATTTTTGTTTGCTACAATAGCTCAGCAAAACTATGAGGTATTTAACTACTGTATGTTTTAGGCCTACAATGCACATAATAATAGACTAAAATATCCATGTACTGAGATATAATGTTCACTTGTTTCGTCATACTGTGATAGGCTTGCAATAGTTTTGGTATATCAAAATTTCCATATTGTTTTAACAGATTTTTCTTCTTAGACAACATATGCATCAACACACATTTCATCATGCTTTCTATATAGAAGAGGTATAGCTCTAGTCCATTCCAACCTTTGTTCCTCATCCGTGGAAGAAAATAGTTGTCTTCTGAGCTGGTTGAATACTAATAGGTCGTGGCACCTTTGAAACATCTCCTCCAGGATGTTCCCTCCTGAACTGCTCCCAATCTCCACTAAGAGTATCTACAACTGTCTGATCCGGTTCTAACATGAAAAATGTCCGTTTCTAACGCAAACAAACGGCTTGTGTCGGACCCGTTAGGAATGCCCTAACAAACATGACCAGTACTTTCCGCAAACATGAAACTCCATTGTCTCCTCTGTCTCCCTGAAAGCCAAAACCAGCCATCGAATGACCGGCTCAATAAGCATGCGAGAATAAGTCTGGGTTGTGTGGCATCTAGGATTGTTTTCCTTTTAGGAGGACATAAAAGAGTTGGCACGTGGACCAGTCTAGGGTTTAACAACGTAGATTTTCAATGATGCGGATAACTGTTCTTTAGTGATAGCCGTCAATGTATTTAACGTGTATCCGATGTGTATCTCCATATTGTAGGGCCATGTTTAACGGTACAAGCACACCATGATGGATTTCGTGAAAACATCATTGATGAAGGCAACAACAAGTTATACTTTCCACCATGCATGGCCTGTCTAGACCAGTATCTTCTTCCGCGCTACCAAAAATAGTGTCCATCACGATAATTTCAGCATATATTAACTATTGTATGATCCTTACAAGAACTCCTTGACAAAAAGAAAAACTGCAACTAGTCTGAAGGTGAAATTATCGTCCACTCTCCAACCTGCACAAGTCAATCGTGCGTTGTGTAAAAGAATGCAAAACTTGAAGTGCCAAAAGGAAAGAAGGGTAAATAATGAAACAGACTCAGATGCACACACACAATTACAATGTAGTTAAGACTTTTTCCCATCTGAAACCCTCCCCACTTCCACCAACCATGCTACCGCCGGCACCGGATCTGCCAGACGAAATTCTCGTGCAGATCTTCCTCCGCTTCCCACCGGACGAACCCACGTGCCTCGTGCACGCCTCCCTCGTCAGCAGATTCTGGTTCAACCCTCTCTCCGGCGATGGGTTCCGTGGTATGTACGATGAGTTCCATGGAGATCCCCCATGATTGGCTTCATTTATTTCCCGTCTACAAACCCCGTCCCACCCTTGGTAGGCACCAAAAAATTGGGAGCACGATCTCGACTACCAGGGGAGCCACAAGTACTCTGTGTGGATCTGTAGCCATGTCCTAGTTCTTCTTCAACTTTGGTGTAGCAGTGTTTGTTCTTAAAATATTATCATTAACTTTTCATTAATCTTGATAATTTCCTTATATTGTGGGCATGCCTAAGCGGGTGATTGGATTATTTGAACCTATAGTTTGTTGAAGCATCAGCTATATATGTGAACTGTTGTTTAACTTTCTCCGAATGAAACTTCACAAGGTAGATTGATCATCATTTCCATTTATAGAACCCTGGAATTTGCTCTCCCAACTTTGACCCAATCTCTAAATTCGCCCCCAAAATAAGTACAACCGATGAGGCGATGATGAGGGCATATGTCTAGAGCTACTTCTTTCTGTTTCCCAACAGATGGTGTTGGTTTTTGCGTGCTAACTTCCTATTATGTCTTAATTTATCTTTTCATATTATCTAAGGCTACATGTCAAGTGCTCATGTCACTGTGTTTTTGCTTAGCGAGCAATGTGAGTGAAATCTAGAGCTATAAAATTTAGGGAAGAACTGATAGGATATGATTTGCGCGAAGAACTCATAGAGCTTAGCTCAGCAAAACTGTGAGGTATTTAACTAATGTATGTTTTAGGCCTACAATGCACATAATAATAGACTAAAATATCCATGTACTGAGATATGATGTTCAGTTGTTTCGTGGTACTATGTACTGTGATAGGTTTGAAACAGTTTTGGTATATCAAAATTTCAATATTGGTTTCACGGATTTTTCTTCTTAGACACGTATTCTACTAAAAATGCATCAACACACATTTCATCATGCTTTCTATATAGAATAGGTATAGCTCTAGTCCATTCCAACATTCGTTCCTCATCCGTGGAAGGATATAGTCATCTTCTGTGTTGGCTGAATACCAACAGGTCATGGCACCTTTGAAACATCTCGTCGAGGATGTTCCCTCCTGAACCGCGCCCAATCTCCACATTAAGAGTATCTACAGCGGTCCGATCTAGTTCTGACATGAAAAATGTATGTTTATGTCTCTTTTTAACGCAAACAAACAGCTTGTGCCGGACCCGCTAGGGATGCCCTAACAAACATGACCAATACTTTCTGCAAACACGAAACTACATTGTCTCCTCCGTCTCCCTGAACCCCAAAACCAGCCATCAAAAGACCGGCTGAATAAGCATGCGAGAATAAGTCTAGGTTGTGTGGCGTATAGGATTTTTTTTCCTTTTAGGAGGACATAAAAGAGTTGGCACGTGGACCAGTCCGGGCTTTAACAACATAGATTTTCAGTGATGCAGATAACTGTTCTTTAGTGATAGCTGTCAATGTATTTAACGTGTATCTGATGTGTATCTCCATCTTGTAGGTCTGTGTTTAACGTGTCAAGCAAACCATGATGGATTTCGTGAAAACATCATGGATGAAGGCAACAACAAGTTATACTGTCCACCATGCATGGCATGCCAGACCAGTATCTTCTTCCGCGCTACCAAAAAGAGTGTCTTCACTAATGTTGCCCAGTCCCAATAGATTTCGTTAGCAAGATAATATGGCTTGTCGTATGCATTGTCGTTGATCTCATAGCTGATCACAAGAGCATTGCCTTCTACAAGCCTAGAGAATACCGGAGAACGATGGAGCACGTTGATGTCATTGTGAGAACCGGCCATGTCAATAAAGGTGTGACAAATCCACATATCATGTGATGCCACTGCTTCAAGAATGACATTTCACCAATCGGCATGCCCGCAATACTTCCCTTGTCACGCAAATAGATATTTTTTTCACTCCTAGTGCATGCAATATATGCTTCCGATTTTCTCTGGAAAACCTCTTGCCTCGTTGATCGACAACAGCCGGGTAGTGTCACCAACAGTTGGCTCTCTCACGTAAAGATCATCGAACATCGCGATCACAACTAGGCAGAACATGTACGTCGCCTCCAGGCAGGTGGTCTCCCGCTCATTCGCAAGTACTCATCAAGGAGTGTAGGATAACGTAGCATAGAAAACAAAAATTTTCCTACGGCGAACACGCAATCCAAGCCAAGATGCAATCTAGAAGACGGTAGCAACGAGGGGATTATCGAGACTCACCCTTGAAGAGATTCCAAAGCCTACAAGAGGAGGCTCTTGTTGCTGCGGTAGACGTTCACTTGCCGCTTGCAAAAGCGCGTAGAAGATCTTGATCACGATCGGTTCCGGTGCCACGAACGGGCAGCACCTCCGTACTCGGTCACACGTTCGGTTGTTGATGAAGACGACGTCCACCTCCCCGTTCCGGCGGGCAGCGGAAGTAGTAGCTCCTCTTGAATCCGACAGCACGACGGCGTGGTGTCGGTGGCGGTGGAGAAATCCGGCGGAGCTTCGCTAAGCGTGCGGGATATGGTGGAGGAGCGGGGCGCTAGGGTTTGGGGAGAGGGGGTGGCCGGCCACTATGGGGGGCGGCCAAGCTTGAGGCTTTGGTGTGGCCGGCCCCTCCCCTTGGCCCTCTATATATAGGTGGAAGCCCCAAGTGTTGGACTACAAGTCTTCGAATAAGACCCGAACCCAAAACCTTCCATATGGTGGGAAACCTTCCCAAGCTAGGATTCCCACTAGAGGTGGGAATTCCACCTTCCATAGGGGTGGCCGGCCCCTAAGGGGAGTCCACTTGGGACTCCTCCCCCACTAGGGTTGGCCGGCCATGGAGGTGGAGTCCCATGTGGACTCCACCTTCCTTGGTGTGTTCTTCCGGACTTTTCTAGAACCTTCTAGAACCTTCCATAGAACCTTCCGAATCATTTTAATACACATAAAATGACATCCTATATATGAATCTTATTCTCCGGACCATTCCGGAACTCCTCGTGATGTCCGGGATCACATCCGGGACTCCGAACAAATATTCGAACTCCATTCCATATTCAAGTTCTACCATTTCAACATCCAACTTTAAGTGTGTCACCCTACGGTTCGCGAACTATGCGGACATGGTTGAGTACTCACTCCGACCAATAACCAATAGCGGGATCTGGAGATCCATAATGGCTCCCACATATTCAACGATGACTTTAGTGATCGAATGAACCATTTACATACGATACCAATTCCCTTTGTCACGCGATATTTTACTTGTCCGAGGTTTGATCATCGGTATCACACTATACCTTGTTCAACCTCGTCTCCTGACAAGTACTCTTTACTCGTACCGTGGTATGTGGTCTCTTATGAACTTATTCATATGCTTGCAAGACATTAGACGACATTCCACCGAGAGGGCCCAGAGTATATCTATCCGTCATCGGGATGGACAAATCCCACTATTGATCCATATGCCTCAACTCATACTTTCCGGATACTTAATCCCACCTTTATAACCACCCATTTACGCAAGTGGCGTTTGATGTAATCAAAGTACCTTTCCGGTATAAGTGATTTACATGATCTCATGGTCATAAGGACTAGGTAACTATGTATCGAAAGCTTATAGCAAATAACTTAATGACGTGATCTTATGCTACGCTTAATTGGGTGTGTCCATTACATCATTCATACAATGATATAACCTTGTTATTAATAACATCCAATGTTCATGATTATGAAACTAATCATCTATTAATCAACAAGCTAGTTAAGAGGCTTACTAGGGACTCTTTGTTGTTTACATATCACACATGTATCAATGTTTCAGTTAATACAATTATAGCATGGTATATAAACTTTTATCATAAACATAAAGATATATAATAACCACTTTTATTATTGCCTCTTGGGCATATCTCCAACGAGTCTCCCACTTGCACTAGAGTCAATAATCTAGATTACATTGTAAGGTACCTAACACCCATGGCATTCTGGTGTTGGTCATGCTTTGCCCTAGGGAGAGCTTTAGTCAACGGATCTGCTACATTCGGATCAGCTGTGTACTTTGCAAATCTTTACTTCTCCATCTTCGATGTACTCGCGAATCGAGTGGTAACGCAGCCTTGATATGCTTCAGCCTCTTGTGTGACCTTGGTTCTTGTGCATTGGCGATGGCACCCATGTTGTCACAGTAGATGACTAGTGGGTCCAATGCACTAGGAACCACACCGAGCTCTACAATGAACCTCTTCATCCATACCGCTTCTGATGAAGCCTCCGAAGCCGCTATGTACTCCGATTCCGTTGAGGATTTCGCCACCGTGCACCGCTTCGAGCTTGCCCAGCTTACTCGCAGCACCATTCAATATAAACACGTACCCAGATTGTGACTTAGAGTCATCAGGATCAGTGTTCCAACTTGCATCGGTGTAACTTGTTACAACGAGCTCTTGGTCACCTCCATAACAAAGAAACATATCCTTAGTTCTTTTCAAGTACTTCAGGATATTCTTGACCGCTGTCCAGTGTTCCATTCCTGGATCACTTTGATATCTCGCTAGTCAAACTAACAAGCATGTGCTATATCCGGTCTTGTACATAGCATGGCATACATGATAGAGCCTCATCGCCGAGGCATAGGGGATCCGACTCATCCTTTCTCTTTCTTCTGCCGTAGCCGGTCCTTGAGTCTTACTCAAGACCTTGCCCGGTAACATAGGTAAGAATCCTTTCTTACTTTCGTCCATTCTAAACTTCTTCGTAATCTTGTCCAGGTATGTACTCTGTGATAGCCCTATTAGACGTCTTGATCTATCTCTATAAATCTTGATGCCTAATATGTATGATGCTTCACCAAGGTCTTTCATTGAAAAACTATTATTCAAATAACCCTTTACACTCGCTTAATAGTTCTATATCATTCCCAATCAATAATATGTCATCTACATATAATATCGGGAATGCTACGGAGCTCCCACTCACTTTCTTGTAAATACAGGCCTCTCCATGACACTGTATAAACCCGAAGTCTTTGATCACCTTATCAAAACGTCGGTTCCAACTTCTCGATGCTTGCTTCAGTCCATAGATTGAACGCTGAAGTTTGCATACTTTGTCAGCATTTTTAGGATCGACAAAACCTTTGGGTTGTACCATATACAACTCTTCCTCAATGTCTCCATTAAGGAACGCCGTTTTGACATCCATCTTGCCAAATCTCATAATCGAAAAATGCAGCTATTGCTAACAAAATCCTCACAGATTTTAGCTTCGCTACTGGTGAGAAAGTCTCATCGTAGTCAACACCTTGAATTTGTCGGAAACCCTTTGCGACAAGTCGAGCTTTATAGACAGTAATATTACCATCGGCATCTGTTTTTCTCTTGAAGATCCATTTATTCTCGACAGCCTTGCGGCTATCAGGTAATTCTACCAAAGTCCATACTTTGTTATCATACATGGATCCCATTTCGGATTTCATGGCTTCTTGCCATTTGTTGGAATCTGGGCTCATCATCGCTTCTTCATACGTCGCAGGTCTTCATCATTGTTATCCACAATCATGACATTTAGACAAGGATCATACCAACTGGAGTGGCACGATCCCTTGTCGATCCGCGAGGTTCGATAGCTGTCTCATTTGAAGTTTCATGATCATTATCATTAGCTTCCTCTCGTTGCCGGTGTAGGTGGTACAGAACATTTTCCGGTACTCGCGCTACTCGATCAACGAGTAGAGATTCTTCAATCTCATCGAGTTCTACTTTTCTTCCAAGTCACTTCTTTAGTGAGAAATTCTTTCTCAAGAAAGGTTCCGTTCTTAGCAACAAAGATCTTGCCTTCGGATCTCGTGATAGAAAGTGTACCCTATAGTTTCCTTAGGGTATCCTATGAAGACGCATTTCTCCGCTTTGGGTTCTAGCTTGTCCGGTTGTAACTTTTTTACATAGGCTTCGCAACCCCAAACTTTTAGGAACGACAGCTTAGGTTTCTTATTAAACCATAATTCATACGGCGTCGTTTCTACGGATTTTGATGGTGCTCTATTTAAAGTGAATGCGGCTGTCTCTAATGCATAACTCCAAAATGATAACGGCAAATCAGTAAGAGACATCATAGAACGAACCATATCTAAGAGAGTTCGATTACGACGTTCGGACACACCGTTTCGTTGTGGTGTTCCCGGCGGTGTCAATTGTGAAAGTATTCCGCATTTCTTTAAATGCATGCCAAACTCATAACTCAGATATTCACCTCCGCGATCGGATCGTAGAAATTTAATCTTCTTGTTACGTTGATTTTCTACTTCACTTTGGAATTCCTTAAACTTCTCGAAAGTTTCGGATTTATGTTTCATTAAATAGATATACCCATATCTACTCAAATCATCTCGTGAAGGTTAGAACATAACGATAACCACCGCGCGATGCTACACTCATTGGTCCACACACATCCGTATGTATGATTTCCAATAAGTCGGTAGCTCGCTCCATCATACCCGAGAATGGAGTCTTAGTCATTTTTCCCATCGGACATGCTTCGCATCTATCAAGTGACTCAAAGTCAAGTGATTCAAGTAATCCATCGGTATGGAGTTTCTTCATGCGTTTCACTCCAATATGACCAAGACGACGAGTGCCACATATAAGTAGAATTATCATTCAATTTAATTCGCTTAGCATCAATGTTATGTATATGCGTATTACTACTATCGAGATCTAACGAAATAAGCCATTCTTTTGTGGTGCTCGACCATAAAAGATATTATTCATAAAAATAGAACAACCATTATTCTCGGACTTGAATGAATAACCGTCTTGCATTAAACAAGATCCAGATATAATGTTCATGCTCAACGCAGGTACATAATAACAATTATTTAGGCTTAAAACTAATCCCGAAGGTAGATGTAGAGGAAGTGTCCCGACTGCGATCACATTGACCTTGGATCCGTTTCCAACGCGCATCGTCACTTCATCTTTCAGCAGCTTGTCGTTTATTCTTTAGTTCCTGTTTCGAGTTACAAATATGAGCAACCGAACCAAGTATGAAATACCCAGGTACTAGAACGAGAACTAGTGAGATAAACATCTATAACATGTATATCGGATATACCTTCTTTCTTCTTCTTGACAAGGCCGCTCTTCGGATCTGCCAAATACTTGGAGCAATTACGCTTCCAGGTGTCCCTTCTCCTTGCAGTAATAGCACTCAGCATCGGGCTTAGGGCCGTTCTTAGGTTTCATAGGAGGCGTGGCAGCTTTCTTGCCACCCTTCTTGAATTTTCCCTTAGACTTGCCCCTGTTTCTTGAAACCGGTGGTCTTGTTGACCATCAAAACACTTGGTGCTCTTTCTTGATCTCAATCTCGAGCAGCTTTTAGCATGCCAAAGAGTTCAGAAACTCCTTGTTCATGTTCTGCATATTGTAGTTCATCACAAAGTTCATATAACTTGGTTGCGGTGATTGAAGGACACGATTAATCCCCGATCCGTTAGGAATCACTATTCCCAAGTCACTGAGTTTCTTCGCATGCCCGGTCATAACGAGCATGTGCTCACTAATGGAGCTGCCTTCTTCCATCATACAGCTGAAAAAGTGTTTCGATGCTTCATAGCATTCCACGGCCGCATGAGTCTCAAAAATAGTCTTCAACTCTTTTATCAACTCATGAGGATCGTGGTGCTCAAAACGTTTTTGAAGATCGGATTCCGGATCGCATAAGATGGCACACTCGAACTTGAGAGTACCGAGTTTTCCGATTCGCGTAAACATTCTTTACTTCATCGGTTTCAGCTTCGCAGGAAGGTCACCTAGCGGTGCATCAAGCACATATTGCGGATTTCCGCCATTGAGGAAGATCCTCACATGACGGAACCAGTCGATGAAGTTGCTACCGTTGCTCTTAAGTTTTTCTTTCTCTAGGAACTCGGTTAAAATTGATTGAGGACGCCATATCTACAACATATTTGCAATAGTTTAGACTAAGTTTATGACAAATTGAGTTCAAATTTTAATTCTACATAATTAAAAATCTAGGTGAACTCCCACTCAAAACAATATCCCTCGCATTATCTTAGTGATCACACGAACCAAATCCATCACACCTATGCTCGATCATCACGAGACAAGATGTAATTTCAATGGCGAACACTCATAGTGTTCATCATATCAATCATATGATTCATGCTCTACCTTTCGGTATCACGTGTTCCGAGACCATGTCTTTACATGCTAGGCTCGTCAAGGCCACCTTAGTATCCGCATGTGCAAAACTGTCTTGCACCCGTTGTATGTACTTATCGAATCTATCACACCCGATCATCACGAGATGCTTCGAAACGATAAGACTTGATAACGGTGCTACTAAGGATGAACACTTTATTATCTTGAGATTTTAGTGAGAGGGATCATCTTATAATGCTACCGTCGCGATCTAAGCAAAATAAGATGCATAAAAGGATTAACATCACATGCAGTTCATATGTGATATGATATGGCCCTTTTGTCTTTGCGCCTTTGATCTTCATCTCCAAAGCACGGACATGATCTCCATCATCAACGGGCATGATCTCCATCATTGTCGGCGAAGCACCAAGGTCAATGGCGCCGTCTTCATGATCGTCCTCCATGTAGCAACTATTACAACTACTTTGAAATACTACTCAACATGAAATTTAAAGACAACCATAAGGCTCCCGCCGGTTGCCACAATACAATAATGATCATCTCATACATATTCATCATCACATTATGGCCATATCACATCACCAAACCCTGCAAAAACAAGTTAGACGTTCTCTAATTTGGTTTGCATATTTTACGTGGTTTAGGGTTTTCGAGCAAGATCCAATCTACCTACGAACATGAACCACAACGGTGATACTAGTGTTGTCAATAGAAGAGTAAATTGAATCTTCACTATAGTAGGAGAGACAGACACCCGCAAAGCCACTTATGCAATACAAGTTGCATGTCAAGCGTGGAGCAAATCTCATGAACGCGGTCATGTAAAGTTAGCCCGAGCCGCTTCATCCCACTATGCCACAAAGATGCAAAGTACTCAACTAAAGATAACAAGAGCATCAACGCCCACAAACCATTGTGTTCTACTCGTGCAACCATCTATGCATAGACACGGCTCGATACCACCGTAGGATAACGTAGCATAGAAAACAAAAATTTTCCTACGGCGAACACGCAATCCAAGCCAAGATGCAATCTAGAAGACGGTAGCAACGAGGGGATTATCGAGACTCACCCTTGAAGAGATTCCAAAGCCTACAAGAGGAGGCTCTTGTTGCTGCGGTAGACGTTCACTTGCCGCTTGCAAAAGCGCGTAGAAGATCTTGATCACGATCGGTTCCGGCGCCACGAACGGGCAGCACCTCCGTACTCGGTCACACGTTCGGTTGTTGATGAAGACGACGTCCACCTCCCCGTTCCAGCGGGCAGCGGAAGTAGTAGCTCCTCTTGAATCCGACAGCACGACGGCGTGGTGTCGGTGGCGGTGGAGAAATCCGGCGGAGCTTCGCTAAGCGTGCGGGATATGGTGGAGGAGCGGGGCGCTAGGGTTTGGGGAGAGGGGGTGGCCAGCCACTATGGGGGGCGGCCAAGCTTGAGGCTTTGGTGTGGCCGGACCCCTCCCCTTGGCCCTCTATATATAGGTGGAAGCCCCAAGTGTTGGACTACAAGTCTTCGAATAAGACCCGAACCCAAAACCTTCCATATGGTGGGAAACCTTCCCAAGCTAGGATTCCCACTAGAGGTGGGAATTCCACCTTCCATAGGGGTGGCCGGCCCCCTAAGGGGGAGTCCACTTGGGACTCCTCCCCCACTAGGGTTGGCCGGCCATGGAGGTGGAGTCCCATGTGGACTCCACCTTCCTTGGTGTGTTCTTCCGGACTTTTCTAGAACCTTCTAGAACCTTCCATAGAACCTTCCGAATCATTTTAATACACATAAAATGACATCCTATATATGAATCTTATTCTCCGGACCATTCCGGAACTCCTCGTGATGTCCGGGATCACATCCGGGACTCCGAACAAATATTCGAACTCCATTCCATATTCAAGTTCTACCATTTCAACATCCAACTTTAAGTGTGTCACCCTACGGTTCGCGAACTATGCGGACATGGTTGAGTACTCACTCCGACTAATAACCAATAGCGGGATCTGGAGATCCATAATGGCTCCCACATATTCAACGATGACTTTAGTGATCGAATGAACCATTTACATACGATACCAATTCCCTTTGTCACGCGATATTTTACTTGTCCGAGGTTTGATCATCGGTATCACACTATACCTTGTTCAACCTCGTCTCCTGACAAGTACTCTTTACTCGTACCGTGGTATGTGGTCTCTTATGAACTTATTCATATGCTTGCAAGACATTAGACGACATTCCACCGAGAGGGCCCAGAGTATATCTATCCGTCATCGGGATGGACAAATCCCACTATTGATCCATATGCCTCAACTCATACTTTCCGGATACTTAATCCCACCTTTATAACCACCCATTTACGCAGTGGGCGTTTGATGTAATCAAAGTACCTTTCCGGTATAAGTGATTTACATGATCTCATGGTCATAAGGACTAGGTAACTATGTATCGAAAGCTTATAGCAAATAACTTAATGACGTGATCTTATGCTACGCTTAATTGGGTGTGTCCATTACATCATTCATACAATGATATAACCTTGTTATTAATAACATCCAATGTTCATGATTATGAAACTAATCATCTATTAATCAACAAGCTAGTTAAGAGGCTTACTAGGGACTCTTTGTTGTTTACATATCACACATGTATCAATGTTTCAGTTAATACAATTATAGCATGGTATATAAACTTTTATCATAAACATAAAGATATATAATAACCACTTTTATTATTGCCTCTTGGGCATATCTCCAACAAGGAGATCATCAGCCACCCCATACAGAAGCATACGAATAGCCGCGAAACACTGATAAGAAGTGAATCCTAGCTTACCGGTGGCATCGGGCATGCATCCGAAGTAGAGCTCAAAATATCTCACGCTCCGTAAAATAGTCAAGAACAAGTCTCTTGACATCCAATAGCTCCGCTGGAACAGGCCTTCGTGAAGACCGACTTGGTGGGATGGAAGTAGTCCTGATACAGCCGGTAGGGGACACTTCTGATAAGAGGTGAAGCCTAGCTTACTAGTGGCATCGGGCCTGCATCCGAAATAGGGGACGCCGTCTCTCATGCCCCTTAGAAAAGTCAAGAACAAGTCTCTTGACATCCGATAGCGCGATCGGAAGAGAGACTCCGTGAATACCGGCTTGGTGGGATGGAAGTAGTCATGATACAGCTGGTAGTGGCCACCCTATCGATCGTGCTTCAAGTTGCTCCTGTGAAGGCTCGTCGAGCCCCTGTGCACCGACCTCAATCTCCCAGTGTGTTCGTGGATGACTGAGTCCACGACAACCATGAGCTCCAAAGAGCTGCCCGACTCCTCGTCCGACGAGCTGTCAAGGACTTCCTTATGAAGAGTTGATCGAGGTGCTGAGGTCCACTGCAGGTAAACTAATTATGGATCAATGGCCTGCCTGCCTACTTCATGAAAACGGCCGAAAATGGTCTAAGCTTTCGTACCGAGCAATTGGCCAAACAGGTCGTGGTCGTCGAGGCCGACTGGCGATTCCGAGCGGAATGGTGGTTGGCCGGGGTAGGTGCTACAGCGAGGCCAGCAAGGGCACTCAACACCGCCACAAATAGTGTCCTCTGACAAGCTACAGGCCGAACAAAACGTGCCGACAATGGCAAGCGGCGGGGCAGGCGACATCCTTGCTCTAGGGTTTCAAAGGGGGGAGGGCCGTGAATGCGTGAGGTGGATATGTTGTCCCTGGCGGGCGCTCCTGTGTTAGAGCAGGTCTAACAGACCCCGTAAAAGGGGCAAACCCGTATAATAACCGCCGATTTGAGGGTTTCGCGTCTACCCGGCCGTCTAGCACGCCCCGTAAAAACGTCCCCCGCATCGATTTTTGCTGTTTTCGACTACGGGGCGGGTCGTCGCCCCCTACTTGTGCGGGGTGGGAGCGGGGATAGTGGTGTAGGATAACGTAGCATAGAAAACAAAAAATTTTCCTACGGCGAACACGCAATCCAAGCCAAGATGCAATCTAGAAGACGGTAGCAACGAGGGGATTATCGAGACTCACCCTTGAAGAGATTCCAAAGCCTACAAGAGGAGGCTCTTGTTGCTGCGGTAGACGTTCACTTGCCGCTTGCAAAAGCGCGTAGAAGATCTTGATCACGATCGGTTCCGGCGCCACGAACGGGCAGCACCTCCGTACTCGGTCACACGTTCGGTTGTTGATGAAGACGACGTCCACCTCCCCGTTCCAGGCGGGCAGCGGAAGTAGTAGCTCCTCTTGAATCCGACGAAGCACGACGGCGTGGTGTCGGTGGCGGTGGAGAAATCCGGCGGAGCTTCGCTAAGCGTGCGGGATATGGTGGAGGAGCGGGGCGCTAGGGTTTGGGGAGAGGGGTGGCCGGCCACTATGGGGGCGGCCAAGCTTGAGGCTTTGGTGTAGCCGGCCCCCTCCCCTTGGCCCTCTATATATAGGTGGAAGCCCCAAGTGTTGGACTACAAGTCTTCGAATAAGACCCGAACCCAAAACCTTCCATATGGTGGGAAACCTTCCCAAGCTAGGATTCCCACTAGAGGTGGGAATTCCACCTTCCATAGGGGGGGTGGCCGGCCCCCTAAGGGGGAGTCCACTTGGGACTCCTCCCCCACTAGGGTTGGCCGGCCATGGAGGTGGAGTCCCATGTGGACTCCACCTTCCTTGGTGTGTTCTTCCGGACTTTTCTAGAACCTTCTAGAACCTTCCATAGAACCTTCCGAATCATTTTAATACACATAAAATGACATCCTATATATGAATCTTATTCTCCGGACCATTCCGAACTCCTCGTGATGTCCGGGATCACATCCGGGACTCCGAACAAATATTCGAACTCCATTCCATATTCAAGTTCTACCATTTCAACATCCAACTTTAAGTGTGTCACCCTACGGTTCGCGAACTATGCGGACATGGTTGAGTACTCACTCCGACCAATAACCAATAGCGGGATCTGGAGATCCATAATGGCTCCCACATATTCAACGATGACTTTAGTGATCGAATGAACCATTTACATACGATACCAATTCCCTTTGTCACGCGATATTTTACTTGTCCGAGGTTTGATCATCGGTATCACACTATACCTTGTTCAACCTCGTCTCCTGACAAGTACTCTTTACTTGTACCGTGGTATGTGGTCTCTTATGAACTTATTCATATGCTTGCAAGACATTAGACGACATTCCACCGAGAGGGCCCGGAGTATATCTATCCGTCATCGGGATGGACAAATCCCACTATTGATCCATATGCCTCAACTCATACTTTCCGGATACTTAATCCCACCTTTATAACCACCCATTTACGCAGTGGCGTTTGATGTAATCAAAGTACCTTTCCGGTATAAGTGATTTACATGATCTCATGGTCATAAGGACTAGGTAACTATGTATCGAAAGCTTATAGCAAATAACTTAATGACGTGATCTTATGCTATGCTTAATTGGGTGTGTCCATTACATCATTCATACAATGATATAACCTTGTTATTAATAACATCCAATGTTCATGATTATGAAACTAATCATCTATTAATCAACAAGCTAGTTAAGAGGCTTACTAGGGACTCTTTGTTGTTTACATATCACACATGTATCAATGTTTCAGTTAATACAATTATAGCATGGTATATAAACTTTTATCATAAACATAAAGATATATAATAACCACTTTTATTATTGCCTCTTGGGCATATCTCCAACGAGTCTCCCACTTGCACTAGAGTCAATAATCTAGATTACATTGTAAGGTACCTAACACCCATGGCATTCCGGTGTTGGTCATGCTTTGCCCTAGGGAGAGCTTTAGTCAACGGATCCGCTACATTCGGATCGGTGTGTACTTTGCAAATCTTTACTTCTCCATCTTCGATGTACTCGCGAATCGAGTGGTAACGCAGCTTGATATGCTTCAGCCTCTTGTGTGACCTTGGTTCTTGTGCATTGGCGATGGCACCCATGTTGTCACGAGTAGATGACTAGTGGGTCCAATGCACTAGGAACCACACCGAGCTCTACAATGAACCTCTTCATCCATACCGCTTCGATGAAGCCTCCGAAGCCGCTATGTACTCCGATTCCGTTGAGGATTTCGCCACCGTGCACCGCTTCGAGCTTGCCCAGCTCATCGCAGCACCATTCAATATAAACACGTACCCGCATTGTGACTTAGAGTCATCGGGATCGGTGTTCCAACTTGCATCGGTGTAACTTGTTACAACGAGCTCTTGGTCACCTCCATAACAAAGAAACATATCCTTAGTTCTTTTCAAGTACTTCAGGATATTCTTGACCGCTGTCCAGTTGTTCCATTCCTGGATCACTTTGATATCTCGCTAGTCAAACTAACAAGCATGTGCTATATCCGGTCTTGTACATAGCATGGCATACATGATAGAGCCTACCGCCGAGGCATAGGGGATCCGACTCATCCTTTCTCTTTCTTCTGCCGTAGCCGGTCCTTGAGTCTTACTCAAGACCTTGCCTCGGTAACATAGGTAAGAATCCTTTCTTACTTTCGTCCATTCTAAACTTCTTCGAATCTTGTCCAGGTATGTACTCTGTGATAGCCCTATTAGACGTCTTGATCTATCTCTATAAATCTTGATGCCTAATATGTATGATGCTTCACCAAGGTCTTTCATTGAAAAACTATTATTCAAATAACCCTTTACACTCGCTTAATAGTTCTATATCATTCCCAATCAATAATATGTCATCTACATATAATATCGGGAATGCTACAGAGCTCCCACTCACTTTCTTGTAAATACAAGCCTCTCCATGACACCGTATAAACCCGAAGTCTTTGATCACCTTATCAAAACGTCGGTTCCAACTTCTCGATGCTTGCTTCGAGTCCATAGATTGAACGCCGAAGTTTGCATACTTTGTCAGCATTTTTAGGATCGACAAAACCTTTGGGTTGTACCATATACAACTCTTCCTCAATGTCTCCATTAAGGAACGCCGTTTTGACATCCATCTCGCCAAATCTCATAATCGAAAAATGCAGCTATTGCTAACAAAATCCTCACAGATTTTAGCTTCGCTATCGGTGAGAAAGTCTCATCGTAGTCAACACCTTGAATTTGTCGGAAACCCTTTGCGACAAGTCGAGCTTTATAGACAGTAATATTACCATCGGCATCTGTTTTTCTCTTGAAGATCCATTTATTCTCGACGACCTTGCGGCTATCAGGTAATTCTACCAAAGTCCATACTTTGTTATCATACATGGATCCCATTTCGGATTTCATGGCTTCTTGCCATTTGTTGGAATCTGGGCTCATCATCGCTTCTTCATACGTCGCAGGGTCTTCATCATTGTTATCCACAATCATGACATTTAGACAAGGATCATACCAATCTGGAGTGGCACGATCCCTTGTCGATCCGCGAGGTTCGATAGCTGTCTCATTTGAAGTTTCATGATCATTATCATTAGCTTCCTCTCGTTGTCGGTGTAGGTGGTACAGGAACATTTTCCGGTACTCGCGCTACTCGATCAACGAGTAGAGATTCTTCAATCTCATCGAGTTCTACTTTTCTTCCGAGTCACTTCTTTAGTGAGAAATTCTTTCTCAAGAAAGGTTCCGTTCTTAGCAACAAAGATCTTGCCTTCGGATCCGTGATAGAAAGTGTACCCTATAGTTTCCTTAGGGTATCCTATGAAGACGCATTTCTCCGCTTTGGGTTCTAGCTTGTCCGGTTGTAACTTTTTTACATAGGCTTCGCAACCCCAAACTTTTAGGAACGACAGACTTAGGTTTCTTATTAAACCATAATTCATACGGCGTCGTTTCTACGGATTTTGATGGTGCTCTATTTAAAGTGAATGCGGCTGTCTCTAATGCATAACTCCAAAATGATAACGGCAAATCAGTAAGAGACATCATAGAACGAACCATATCTAAGAGAGTTCGATTACGACGTTCGGACACACCGTTTCGTTGTGGTGTTCCCGGCGGTGTCAATTGTGAAAGTATTCCGCATTTCTTTAAATGCATGCCAAACTCATAACTCGGATATTCACCTCCGCGATCGGATCGTAGAAATTTAATCTTCTTGTTACGTTGATTTTCTACTTCACTTTGGAATTCCTTAAACTTCTCGAAAGTTTCGGATTTATGTTTCATTAAATAGATATACCCATATCTACTCAAATCATCTCGTGAAGGTTAGAACATAACGATAACCACCGCGCGATGCTACACTCATTGGTCCACACACATCCGTATGTATGATTTCCAATAAGTCGGTAGCTCGCTCCATCATACCCGAGAATGGAGTCTTAGTCATTTTTCCCATCAGACATGCTTCGCATCTATCAAGTGACTCAAAGTCAAGTGATTCAAGTAATCCATCGGTATGGAGTTTCTTCATGCGTTTCACTCCAATATGACCAAGACGACAGTGCCACATATAAGTAGAATTATCATTCAATTTAATTCGCTTAGCATCAATGTTATGTATATGCGTATTACTACTATCGAGATCTAACAGAAATAAGCCATTCTTTTGTGGTGCTCGACCATAAAAGATATTATTCATAAAAATAGAACAACCATTATTCTCAGACTTGAATGAATAACCGTCTTGCATTAAACAAGATCCAGATATAATGTTCATGCTCAACGCAGTACATAATAACAATCATTTAGGCTTAAAACTAATCCCGAAGGTAGATGTAGAGGAAGTGTCCCGACCGCGATCACATTGACCTTGGATCCGTTTCCAACGCGCATCGTCACTTCATCTTTCAGCAGCTTGTCGTTTATTCTTTAGTTCCCGTTTCGAGTTACAAATATGAGCAACCGAACCAAGTATGAAATACCCAGGTACTAGAACGAGAACTAGTGAGATAAACATCTATAACATGTATATCGGATATACCTTCTTTCTTCTTCTTGACAAGGCCGCTCTTCGGATCCGCCAAATACTTGGAGCAATTACGCTTCCAGGTGTCCCTTCTCCTTGCAGTAATAGCACTCAAGCATCAGGCTTAGGGCCGTTCTTAGGTTTCATAGGAGGCGTGGCAGCTTTCTTGCCACCCTTCTTGAATTTTCCCTTAGACTTGCCCTGTTTCTTGAAACTGGTGGTCTTGTTGACCATCAAAACACTTGGTGCTCTTTCTTGATCTCAATCTCAGCAGCTTTTAGCATGCCAAAGAGTTCAGGAAACTCCTTGTTCATGTTCTGCATATTGTAGTTCATCACAAAGTTCATATAACTTGGTTGCAGTGATTGAAGGACACGATTAATCCCCAGTCTGTTAGGAATCACTATTCCCAAGTCACTGAGTTTCTTCGCATGCCCGGTCATAACGAGCATGTGCTCACTAATGGAGCTGCCTTCTTCCATCATACAAGCTGAAAAAGTGTTTCGATGCTTCATAGCATTCCACGGCCGCATGAGTCTCAAAAATAGTCTTCAACTCTTTTATCAACTCATGAGGATCGTGGTGCTCAAAACGTTTTTGAAGATCGGATTCCGGATCGCATAAGATGGCACACCGAACTTGAGAGTACCGAGTTTTCCGATTCGCGTAAACATTCTTTACTTCATCGGTTTCGGTTTCGCAGGAGGGTCACCTAGCGGTGCATCAAGCACATATTGCAGATTTCCGCCATTGAGGAAGATCCTCACATGACGGAACCAGTCGGTGAAGTTGCTACCGTTGCTCTTAAGTTTTTCTTTCTCTAGGAACTGGTTAAAATTGATTGAGGACGCCATATCTACAACATATTTGCAATAGTTTAGACTAAGTTTATGACAAATTGAGTTCAAATTTTAATTCTACATAATTAAAAATCTAGGTGAACTCCCACTCAAAACAATATCCCTCGCATTATCTTAGTGATCACACGAACCTAATCCATCACACCTATGCTCGATCATCACGAGACAAGATGTAATTTCAATGGCGAACACTCATAGTGTTCATCATATCAATCATATGATTCATGCTCTACCTTTCGGTATCACGTGTTCCGAGACCATGTCTTTACATGCTAGGCTCGTCAAGGCCACCTTAGTATCCGCATGTGCAAAACTGTCTTGCACCCGTTGTATGTACTTATCGAATCTATCACACCCGATCATCACGAGATGCTTCGAAACGATAAGACTTGATAACGGTGCTACTAAGGATGAACACTTTATTATCTTGAGATTTTAGTGAGAGGGATCATCTTATAATGCTACCGTCGCGATCTAAGCAAAATAAGATGCATAAAAGGATTAACATCACATGCAGTTCATATGTGATATGATATGGCCCTTTTGTCTTTGCGCCTTTGATCTTCATCTCCAAAGCACGGACATGATCTCCATCATCAACGGGCATGATCTCCATCATTGTCGGCGAAGCACCAAGGTCAATGGCGCCGTCTTCATGATCGTCCTCCATGTAGCAACTATTACAACTACTTTGAAATACTACTCAACATGAAATTTAAAGACAACCATAAGGCTCCCGCCGGTTGCCACAATACAATAATGATCATCTCATACATATTCATCATCACATTATGGCCATATCACATCACCAAACCCTGCAAAAACAAGTTAGACGTTCTCTAATTTGGTTTGCATATTTTACGTGGTTTAGGGTTTTCGAGCAAGATCCAATCTACCTACGAACATGAACCACAACGGTGATACTAGTGTTGTCAATAGAAGAGTAAATTGAATCTTCACTATAGTAGGAGAGACAGACACCCGCAAAGCCACTTATGCAATACAAGTTGCATGTCAAGCGTGGAGCAAATCTCATGAACACGGTCATGTAAAGTTAGCCCGAGCCGCTTCATCCCACTATGCCACAAAGATGCAAAGTACTCAACTAAAGATAACAAGAGCATCAACGCCCACAAACCATTGTGTTCTACTCGTGCAACCATCTATGCATAGACACGGCTCCGATACCACTCGTAGGATAACGTAGCATAGAAAACAAAAATTTTCCTACGGCGAACACGCAATCCAAGCCAAGATGCAATCTAGAAGACGGTAGCAACGAGGGGATTATCGAGACTCACCCTTGAAGAGATTCCAAAGCCTACAAGAGGAGGCTCTTGTTGCTGCGGTAGACGTTCACTTGCCGCTTGCAAAAGCGCGTAGAAGATCTTGATCACGATCGGTTCCGGCGCCACGAACGGGCAGCACCTCCGTACTCGGTCACACGTTCGGTTGTTGATGAAGACGACGTCCACCTCCCCGTTCCAGCGGGCAGCGAAGTAGTAGCTCCTCTTGAATCCGACAGCACGACGGCGTGGTGTCGGTGGCGGTGGAGAAATCCGGCGGAGCTTCGCTAAGCGTGCGGGATATGGTGGAGGAGCGGGGCGCTAGGGTTTGGGGAGAGGGGGTGGCCGGCCACTATGGGGGGCGGCCAAGCTTGAGGCTTTGGTGTAGCCGGCCCCCTCCCCTTGGCCCTCTATATATAGGTGGAAGCCCCAAGTGTTGGACTACAAGTCTTCGAATAAGACCCGAACCCAAAACCTTCCATATGGTGGGAAACCTTCCCAAGCTAGGATTTCCACTAGAGGTGGGAATTCCACCTTCCATAGGGGGGGTGGCCGGCCCCCTAAGGGGGAGTCCACTTGGGACTCCTCCCCCACTAGGGTTGGCCGGCCATGGAGGTGGAGTCCCATGTGGACTCCACCTTCCTTGGTGTGTTCTTCCGGACTTTTCTAGAACCTTCTAGAACCTTCCATAGAACCTTCCGAATCATTTTAATACACATAAAATGACATCCTATATATGAATCTTATTCTCCGGACCATTCCGGAACTCCTCGTGATGTCCGGGATCACATCCGGGACTCCGAACAAATATTCGAACTCCATTCCATATTCAAGTTCTACCATTTCAACATCCAACTTTAAGTGTGTCACCCTACGGTTCGCGAACTATGCGGACATGGTTGAGTACTCACTCCGACCAATAACCAATAGCGGGATCTGGAGATCCATAATGGCTCCCACATATTCAACGATGACTTTAGTGATCGAATGAACCATTTACATACGATACCAATTCCCTTTGTCACGCGATATTTTACTTGTCCGAGGTTTGATCATCGGTATCACACTATACCTTGTTCAACCTCGTCTCCTGACAAGTACTCTTTACTCGTACCGTGGTATGTGGTCTCTTATGAACTTATTCATATGCTTGCAAGACATTAGACGACATTCCACCGAGAGGGCCCGAGTATATCTATCCGTCATCGGGATGGACAAATCCCACTATTGATCCATATGCCTCAACTCATACTTTCCGGATACTTAATCCCACCTTTATAACCACCCATTTACGCAAGTGGCGTTTGATGTAATCAAAGTACCTTTCCGGTATAAGTGATTTACATGATCTCATGGTCATAAGGACTAGGTAACTATGTATCGAAAGCTTATAGCAAATAACTTAATGACGTGATCTTATGCTACGCTTAATTGGGTGTGTCCATTACATCATTCATACAATGATATAACCTTGTTATTAATAACATCCAATGTTCATGATTATGAAACTAATCATCTATTAATCAACAAGCTAGTTAAGAGGCTTACTAGGGACTCTTTGTTGTTTACATATCACACATGTATCAATGTTTCAGTTAATACAATTATAGCATGGTATATAAACTTTTATCATAAACATAAAGATATATAATAACCACTTTTATTATTGCCTCTTGGGCATATCTCCAACAAGTGGGTGAAACCAGCATCGCCCACTCCACTGCGCGCGAAGCATTTCGCTGAAGCCAACCGCCGCCGCCGCCGACCGATCTCCTCCCCCGCGCCCTTCCCGGCCGGATCCCGCTGCCATGGACCGTCCGCAAGAGCCGCCTGCCGCCGGCGATGCATCTCCTCCGCCCGCGGTGGTCGATGTCGCCGTCGGAGCTGCGCCGAACGCCGGGGTGGTGTCGGCCATGATCTCCGCCACCATCCCGTCGAAGAGGAAGAGGATCCCGAAGGTATTCTTCGAAGCACCTGCGCCGGCGGCCGCAGCAGCGCCGGCCGCAGCTTCGTCGGCCCAAGCCCCGCCGGCTGCCAAGAAGGGGGCCGGTCGAAGACCAAGGCGGCCGGGCCGAGGGGCGTCGCGCCGGCCAAGGTGCGGACAAAGGCCATCAACCGCATCGGCCTCGCGCCTCCACCGCCCTCCAAGGCCACGCCCTCTCCTCCCTCCGTTCCGTCCGATGCGCCGCCCGCGCCGCCGCCATCCACCATTGACGTAGACAAGGTGTTCGATGTTGAGTCCACAACATCCTACATGGACATGCTCAACGATTCCGCGGTGAATTTGGACGCCGGTATGGATGCATTCGATGCCGAGTGCAACGTCGAAGAGATTGATGAGGAGGAGGAGGATGAGGGTGACGAGGAGGAGGTGGTTGAGGTTGATCCGGCTGCCGCCGGTTCTTCGTCGACGCCGAAGCCACGCACGGCAAACTACAGCGAGATCGAAGACACCATCTTGGTCTGTGCTTGGAGCAAGGTGGGGATGGATGCGTGCACCGGAGTGGACCAAGGCGGCAAGCGCTATTGGCAGCGCATTGAGGATCTGTACCACCAGCTGAAGCCTCGCACGAAGAGCATGGCGGACAGATCCTACCGCTCACTTGAAGGCCGATGTAACATCATCAAGCCGGCTTGTTCTCGTTGGAGTGCTGCCATGGATCAAGTGGCCGACAACCCCCCTAGTGGATGCGTGCTGGAGGACTATGTAAGTTTTCCTTGTGTTGATGATGTGAAACTCACAAGCTATCCATATTATGTGTTCATGATGTGGAAACATCTCCTCATACTATTGTTGAGCAGCCCAAGTATGCTAAACAAAGGTACAAGGAAATGGCCGGCTCTAAGAACAAGGACTTTCAATTTCAACATTGCTTTGCCATCCTTCAACATCTTCCTAAGTGGAAGTTGAGGGACAACGAGCCAAAGTGCAAGAAGGAGGCACTTCTCACCATGGATGATGAAGCGGAGGACATGAGTGGGAGAAACACCGGCAAGCCCGAGGGCAACAAGAAGGCCAAGGAGAGGGTCAAGGTAGAACTTGAAGCAGCTAGCTTCCGGGAGAAGTTGGATCAACTCATGAAGTCCAAGGAGGCATTGACGATGAAGACGTTGGAGACCAAGCTCCTCATCACCGACAAGAAGAGTGTGGTGAAGCTTGCCAAGGTGCAAGCAAGGAAGGAGCTTGACATGAAGATGATCGCAGCCAAAGAAGCCAAGGCCATGAAGGAGCTCTTGGCCGAGGAGAGGGAAATCATGATGATGCGCACCGACGGCATGGACGAGGATCAGCTGGCGTGGTGGAAGGAGACCAAGGCGGACATCATTGCGAGGAAGAAGGTTGCGCGTCAAGCTCGTGATCAAGGTGAGTCTCCGGCGAGCGGTGGCGCCGGTGGTGATGGATCCGTTGATGGTTGATCACATTTGGGAATTCCGTGGCTTGAACATTGCCTATGATCGTGTTGTGATGTTAAAATTATGAATTATGCATCACATATTTTGGATGTGCTATGTTTGATGTGAAATTGTTGTGCAAATTGCTTGTCTAAAACCTCGTTTTGAGGGCCGGAAACTCGGACGAGCTAGCAGAGCCGTATCCCCACCCCGTAAAACAGAATATTCTGTTTTACGGGGTGGGGATACGGGCTCGCTAGCTCGTCCGAGTTTTGGCCGACGAAAACTTGGATACTGAGGCCCTTTACTCGTGTTATACGGGCAGAAAATATACGGAACCTGTTAGACTTGCTCTTAGTAGGAATAAGCACGTAGACTTGTTTGTTGTTCCCGTCGACCCATTCCAAGTCTAAATTGGGATGTGATTGTGTTGCGGTGGACTCGCTCATCCACGAGGTCGAGCTTGCATCTCCATTGTGACAGCTTATGCCTGGTAAAAAAAAGACAGGTTGTCAGCTTCAGTAAGTATATTACTGTACTTATATTATTACATTTGCGCACTACTGGTCGTAGCATGTCAACATTGCTCTAGTTGCTGTAAAGAAGGAACTCCTGCTATCAACCAACTTGGGATGATGCCCGTGTACTTTGCAGTCGCGGTCGAACCATATACTCCTCCAGTGCGAAACAAGTGAACTCCCTCATGCGCGCGACCAGATAAGATGATGATGCGAACGTGCGGCAACCAGAGCGTTGCGACCTCGCGCGGTGCGCTCCACCTTCCCTTCCCGATCGACCGTCGCGCATGCAGTTCCTTCCATGGAGCCGCGCACACACGCACAGGAACACCCCGGCCCGTCGCGTCACGCGCGTGCCCAACGTACTGTACCGCACCCATTTGCGGCGCTGTCGATCGCCGCACGCCCGGCCCGGCCGGCCGACCGGGTCATAGTCCGCTCTCTCTCTCTGGATCGCTCCCCCGCCGTGCGTGACCGTGACCGTGACGAGCGACCGATACATACGCGTACGTACTAGACTAGGGGTGGTGTTTTTGTGGCATTTGTGGAAACAAATAACGTATCGGATGGCGCACGCATGCGCGAGTAGGCTTGAGCTTGACCGACCGGAACGGCACAGTGCCCCGGACAGGTACGCTTGCGGCTGCCATTATTCAAGTTTTGCTTTTTTTTACAGGACACACCATTGAATAATGGCGCCCATCCACATACATACCGTGCACGTAAAGACCGCGAGAGACAGGTCGGACCGGTATCTTCTTCGGCGCTACCAAAAAGAGCGTCTGTCACAACAATTTTACACAATATTAAGATGCTTACAAGAACTTCTTAACAAAAAAAAAAAAACTAGTCCGAAGGTAAAATTATAGGTCCACTCTCCGACCTGCACCAGTCAATGGTGTGTCCTGTAAAAAAGGCAAAACTTGAAGTGCCAAAAGTAAAGAAGGCTCCCCACCCCCACCCCCACCCCGCACCCCACACACACACGCGACTTTTCCCCATCTGAAACCCTACCCAGCATCCAGCAACCATGCTGCCGCCGGCACCGGGACCGGCTCTGCCAGACCAACTTCTCGAGGAGATCTTCCTCCGCCTCCCACCGGACGAACCCGCGTGCCTCGTGCGAGCCTCCCTCATCGACAGATTCTGGTTCATAGTTCTCTCCGGCGGTGCGTTCCGTCGTGCGTACGAAAGGTTCCATGGAGATCCCCAATGATTGGCTTCGTTTAATTCCCGTCCTCGAACCCCGTCCCACCCTTGGTAAGCACCACAAAATTCGGAGCACTATCTCTGGGGGAGCCACAAGTACTCTGCGTGGATCTGTCGCCATGTCCTAGTTCTTCTTCAACTTTGGTGTAGTGGTGCTTGTTATTTAAATATTATTATTAACTTTTCATTAAGTTTGATAATTTCCTTGTATTGTGGGCATGCCTAAGCGGGTGATTGGATTATCTGAACCTATAGTTTATTGCAGTATCAGCTATGTGCAATGTTGTTTAACTTTCTCTGAATGCAACTTCCCAAAGTAGATTGATTAGTCTTTTCATTTGAAGTACTCTGGAATTTGCTCTCCCACCTTTGACCCAATCTCTAAATTCACCCCCAAAAGAAGTACAACCGATGAGCTGATGATGAGGGCATATGTCTAGAACTACTTCTTTCTGTTTCTCTCTGCGTTCTAGCTTCCTATTATATCTTAATTTATCTTTCATATTATCTAACGCTACATGTCAAGTGCTCATGTCATAGAGGTTTTGCTTAGCGAGCAATGTTACTGAAATCTTGAGCAATAAAATTTAGGGAAGAACATAGAGTCTGATAGGATATGATTTGCGCGAAGAACTCATAGAGCTTTTTGTTTGCTACAATAGAACAAAGCTGTGAGGTATTTGACTAATATATATTTTAGGCCTACAGTGCACATAATAATAGACTATAAAATATAAATGTACTGAGAGATATGATGTTCACTTGTTTCATCATAGTGTGATAGGCTACCTTGATCATTGCAACAGTTTCAGTATACCAAAATTTCCATATTGGTTTCACCAATTTTTCTTCTTAGACAACATATTTTACTAAAATGCATCAAAACACATTTCATCATGCTTTCTATATAGAAGAGGTATAGCTCCAGTCTAGTCGAACATTTCGATCGTCATCCGTGGAAGAAAATAATTGTCTTCTGAGTTGGTTGACTACCAACAGGTCTCGACACCTTGAATCGTCTCCTCCAGGATGTTGCGTCCTGAACTGCTCCCAATCTCCACATTAAGGGCTCCTTTGATTCAAAGGATTTGCATAGGAATTGTGTAGGATTTTGTTCCTATGGGAAAATTTCCTATATATCATGTTTGATTCATAGGAACATATCCTATAGGAAAAATTCCTATAGGAATCTTGTAGTGTAATTCCTATAGGAAAAAAGCATTAGCTCATACCTCATGAAAAAATTCCTTTGCTACAATCAAACACACTTCATCTTCCTATAGGATTCAAGTAGACATGCCATTCCAATCCTATACCTTTCCTATTCCTATGCTTTTCCTATCCTTTAAATCAAAGGAGCCCTAAGAGTAAATACAACGGTTTGACCCCTTTCTCACATGAAAAATGTCTATTTATCTCTGTTTTTTAACACAATAAAACCGCTTGCTCCGGAGCCGCTAGAGATGCCCTAACAAACATGACCAATACTTTCTGCAAACACGAAACTCCATGATATCCTCCGTCTCCCTGAACGCCAAAACCAGCCATCGAAAGACCGACTGAATCAACATGCGAGAATAAGTCTAGGTTGTGTGGCGTCTAGGATTTTCCCTTTTAGGAGGACATAAAAGAGTTGGCACTTGAACCAGTCCGGGCTTTAACAGCGTAGATTTTCAATGATGCAGATAAATGTTCTTTAGTAAGAGCCGGCAATGTATTTAATGTGTTTCCAATGTGTATCTCCATCTTGGAGAGTGGATTTGGTGTTCAGGGGGTACGTGCGCACCCCCTAGACACCGTTGGATTTGCTTTTAGATTCGCTCTCTCCTAGTAGAGGCTCACGGCGAGCAAACGACCGTGAAATCCCAATCCCCATCTCGATTCTCCTCTCCTCTCGTTCCCATCCTGCTCCTGCCTGCTCCTCCCTCACTGACGAGAGGCCGCGCGCCGCCCCTGCTCCGGCGACGAAGCGCGAGGTGCGGCGGCCGCCCGTCGAGGCCGCCCTCTGGAGCCCCCACCGCCGCATCCGCCGCCCCACCTCCACCTCGCCGGCCCGCCCTGTTTCACCGAGGCATCCGCGTCGCAGGCCCACGGCCCCGCCCCGCCTTCCCCAAATCGAGGTGCAGCGTCGGAGGGCACGGGACATGGTGGGGAGACGGCGTTCCCGGAGCGGGTGGCGGAGGTCGCCGGGAAGATCGGCGGCGTATCCATGGAGCGGCGCGCCAGGATCGTCTGGCTCGCGGAGGAGGCGCTCGGGCGCGCGGCCAAGAACCTCGCCGTCTCCAAGTCCGCGCTGTTGGGTGGCGCTATAGGCCAGGACGCGAGACTGCGCGCCGGGGAAGCGTGCGACGCCATGGAGCTTTGCTGCGACCGCCTGCTGCTTGTCGACCTCCTGCTGGACCCTACGACGCGTGCCCCTGTTCCTGGCGCGGACGGCGACTTCACCGACGACGACGGCAACGGCAGCGTGCGGCTCCGTGCCGCCGGCGCCCTGGAGAAAGAGATGCCGATGGCGGAGGACTGCGCCTCGCTGGTCCACCGCGCAGGCCAGGATGCGTTTGGATCCTGGTCTGTGGCAGCTAGCTAGCTTGATCGCTAATTCCTGGTCTGTGGCAGCTAGCTTGATTGCATCCCGGTGATTGATTGCATCCACTCTGAATATACGGATGGCAGCTAGCTTGATTTCATCCAAAACAATCGCAGAGCTAGGGGCCTCACGTACTGGAGAGTGTTAACGGATCGGATGGATGCCGTTAGACACGTGTCGAGTAGTCAGGGGGTGCGCACGTACCCCCTGGGCACCGGGCTTCATCCGCTCCATCTTGTAGGGCTATATTTAACGTGTCAAGCAGACCATGATGGATTTCGTGAAAACATCATGGATGAAGGAATCAACAAGTATACTGTCCACCATGCAGGGCATGCCCAGACCAGTTGCTTCTTCCACGCTACAAACATGTGTCTATCATGATAATTTCACCATATATTAACTATTTACGATCCTTACAAGAACTTCTTGACAAAAAGAAAAATACAACTAGTATGAAGGTGAAATTATCGTCCACTCTCCAACCTGCACAAGTCAATGGTGCGTCTTGTAAAAGAAGGCAAAACTTGAAGTGCCAAAAGGAAAGAAGGGTAAATAATGAAATCCCCCCCCCCCCACACCCCCACACAAACAGACGCACACACACAATTACAAAGCGGTTAAGACTTTTCCCCATCTGAAACCCTCCCCACCTCCAGCAACCATGCCGTCGCCGGCATCGACTCTGGCAGAAGAAATTCTTGTGGAGATCTTCCTCTGCTTCCAACCGGAAAACCCCGCGTGCCTCCCTCGTCGGCAAATTTTTGTTCAACCTTCTCTCTGGCGATGGGTTCCGAGGTATGTACGACGAGTTCCATGGAGATCCCCCATGATTGGGTTCGTTTATTTCCCGTCCTCAAACCCCGTCCCACCCTTGGTAAGCACCAAAAAATTGGGAGCACTATCTCGACTACTAGGGGAGCCACAAGTACTCTGTGTGGATCTGTCGCCATGTCCTAGTTCTTCTTCAACTTTGGTGTAGTGGTGTTTGTTCTTTAAATATTATCATTAACTTTTCATTAAGCTTGATAATTTCCTTATATTGTGGGCATGCCTAATCGGGTGATTGGATTATTTGAACCTATAGTTTATTGCAGCATCAGCTATATATGTGCAATGTTGTTTAACTTTCTCCGAATGCAACTTCACAAAGTAGATTGGTTAGTATTTCCATTTCAAGAACTCTGGAATTTGCTCTCCCATCTTTGACCCAATCTATAGATTCACCCCCAAAATAAGTACAACCGATGAGGCGATGATGAGGGCATATGTCTAGAGCTACTTCTTTATGTTTTCCAGGAGATAGTGATGGTTCCTGCGTGTTAACTTCCTACATGTCAAGTGCTCATGTCACTGTGGTTTTCCTTAGCTATCAATGTTACTGAAATCTTGAGTTATAGGATTTAGGGAAGAACAGAACCTGATAGGGTATGATTTGCGGGAATAACTCATAGAGCTTTTTATTTGCTACAATAGGTTAGCAAAACTGTGAGGTATTTAACTACTGTATGTTTTAGGCCTACAGTGCACATAATAATAGACTAAAATATCCATGTACTGAGATATGATGTTCACTTTTTTCGTCTTAGTGTGATAGGCTACCTTGATCATTGCAACAGTTTTGGTATATCAAAATTTGCATATTAGTTTCACGGATTTTTCTTCTTAGACAACACATTTACTAAAATGTATCAACACACATTTCATCATGCTTTCTATATAGAAGACGCATAGGTCTAGTCCATTCCAACCTTCGTTCGTCATCCGTGGAAGAAAATGATTGTCTTTTGAGTTGGCTGACTACCAACAGGTCGTGGCACCTTTGAATCGTCTCCTCGAGGATGTTGCCTCGTGAACTGCTCCCAATCTCCACATTAAGGGTATCTACAGAAGTTTGATCTGTTTATGACATGAAAAATGTCTATTTATGTATTTTTTAAGGCAGACAAACAGCTTGTGCCGGACCCGCTAGAGATGCCCTAACAAACATGACCAGTACTTTCTGCAAACCCGAAACTCCATGGTCTCCTCTGTCTCCCTGAACGCCAAAACCAGCCGTCGAAAGACAGGCTGAATCAACATGCCAGAATAAGTCTAGGTTGTATGGCGTCTAGATTTTTTTTCCTTTTAGGAGGACATAAAAGAGTTGGCACGTGGAACAGTCCGGGCTTTAACAACGTGATTTTCAACGATGCGGACATATGTTCTTTAGTGAGAGTCGGCAATGTATTTGACGTGTTTCCAATGTTTATCTCCATCTTGCAGGGCTGTATGTAACGTGTCAAGCACACCATGATAGATTTCGTGAAAAACATCATGGATGAAGGCAACAACAAGTATACTGTCCACCGTGCATGGCATGCTCGGACCAATATGTTCTTCCGTGCTACCAAAAAGAGCGTCTATCACGATAATTCACCATATATTAACTATGTATGATCTTACAAGAACTCCTTGACAAAATTAAAAAGTACAACTAGTCTCAAGGTGAAATTATCGTCCACTCTCCAACCTGCACAATTGAATGGTGCGTCGTGTAAAAGAAGGCAAAACTTGAAGTACCAAAAGGAAAGAAGGGTAAATAATAAAATCCACACCCACACACACAAAAACAAACGCGCACACACAATTACAAAGCGGTTTAGACTTTGCCCCGTCTGAAACCCTCCCCACTTCCAACCAACCATGCCATCGCCGGCACCGGCTTTGTCCGACGAAATTCTCGTGGAGATCTTCCTCCTCTTCCCACCGGACGAACCCGCATGCCTCCTGAGCGCCTCCCTCGTTAGCAGATTCTGATTCAACCTTCTCTCCGGCGGTAACCGTCCCACCCTTAGTAAGCACCACAAAATTCGGAGCACTATATCGACTACAGGGGTGCCACAAGTACTCTGCACGGATCTGTCGCCATGTCCTAGTTCTTCTTCAGCTTTGGCGTAGTGGTGCTTGTTCTTTAAATATTATCATTAACTTTTCATTAAACTTGACAATTTCCTTGGGCATGCCTAGGTGGGTGATTGGATTATTTGAACCTCTAGTTTATTGTAGCATCAGCTATGTGCAATGTTGTTTAACTTTCTCCGAATACAACTTCACAAAGTAGATTAATTAGTCTTTCCATTTCAGGAACTCTGGAATTTGCTCTCCCAGTTTTGACCCAATCTCTAAATTCGTCCCCCAAAAGAAGTACAATCGATCAGTCGATGATGAGGGCATATGTCTAGAGCTACTTCTTTTTGTTTCTCAGGAGATGGTGATGGTTTATGCGTGCTAGCTTCCTATTATGTCTTAATTTATCTTTTCATATTAGGTAACGCTACATCTCAAGTGTTCATGTCACTGTGGTTTTGCTTATCCAGCAATGTTACTGAAATCTTAAGCTATAAAATTTAGGGAAGAAGATCTCATGGAGCTTTTTGTTGCTACAATAGCTCATCAAAATCATGAGGTATTAGTTCTTTAACTATTGTATGTTTTAGGCCTACAGTGCACATAATAATAGACTAAAATATCCATGTATGAAGATATGAAGTTCACTTGTTACGTCAAATTGTGATAGGCTACGTTCATCATTGCAACAGTTTTGATACATCAAGATTTCGATACAGTTTTCATAGATTTTTCTTCTTAGACGACATGTTTTACTCAAATGCATCAACACATATTTTATCATGCATTCTATATAGAAGAGGTATAACTCCATTGCAACCTTCATTCGTCATTGGTGGAAAAAATATTTGTCCTCTAAGTTGGCTGACTACCAACATGTCGTGGTACCTCTGTCTCCTCTAGGATGTTGCCTATTGAACTACTCCTAATTGTTGGAGATATGCCCAAGAGGCAATAATAAATTAGTTATTGTTATATCTTATTGTTCATGATAAATGTTTACATCTCATGCTATAATTGTATTAACCGGAACATTGATACATGTGTGTTATGTAAACAACAAGGAGTCCCTAGTAAGCCTCTTGTATAACTAGCTTGTTGATTAATGGATGATCATGGTTTCGTGATCATGAACATAGGATGTTATTAATAACAAGGTTATGTCATTAGGTGAATGATATAATGGACACACACCCAAATGAGCGTAGCATAAGATCAAGTCATTAAGTTCAATTTGCTATAAGCTTTCGATACATAGTTGCCTAAGTCCTTCGACCATGAGATCATGTAAATCACTTACACCGGAAGGGTACTTTGATTACATCAAACGCCATTGCGTAAATGGGTGGTTATAAAGATGGGATTAAGTATTTGGAAAGTGTGAGTTGAAGCGTATGGATCAATAGTGTGATTTGTCCATCCTGATGACGGATAGATATACTCTGGGCCCTCCCGGTGGAATGTCGGCTGATTAGCTTGCAAGCATATGATTGGATCATAAGAGATGACATACCACGGTACGAGTAAAGAGTACTTGTTGGTAACGAGGTTGAACAAGGTATGGAGATACCGATGATCGAACCTCGGACAAGTAAAATATCGCGAGACAAAGGGAATTGGCATCGTATGTAAATGGTTCAATCGATCACTAAGTCATCGTTGAATATGTGGGAGCCATTATGGATCTCCAGATCCCGCTATTGGTTATTGCTCGGAGAGGAGTCTCGACCATGTCTGCATAGTTCGCGAACCGTAGGGTGACGCGCTTAAGGTTCGATGTCGCATAAGTAGATTCAGAATATGAGTTGGAGTCCGAAGTTTTTGTTCGGAGTCTCGGATGGGATCCGGGACATCACGAGGAGGTCCGGAATGGTCCGGAGAATAAGATTCATATATGGGAAGTCATTTTCCGGGGTTCGGGAAAACTCCGGTGTTTTGACCGGAGCTTCTAGAAGGTTCTAGAGGGCCACCAGTGGGCCCACCACCCCGGGAGAGGCCACATAGGCGCCACATGGCATAGTGGGTCCTACCCACCATGACATGTGGGCCTAGGCCGGCCCCCCCTTAGAGATAAGATCTATCTCTAGTTTAAATGGTTTAAATCTAGAGATAAGATCTATCTCCTAAAATAAATGGTTTAAATTAGGAGATAAGGGGAATACTTGGGGGAGGAGTTTTCCCTCCCCATGTGGCCGGCCAAAGGGGGTAGGTGGGCCCTAGGGGAAACCCTAGGCCGACCCCCCACCTATATAAAGAGGGAGGGGTGGCCGGCCAAGGCACCCCATCCGAAACCCCGGCTGCCCCCTCTCTTTCTCCTCCATATGTCGCGCGAGCTTAGGCGAAGCCCTGCGAGGAATTCTTCTCCACCACCACCACCACGCCGTCGTGCTGCTGGGATTCCGTGGAGATCTACCACACCTCCGCTGCCCACTGGAACGGGGAGAGGAAGGGCTTCATCGACACCGTACGCGCGACCGAGTACGGAAGTGTTGCCGGATTGCAGCACCGGGGATGATCGTCTACACCAACAACGAGATCTAATCTCGTAGGCTTTGGAAATCTTCGAGGGTTAGTCTCACATCAATCTCGTTGCTTCGATCTTGTAGATTAGATCTTGGGTGTTCCATAGATTAGATCTTGGATTTATTCGTCTTTGCGGTAGGAAAATTTTTGTTTTCTATGCAACGAACCCCAACAGTGGTATCAGAGCCATGTCTATGCATAGATCTGTTGCACGAGTAGAACACAATGGTTTTGTGGGCGTTGATGCTTTTGTTGCTTTAGTTTGTGTACTTTGCATCTTGCGGGATGGTGGGATGAAGCGGCCGGGCTAACTTTACATGACCGCGTCTCATGAGACTTGCTCCACGCTTGACATGCAACTTGTATTGCATAAGTGGCTTTGCGGGTGTCCGTCTCTCCCACCATAGTGAAGATTCCAATTTGCACTTTCTATTGTCAACACTAGTATCACCGTTGTGGTTCATGTTCGTAGGTAGATTGGATCTTACTCGAAAACCCTAAACCACGTAAAATATGCAAACCAAATTAGAGGCGTCTAACTTGTTTTTGCAGGGTTTGGTGATGTGATATGGCCATGATGTGATGATGATTATATTTGATGTATGAGATGTTCATTGTTGTATTATGGCAACCGGCAGGAGCCTAATGGTTGTCTTTAATTTTTGTTAAAGACCTGCGTGTCTATTCATCATGTAATAGCTTTATTTCAAGTAGTTGTCATAGTAGCTATAAGTGATGGACAACCATGAAGCGGCGCCACGGACCTTGGTGCAATGCTGGTGATGATGGAGATCATGATCATGTGCTTTGGAGATGGAGATCAAAAGCACAAGAAGAAAGGCCATATCATATCACATATTATGAATTGCATGTGATGTTAATCCTTTATGCATCTTATCTTGCTTAGATCGCGACGGTAGCATTATAAGATGATCCCTCACATTAATATCAAGATAATAAAGTGTTCTCCCCTCGTATGCACCGTTGCTACGGTTCGTCGTTTTGAAGCATCTCGTGATGATCGGATGTGATAGACTCTACGTTCACATACAACGGGTGTAAGCCATGTTTGCACACGCGGAATACTTGGGTTTGCTTGACGAGCCTAGCATGTACAGACATGGCCTCGGGACAATGGAAACCGAAAGGTTGAACACGAGTCATATGGATGATATGATCAACATGTTGATGTTCACCATTGAAGCTACATCATCTCACGTGATGATCGGTTTTGGTGTAGTGGATGTGGATCGTGTGCCACTTAACAACTATGAGGGATGTTGTATTAAGTGGGAGTTCTTTAGTAATTAGATTAAAACATGAACTAATTATCATGAACATAGTCTGAATAGTATTTTGAATTAAATTTGTAGAATTGGCATCCGTTATCTACCATGCGCTAGTCTTGTAATTGAGATAGAAATACTGTTAAGTCTGACAAGTAACTCTACGGGCTGGTACCGTATTGTTAAAGAATCAAGAAATGATTAAGTCCTATTGCAAACTTTTAGTAAACTTCTCATTAATGATTCAAAGAACAATGGTTTCAATTAGTACCTAGAATCATCTTGCCTCCGTGAAACTTGAAGTTCAAATCTGTTTGAAAAGTAAGGAGCTGGAAATTTTGTTTTCAAAAATAAGCAAGGTATGAGATATATGTGATATCTAAGACCTTATTGCAAGATGATAGAATATAATCTAGTGAGACTACATAAACTCATAAGTTTTATGGGAATGTAAGAAGGTTGAAGACGCCAGGCGTCCCAATCCTCCAACTAGTTGGGCACTAACGATATTCGCATATCCATGAAGTGATTGTCCTTAGTATGCACCGTTGCTAAGACTCGTCGTTTCGAAGCATCACGTGATGATCGGGTGTGATAGATTCTACGTGTGCATACAACGGGTACAAGCCAGATTTGCACGAGCGAATACGAGGTTAAACTTTACGAGCCTAGCATGTACGGACATGGTCTCGGAAAGTCGTCATGATATGATGGATAAAATTATGAGTGAAATTGTTCATCATATTACAAAGTTACTAATAGTGAAATCTGGAACACTTGTCATATGATGATCAACTTCAAAGTAAGAACCTCAAGGTTATTGGTATTTGACCAATGGACTTAGAAGTCATTGAAAGTGAAGTGTTTTCTGAGAATGAGGAAAACTAAAAGAGAAACTACAAAAGATATTTTGGCAGAAAGAAAGAAAAGACTAGAAAGTCTAGATCAGGTGTATATAGATGATATACATGTTATGAATGTATTCCTTGTTTTGGTCACACAATGAAATTCTTGGGTAATTGTACCATATTGGTTGGTATGAGGTGTCATACAAAACAACGCAATACAAGAATACAATGGCCTAAGGGACTGACAAGGAATATGGTAGGAATGCACGTCTGGAACAAAAATAAAGTGTTATTGTGTTCGTCGTTGGCATTCTACCTAGCCATTCAGATTTATAATAAAGAACTTTATAATTGTTGTTATGTTCTAGTCAAATGAAAACAATGAGTTGTTCAAATTATGACATATTCCATGTACGATGGATAAGTTATTATAAATCTTTATGGTGAAGCACACATGCATAACACTGACGCTAAAATGCCATAAGGCAAATGATATGAATTCCACTCATTAGTGGAACCGCCATTTAGGTCATGTTAGAAAGGAACGCATGAAGGAACTCCATTTGAATGGATTTTTGGAGTCATTCGACTTGGAATCATTTGGCGCTTGCAAATCTCTTCTAAAAGAGAATGACTTAAATACCGTTCATAGGCCAAGAGTTGAACGGGCAACTAACTTAGTGGAAACATACATGATGATGTATATTGTTCACTGGGCATAGTTGTGTGCGGGAGATTCTTTTACTTCATGAAAACTTCTAACAATGAATTGAGTATATATATGTGGATATATTCGATAAGGAAGAAGTTTGAAAACATTTGAATGGATTCAAATAAGTTTTAGCATGAAGTGAAAATCATCGTAATAGAAAAGTCAAATATCTATGATTGGATCATGGTGGAAATATTTGAATTACGAGTTTCAGCGAACATCTAAGAGATTTATGAAATTGTTCTACAACTCACGTTTCTTGGAGTATCATGATGATGATGGAGTATCCAAGAGACGTATCCAAACCTGTTGGATTGATGATGAGATAAAATAAAATGACGCCATTATATTTTTGTGGATTACGCTTTAGAGACTATCGCTTTTACACTAAATAGAGCATCATCATGATCCATTGAAATGACACCATATGAGTTATGGCATGGGTATAAACCCTAAATAGTCCTTTCATAAATTTTGGTATGCATAGCATAAGTAAATGAGTTTACAACCAAAATCGGATAAATGTCTTTGTTGATTATCCCATGAAATTGATTGGGAATTCTTTCCACTATGAAGTCAAAGACAAAAGTGTTTGTCGATGTTTCTTACTTATTTCAAAGAAATTGTTTCTAGCGAACTATTTGAGTGGGAGGACAATGGAACTTGATAAGGTTTATGAACCCGAGCATGATGATCGTAGTAGCACAACATCGGAAATGGTTCGGAAGCGGCTACGAAGATCATGGCTCCCATGTCTACAATGTGTTATAGTCATGGAGATCAAAGTACTTATTGAACCTTGTAGATGTGGTTTATTTTGTGGTCAAATAAATGATTTGTGGACAAAGGATTGTTTTTGAACAATGATAAACCAACTACATACAAAGAAGTTATGATGGGCCCTGACTCCGTTAAAATGGCTATGCGCCATGAAATCCAAGATAGGTGAATACTTTTTGAAAGTAAATGGATCTATAAAGTAGATGGACTTGGATGGAATATCCTTAAAGACGCTTGACTTATCGAAAAGCAGTTTACGAAAAAGTTCAAAGAGTTGACTACGATAAGATTAGATCTTCTGTGGCAATGGTTATAGTCTATGTGGATTATTCTAGTAATCGCTACATATTTCTTTTATGAGATATGATAGTAGGATGGCAGAAATACATTCCTTACCAGAAGTGTGTATGAAGGATGTATACTAGATACAACCAAGATTTTTGTTAGTCCGTGGAATACTAGATAGGTATACAAACTTCAATTGGATGAAGTGAGTATCGCGGAGTTGGAATCTTCACTGGATGAAATAATCAAAGAGTTTTGATTCCATCAGAAACGATGAAGATGCTTGCATTTGCAAGAAATTAAGTGGGAGTACTGAGACATATTTATAATACTTTATGTAGATGACATATCGTTGATTATAAATAGTGTAATTATATAATTGATTTAAAAGTTTTCATTGAGAATTAACATCAATGAAAGGATATGAATTGAAACATATTTAGTGTCAAGATCTATGAAGATAGATAGAAACACATAATAAGTTTAAGTTTAAGTACATAGAATAGATATTGAAGTAGTTCAATTAAGAAGGTGTTCTTTTCATGTGAAGGTTTAACAAGACTTGAGTGTATTTGACACTCGATGAGTAAATACACATGAGTGATTTTAGATCACGAATAATATGTACAAAGTCAGAAGTCCTGTGCTCTAAAGTGTTACGAGCATGTACCAGAATGATTCATGTAATGATCATTGGACAACAGTAAGAATATCCCTGAGTACTTTAGAAGAACCAAGGATATATATATATAGTTTTTATATGGGGTAATGACAAACAAATCGCTGTAAGGTGTTGCACCGATATTAGTTTGGTCACATATAAAAATAAAATTTCAATCTCAATTAGGCTAAGAGTTATTTAAAAGGTAGCACAATGAGCTAGAACAAGTCTATGCTAGATTTGGATGAGTTCTAAATATTGTGACGGATTCTACAAACGAAGGCGAGTATGTCATTGTTTTGACAATGACCGAGGATGTTAAGTCGAAGAGTTCTTGGAGAACTTGGTGTAGTTTCGACGAGTGTCGGAATTTTGAAGCTATATTGTGTGACAATATTAGTGACTTATTTCGGACCGCGGAATTAAGGTTCCACCAGAGGACTAAGCATATACAATTAATGCCGACTCATTTGGAAAATGAGTGATGCGTTGAGACGCAAATGAATTGCAAAAAACATACGTTTCTGAGCATGTCAGATCCGTTGACTAAAACCTCTCCCGTGAGCAAAACATGATAAGCACCAGAAGGTCAAGGTGTTATATCTTTACATATGTAAACTAGATTATTGACTCTAGTGCAAGTGGGAGACTGTTGGAGATATGCCCAAGAGGCAATAATAAATTAGTTATTGTTATATCTTATTGTTCATGATAAATGTTTACATCTCATGCTATAATTGTATTAACCGGAACATTGATACATGTGTGTTATGTAAACAACAAGGAGTCCCTAGTAAGCCTCTTGTATAACTAGCTTGTTGATTAATGGATGATCATGGTTTCGTGATCATGAACATAGGATGTTATTAATAACAAGGTTATGTCATTAGGTGAATGATATAATGGACACACACCCAAATGAGCGTAGCATAAGATCAAGTCATTAAGTTCAATTTGCTATAAGCTTTCGATACATAGTTGCCTAAGTCCTTCGACCATGAGATCATGTAAATCACTTACACCGGAAGGGTACTTTGATTACATCAAACGCCATTGCGTAAATGGGTGGTTATAAAGATGGGATTAAGTATTTGGAAAGTGTGAGTTGAAGCGTATGGATCAATAGTGGGATTTGTCCATCCTGATGACGGATAGATATACTCTGGGCCCTCTCGGTGGAATGTCGGCTGATTAGCTTGCAAGCATATGATTGGATCATAAGAGATGACATACCACGGTACGAGTAAAGAGTACTTGTTGGTAACGAGGTTGAACAAGGTATGGAGATACCGATGATCGAACCTCGGACAAGTAAAATATCGCGAGACAAAGGGAATTGGCATCGTATGTAAATGGTTCAATCGATCACTAAGTCATCGTTGAATATGTGGGAGCCATTATGGATCTCCAGATCCCGCTATTGGTTATTGCTCGGAGAGGAGTCTCGACCATGTCTGCATAGTTCGCGAACCGTAGGGTGACGCGCTTAAGGTTCGATGTCGCATAAGTAGATTCGGAATATGAGTTGGAGTCCGAAGTTTTTGTTCGGAGTCTCGGATGGGATCCGGGACATCACGAGGAGGTCCGGAATGGTCCGGAGAATAAGATTCATATATGGGAAGTCATTTTCCGGGGTTCGGGAAAAAGTCCGGTGTTTTGACCGGAGCTTCTAGAAGGTTCTAGAGGGCCACCAGTGGGCCCACCACCCCGGGAGAGGCCACATAGGCGCCACATGGCATAGTGGGTCCTACCCACCATGACATGTGGGCCTAGGCCGGCCCCCTTAGAGATAAGATCTATCTCTAGTTTAAATGGTTTAAATCTAGAGATAAGATCTATCTCCTAAAATAAATGGTTTAAATTAGGAGATAAGGGGAATACTTGGGGGAGGAGTTTTCCCTCCCCATGTGGCCGGCCAAAGGGGGTAGGTGGGCCCTAGGGGAAACCCTAGGCCGACACCCCACCTATATAAAGAGGGGAGGGGGTGGCCGGCCAAGGCACCCCATCCAGAAACCCTGGCTGCCCCCTCTCTTTCTCCTCCATATGCTGCGCAGGCTTAGGCGAAGCCCTGCAGCAATTCTTCTCCACCACCACCACCACGTCGTCGTGCTGCTGGGATTCCGTGGAGATCTACCACACCTCCGCTGCCCGCTGGAACGGGGAGAGGAAGGGCTTCATCGACACCGTACGCGCGACCGAGTACGGAAGTGCTCGCCGGATTGCGGCACCGGGGATGATCGTCTACACCAACAACGAGATCTAATCTCGTAGGCTTTGGAAATCTTCGAGGGTTAGTCTCACATCAATCTCGTTGCTTCGATCTTGTAGATTAGATCTTGGGTGTTCCATAGATTAGATCTTGGATTTATTCGTCTTTGCGGTAGGAAAATTTTTGTTTTCTATGCAACGAACCCCAACACTAATCTCCACATTAAGGGCATTTCCAGCACTTCGATACATTTTTGACATGAAAAAAGTCTGTTTGAGTTAGACTGCGGACACCAAAATGACTGTCCGACCATGTTTCTCTATTTGGGTCGAGGTAGCTCCAGCGGCCCGATGCATTTTGGTTAAGTCTATCCATTTATAGATTATTTCTCAGCATATTTTCAACCTAAATAATGAAAATATAATAATGTTGCATTAAAATAATGGTGAGTTCCTTATTACATAAAAAAGAAAATGAATGATAAAGTTCACATGCAATGTTCCTTATTACATCACAATTAAACAAATAAAATTACATGCGATGACTACTCCTCCTTCTCCTCATGTCTTTGCCAATGTTCATTGATGCTCAATAATATTCGCTTGGAGACGAGCGGATATATGGCTATCACATAGCTTGGTGTGCTTATGTAGAAACTCCCCAAACGTTGCTGCCCTTACCTGCGGCTCAACCAACGTATCCCGAAATTGGCATCCTTGCTCATGGAGTATGTCATCACGCTCTTGCTTAATGATCATGTTGTGCATGATCAGACAAGCAAGCGTCACCTCATGCATGGTTTGAACATTCTTTGTTCTAGTAGGGCGCATGTAATAGCCCACCGATCTTGCAGCACACCAAATACCAGCGCCACATCTTTCCTGCAAGCCTCTTGCCTCTAGACAAACCTCTTTGTTTTATCTGTTGTAGGATTACGAACTGTCTTCACTAGTGTGGCTCAGTCCCGATAGATGCCGTCAACAAGATAATATTGTTTGTCGTATGCATTTTCATTGGTCTCATAACTGACTACAGGAGAATTTCCTTTTACAAGCCTAGAGAATACCGGAGCGATGGAGCAAGTTCATGTTATTGTGGGAACCGGCCACGCCAGTAAAGGAGTGACAAATCCACATATCATGTGATCCAATATATGGTTCGATCATCTCCGGAAACCTTCTTGCCTCGTTGATCGACAACAGCCGGGCAATGTTGGCAACAGTTGGCTCTCTCACGTAAAGATCGCGGAACACCGCAATCATAACTCGGTAGAACATGCACGTCGCCTCCAAGCAGGTGGTCTCTCGCTCATTCGCATGTACTCGTCATCAGCCACTCCATACGCAAGCATACTAATAATCGTGAAACACTTATGATATGAGGCGAAGCCTAGCTTACCAGTGACATCGGGCATGCATCCGAAGTAGGAGTCGCAGTCTCTCACGCCCCGTAGAATAGTCAAGAACAAGTTTCCTGACATCTAATAGCGCAGCCGGAACACGGCCTCCGTGAAAACCGGGTTGGCGGGATGGAAGTAGTCCCGATACTGCCGACGCTTTTCCACCAAAGTTTGCGCACTACTTGTGAGTTGCATGTCAACACCAATGATCTAGTTGATCTAAAGAAGTTGCTCGATAAAGAAGGAGCTCCTGGTATCAACCAACTTGGGACGATATATACCCGTGTACGGTGTACTTTGCAGTCGCGATCGAACCATAGTATACTCCGTTGCGGCACTGCGAACCGTGCACGCGCGGTGCGCTCCACCTTCCCCGACCGGCGACCGCGCGCAGTTCCATCGAGCCGCACACGCACAGGACACGCGCGTCCCGGTCACCCCGTACGTCGCCGGTGCGGCCCATTTACGGCGCTGTCGACGCGCGTCCCCCGTCGATCCATCCACTGGCCACGCGCGCTCTCTCTCTCTCGCCCGCCCGGCCCGGCCCGGCCCGGTCCGTGAATGACTGACCACGACCGTGAGCCCGTACGTACGTGACGAGCGACGGATACGCGTACGTACGTAGGTACCACGTATGCATTTGTAGAAACGGATAACGTTTCCGATGGACCACGCTGCACGCGTAGGCTTGAGCGCATCTCCAACGGCGCGACCCCATTTTTGCGTCCGCCTAAACCGATAATACGTGTGGTACCAACTTCAGCGAGACGACGTATAGTGATCGGGTGTCCGCAACGACGCAAACGTGATCCAAATATGCGCTAGGTTTGCGTCTCTGCGGACACGACGCGGATGAAGCGGTCGTCCGCCCGATCCTCGCACATGCTCGTCTGGCAGGAGCACAGCTGCTTCGTCTTCTGCGGTATTACTTACGGGCCGCGCTGCAACCTTTCCAGGGCCGCGTTAATGGCGCGCCTCAGCTGGACGGCGTCGCAGTGGCAGGGCATTGACGACGAGATGACGTCTGAGCCTCTTAAAGGAAGTTGCCGGCGCCCATTTTTCCGACCACACCATTGCCACAGCTCACACTATCCACCCGACCGACGCCATGGGAAAAAATGCTGGCCGTTCCGCAAGAACAAGAACGACCACGAGGCTAGCGGCTCGCGGTTCAGCAAGAAGTCACCGGTCGAGCGGTACGTCTGCGTCGAGCTCGCACGCCGCCTTTCGGAGGAAAACCTGTCGATACCATGGGCGGACGCAAACCTGCCTAGAGGGGGCTGGTACCTCAACTCAAGGCTTGTTGGTCCCCCCGTGCCGCGCGAGGGCCGAGAGCGCCGGGACGAGCTGCGCCGCCGCCGAGCAATCTTGCCGCCGAATCTCCGGGAAGATCTGGCGTGCGCGCTCAAATCCTATAACTAGATCTCTTTCGCGACGTGGGAGTTCGACGCGCGCCGCCGCGCTGGCTACCTCGGCGACGTTGACTACTTCGACTGCGAGATCGCCGCGGAAGAAGAAAAGAACGACCAGAAGGACGCGGACGAGGACACGGACATGGCAGAGTACGACCACGACGATGGCGGGCCGGCGTGGGATCCGGAGACCCAGCCGCCGGACATTACCGAGGAGGAGGCCATTGCCATGTCACTAGCTAACAGCGAGCTCGACGAGCTCACTTTGTGGGACGGGCTCGCAATCCAGCTCGCACTGGGGAGGTCGACGTCTCCTCCGGCCACACGAACGCATTCCAACGACCGCGCTCCGGCTGCTGCTCCGGCCTGAGATCCCTGGCCACCTTCACCACAGTCTCTTGCGCAGGCGTCGGTCTGGCCGCAGTTGCCGCAGCCCGCAGCCTGCCGTGCCTCCTCCACCGCCGGTGTACCAACTTCCATGGTCGACGCTGGAGTTCATCGACCTCATCAGTGACGACGACCAGTAGGCAGTACCTAGTTTTACCACGCATTTATGGCCTTTTTATATTTTTCATTAATGTAAATTATAATTTTATAAATGAAAAAATAAATTATGCGTCGTGTCGCTGGACTCACCCGATACAAACAAATGATTCAGCGGACGCAAACGGTTTGAGCGTCCGAACGTCGCCCCGTGGGAGAGGCCTTGACCGACCGGAGGAGCACAGTGCCCCGGACAGGTACGCCTGCGGCTACCCGTTCGCCTGCATCCATGCACCGTGCACGTGGGGCCTCACTCGAATAATGGCGCCCATCCACATACACACCGGGGACCCGCCGGCCCGTACGTCCGGAGAGACCGCGAGAGACAGGTCGGACTTAGTGCGTCCAGTACAAGACATACTTCACCCGTATGCTACGTACCATGTACGAGCTGTGCACGTACGTATACTGCCTGAGCTGAGCTGAAAGCCTGAAAGAAAGAGTGATGGATTGTACATTCGTAGATAGAGGTGTCGCTCAGATCCGTTACTCCACAATGGGGCTACACCTACTGCTAGCTAGCTCGACGCAGCCGAAGCGTACATATACCTGGCTCCCGTCTCGCCAACCGTGCGCGTCGTGGTCGGCACGGACGTCCCCGTTAGGCCATGTACGATGTGAGCTATTTAGAGGGGTGTTTATAAAAATAAATCAAACACATTTTGCTAAGCATCACAATTTACCAATGTTTATGTTATCTTTTCTTGAGATTCCAAAAGGGGTTTTAAAAAGACTCGATTTTTATCGATCTAGATTCTTTTAGCAAGAAGATGGAGAAAAACGGAAATATAGACTAACAAAATGGAACATTATATGTAGGCCGAAAGATCAAGGTGGTCTTGGTATTAAGGTTCTAGAATTAAAAAATAAATGCCTTCTAAGTAAATGGCTTTTCAAATTATTGAATGAAGAAGGGGTTTGGCACGAGGTACTACACAATAAATATCTATCTCAAAAGCTCTCTCAAGTTCAGGTTAAACCATTTGATTCTCCTTTTTGAAAGGGACTAATGCATGTGAAAGATGATTTCTTTGCACAAGGTCACTTTAATTTAGGTGATGGTTCGGCTGTTAGATTTTGGGAGGACGTTTGGTTGGGAGATAAGATTTTAGCTCAGCAGTATCCATCTTTATATCACATTGTGCAACATAGAAATGTCTTAGTTGCGGAAGTGTTAGCTCAAGTACCTCTGAATATTCAGTTTAGGAGAGTGTTAAATGTGAACAAATGGACGGCTTGGCTGCATTTGTGCATACGTCTAATGAATGTTAATCTTGGTGATGAACCCGATACTTTTTCTTGGAATCTTACAACCTCAGGAATATTCGCTGTTAAATCTATGTATGAAGACTTGATGAATGACTACACTCCTTTTCTGCGGAAATATTTATGAAAGCTTAAAATCCCGCTAAAGATAATTTTTTATGTGGTTTCTCAATAATAAAGTATTGTTGAATTAGAGATGGTGTACGAAGTGTTGTTTTTGCGGTGCACAAGAATCCATCGAACACATGTTTTTAGTTTGTCTTTTTGCAAAATTACTATGGCTCATGGTTTACTTCGCTTTTGATCTCCCACCCCCAACAAATATTACCAATATATTTGGCAATTGGTTTAATGGAGTTGACAAAAAAGCAAAAGATCGAATATGCATTTGTGTGTCGGCTTTGTGGTGGTCAATATGGAGGTGCCGGAATAATATTGTGTTTAACAATTGAACTTCTTTCAATATTATGCAGGCTATTTATATGGTCGTCCATTGGGTGCAACTGTGGGCGTTACTCCTTCCTCAGGATCAGCGGGTGTTTATGGATACTGGATGCAACCATCTCCAGACGGTCGCTCAGGATATCTTGTCCCAGGCTGGATGGTGTCACACTAGTCGACTACAGGATGCTTAGTTGGCTTAGTTTTGATGTTTCGCTGGTTGATTTATGTATCGACCATGAGTGATCCATGAATCTTGTATTAAATACCACTTTGTTTTTGGATTTTACCGTGTGCATCATCATGATGCAGAGGCTGGGATGTTATCCCCTTTTCGAAAAAAAACATGAGAGGTGTCTAGTTAGGCATCTGATTAGTATAAATAAACATCGATGTTTCAATAAAAATCGGTTTATTTTTCTAAACATTCGTCTAAGTATCTTCTATTGTACATGTTCTTAGATCATTCATCTCCCGGTAGAACGTCCAACGAAGCCGTTTGTTTGGCCCATATTGACAGACGTCGGTGGAGATGCGTATATTGGGAGGTTCCTTAAAACGTCGGCCTATATATAAAACATCGTATAAAGGTAAACAAATATCGCAATGGTAAACGTTAAAATTGGGTATTTCCTATCTTTTTTCTTCCCACGCGCCTCATCCTCAGTCCGTACCAGTTACGTTATCAACACGCCCTGCCCACAGTACGTCGTCGTGTCGCCCATCTCCACGAACAGGTCGAGGCCACCCAACTGCGCCCAAGTCCACCCTGATTTGGATATATGGCGGCCGATTCCAACGAGCACTGAGCATGCTCGTGTGCCACAACCCTGCCATAGGACGTGGAGCGCGAGTTTGCGTTCATGGAGGTGCGTCACTCCTTGCTCGTGTGTCGCGTCGTGGCGAGACGATCGTCCGCGGCACCAAGACGGCGACAAGGTGGCCTACGACTCCATGGTGCATGTGCCCACGGCGGTTGGCATACATCATGGAGAGGACGACACCGAGCTAATGGTGTTCAACTTCATGGTTGGAGACGACAGACAACACATTCCGAAGAAGGTGGCCATATTCCGACGAGTTTCATGGCGCAAGAGCGCCAACACGTCCTAAAACTTCACTCCTACAAATGGTCAACGACAGACGAGCTCCACAACGCAAGAGCACCAACACATCCTAAAACTCCACTTCTACAAATGGTCAACGAATTTTAGGGGGCACCCGAAAAATGGCTCCCCACTTTAGATACGGCAAGGGATGAGAGGTTTGTTTGAAAAGATTCCTCAAAAATTTGAAAATTCAGTCCAGTTGGAATGGACATATTTTGCACGCATAACTGTAAAATAGGAGCAATTAATATACTTAATACTAGCAATTAAATCACGGGTTTGGTTCAGATGCTGCAGGGGCCGTGGTCAACGCAGTCGAGATCGGCCGCAACATGTGCGTTCTGCCGGCGTACGTAGGATTACGCTGCCGGAGTACACGATCGAACCTCAGCGGCGCGGCTCGTGCAGCCGCAAACCAAGCATCTACGGGCGCACTGTTGATTAGGGATTTGATTACCACTTTGCCTTCTTAGTGTGGTCCTGGTAGCAGTACGTCCGGCCTGGGCTACACTAACACTACTAGCTTGCTTTGCTTGGTTAAATAACACCATGAGCTTGTTGGTGTCTGACAGTGGACATTGATTATTGCGAACCAAAAGAAACTGTCTGCTGCACACAGCACACACCGTGCTTTGCTTTCTTTAGCACGAGATGGATCATTTTGCATGGTTCGCTATTGATTGCCCCAGCAATCCAGATTTTTTTTTGGGTTAAACTAGCAGGTGGTTTAAGTTTCACTCCTATCTACTCCATTCGATTCATATTACCAATCATTAATATGTATATATCTAAATATATTTTAGTTAGATAAATACGCATCAATGATAAGATCGGAAGGAGTAATAGAAAGTTACATCAATTGGTTTTTGGTTAGCATCGTTGTAAAATAATGTATATACATTGTGTATATGTATTTTTTTTTCCTTTTTTACAATGATGTACCAGTAATGCTGGTTTATTTGTTAGAGGGTACTTGTATAGATTTATTGGGGTGCCTATTTTGTTTTTTTCTCTACGAGGGTAGACTATACACAACGTGTTTAGCTGTTTATAGCTTCAGTAATATTTTGGAGTGGTTCTATGTGCTGTGTGTTTGTAAAATCTAGGAGAAGTTGTATCCTTCGGCTTTAGAATAATCCATGTATAAATATTATGGCCTTTCTATATGTACCCTATTTTTTCTTCACATAAGTGGTACCTAGAAAACTTGTTTAGATTTTGTCCTTGCAGGATATTAATAATGATAGGATGATTCTAGAGTAGTCCACTAAGCCCAAATTTCTATGAGACTTGCACTTTTAGGGTCTGTTCGGTTCTAGGATGCAGATGAATGGAACGGAATGGTTCCATCCTTTTGAGCGATTCCTGTGTTCGGTTCGATTATGGAATGGAACGAAGTGGTTCCTCGGAACGGAATATTCCTCGTAGATGCGGAACCAACCGATCCGCCCGAATCGGCCGGACGTGGGGGAACGGCTCGCTAATCGCTCGCTAATCTTCCTCTTCCAACCGAGTCGCACACCGCGCCGCGCCTGCTCGCTCGTCATCCGTGCCGCGCCTGGCTACGCCCGCGCGCGCCCCACCGGCCGGCCCAGCCTCGCCAGCATCCACGGTGGCGGCGGCCTCGCCTAGCCGCGACGACGTCCACGGCGGGGGCGAGCTCGCATCCACGGTGGCGGCGGCCTCGCCTAGCCGCGACGACGTCCACGGCGGGGGCGAGGGAGCTCGACGGCGGGAGCGCGAGGGAGCTCGACGGCGGCGGCGGCTGGCCAGGCTCGCACGGGAGCTCAGCCGGCGGCAGGTAGGAGCAAGGCGCGGCGTCAGGCCGGGAGCGGCGGCGGGATCCAGGGACGGCGTTGACCCAATTTTGCCTCTTTCACTTCCGATTTTGATCCAGGGACGGCAGTTCCATTCGATTTGGCAATGATTAATTAAATTTAGGCACTAATTCGATTTGGTTCCATTCACATTTTTTAGTATGAACCGAACGTGGGAACGGATTGGAATGGGATGAGGTGGAATGGAATGGAATGGAACCATTCCATTCCATTCCACTTGATCTGAAAACCGAACAGACCCTTACTTTTTTTTTATGGAATGACAGACATTACAAAATGTACTTGTATTATTACTATAATCTAGGCCCGTATGGTCTTTCTATATATCTTATTAATTATTATGATTCACAAATTGTACTTGGATGTATATAAATTCATGATGCACGTGCAGTCATCGATTGATTTTTATATAGTAAAATAGCTATAAACCATGTATTGCATATAATTTTTTTCTTCTTTTCACGTGAGATTTAACATTAACATGGGTTCAATTGTTTGGAATTTGGTAAATTAATATATTATTACAACATGCGATGTAATAAATATATTATCGTTGCAGGGTATTTATATAGATTTACTAGTTTTTACTTTCTTTGGTACACAAGGATCAACTTGACATCACATTGCATTGTTCACTAGTGACTGGCTACACTACAATCGAGGATTCTTTGGCGTAAATTAAGAAGGGTTTCAAGTGTGTCTTTCCGATCTAGTAGCAAGTTGCATCGATTGACTTTTATTAGCATCATCGTAAACTTCACGTATTGGATGTAAGTTTTTTTCTTCCATGCAAGATGTATGCTTAAATTGTTTTTCGTTTGGTTTGTTCATATATTACAACACACGACATAATAATGGTACCATCTTGCAGTGTATTTAGTATTAAATAAATTTATTAGGGTTTCTACCTTATTTTTTCTACATAAGGATCAGCTTTAAATAATGTATTTGTTGAACCGGAGCCTCTAGAATGCTTTGGAGTGGTTCTTTGAGTGAACTGAAAGGGGCTTTGAGTGTGCCCGTCAAATCTAGTACCAGAAAGTTGTACTACTTGACTTTAGAATAATTCAGATGTAAGCTCAATGCATTTCTATGTGTATATTCTTCTTCTTCGCGTGGTTGTACATGGAACGCCATGTTTAGGGTCCGTCCTCATATTATATTACTACAACATGCCACATAATAATGGTAACATCCTTGTAGAGTAGAGCACTACACACAAAGTTAGACCAGTCTTGTGCTTCACTTTTCTTTACACAATGATTAACTTTACAAAATGCAGTTATATTGTTTGAATAACCAGTCTTCAAGAACGTTCGGAGCCGTCGACGTATGACCGTCCTATGTACAAGATAAACAAATATGGGTTGTAGATGGCACCAGATGCAGATGGGCGGGTGTATAAAAAACTCATAGTGCACGTGAGTTCATAAAAAACAAGATTAAATTACTCAAACAAGTTGTTAGTCTTTTGTATTATTCTACAGTCTATCGGTACCGTTACAAAAAAGACAATCGATAAAACTATAAACACCATGGCATTTTAGATAGGTAATATTTTAAACCCTGTCTCTTACCCGCCAGATCCAAGCCTATGCTCCAAATTTTCAGAAAGAAAATGGCAAGTGCAGACGGCTAAAAAACCCATGGGAAAAAGAAAAGCTTGGTGCACCTCCGGCGGTAGCGCGACACGTTAGCGAGCTTCTTCCCGAACAGCAGCGTTGCGTGTGGGCGTAGCGAATAGGGAACCTCCGCTGCACAAAAATAGTTTAGCAGTGATGCCCTTGGCCTCCTGGACGTCCCATCTCTCTTTCCTTTTCTCCAACTGGCCCCCCTCCTCTCCTCGTCCTCCTCCTCCTCATCCCCCCATGGCCTCCACCACCACCGCCTCCTCCTCAACCTCCCACCACCACTACTTCTACTCCTCCCACCTCGCCCTCGCCTCCCGCGGCCACCGCGCTCCCACGCCATAGACACGCTTCCGCACGTACGAGCCTACTACTACTTCCAACCGAGCTAGCTGGGAGGTCGGCGGCGGTGGTGGCGAGTAGGAGGAGGAGGAGGCGGCGCACGCGCGGTTTGGGCCCGGATCGGAGATGGTGCTGGATCTCAATGTGGAGTCGCCGGCGGACTCCGGCACGTCCAGCTCGTCCGTCCTCAACTCCGGGGACGCCGGCGCCTTCCGGTTCGGCCTGCTCGGGAGCCCCGACGACGACGACTGGTCCGGGGAGGTGGCCCCGGCCGCTTCCGCGTCCGCGTACGTCACTCGGCAGCTCTTCCCCGCGACGGCGCCCGGGCACGCCGCGGCCGGGATGATGATGCACCCGGACCCGGCGCCCGTGCCGGCGCCGGCGTGGCAGCCGCGCCGCGCCGAGGAGCTCGGCGTGGGGCAGCGGGTGGCGGTCCCGAAGAAGACGCGCCGCGGGCCGAGGTCCCGCAGCTCGCAGTACCGGGGCGTCACCTTCTACAGGCGGACCGGCCGCTGGGAGTCGCACATCTGGTTAGCCTCTCGCCTAGCTACCTGCTACTACTCCCTGATTAATTAGCTTACCAAAACCATCAATTAATCGTTTCCATTTCGGTCTGATTCGGGTAGGGATTGCGGGAAGCAGGTCTACCTAGGTGAGCTCAAATCCCAGCTCCAGCTCTACTATCTGTTCATGATTACTCTCTGCTGATGTTATCTAATTTCTCCAGGTGGCTTCGACACCGCGCACTCGGCCGCCAGGTTAATCAATCAAGCTTCCTACTAGTTTGAACTTTCACCTCATGTAGTGCTCTCGAATGGATTGGATCATGAGCTGTACTGAATCACGCCTTGCGCAGGGCCTACGATCGCGCGGCGATCAAGTTCCGGGGCCTGGACGCCGACATCAACTTCAATCTGAGCGACTACGAGGAGGATCTGAAGCAGGTAACCAACTAAATTAGGCAGTAGCTAAACTGCTAAACTCTTTCAGCTTATATAAATGTGGGCGCCTGAAACATACGTATATCGGTGAGTCTGATGGCGGCGGTGGGTGGGCGTTGTTGTTTTTGCCAGATGAGGAACTGGACCAAGGAGGAGTTCGTGCACATCCTCCGCCGCCAGAGCACGGGCTTCGCCAGGGGCAGCTCAAAGTACCGCGGCGTCACGCTCCACAAGTGCGGCCGCTGGGAGGCGAGGATGGGCCAGCTGCTCGGCAAGAAGTAACCTCACTCTGCCACCCACTAATTTTGGTCTTCATCTTCACATAAACAAAAATATCTGAATGAACCTGCCGGACTAATAATTTGTCAATGGGTGGAGGTCACGCAGCACAGCTAGCTGACTGTTCATGCTAGGGACATCACATTTAATTTGATTGCCCGTAGGAAATCTATCTTCAAGATTAGTTTTAGTGGGATAGTGAAGTTAATCCATATGCTCCTGGTTGCTGTTAGGGCGTCCTGTTTAGTGCTGGTGAAACGTCCACTTCCCGCTACACTCGATTGCAGAGACCTATTTGGAGCAACTGTTAGGTTCCACATATATATGAGTTGGCGAAATGATACAGTCCTTGCACATTATAGCTCAGAACAGAATTCTCAGAGTAGCCATCACTCCCCTTGTTGAGAAGTCATCTCATTGCTGATATTTACATTACTACACGCAGGTACATATACCTCGGGCTGTTTGACAGCGAAGTCGAAGCTGCAAGGTACCACTAATTTGCACTGATCATTGTGAAACAAGCATGCATAGTCACAAAAACTTCCTTAATCTCCGCTCACTCTCCTGTCCTGCTTGATCTTTGGTTTAGAGCTTACGACAGGGCAGCCATTCGCTTCAACGGGAGGGAAGCTGTGACTAATTTCGACACTAGCTCCTACAACGGGGATCCACCACCAGACACCGAAACTGAGGGTACTTCCACAATCGCTCTCACACCCATCGAATTTTCACTGTCATACCAAACTTTGTCTCATGGTTACATATAACGTTTCCTCAGCGATCGTTGATGCGGATGCCCTTGACTTGGATCTGCGGATGTCGCAACCTCACGCGCCTGAGTCGAAGAGGGGCAACATCATGGCCGGTCTCCAGTTACCTTTCCCTGAATCTTCAAGCGCGATGGTCAATCAGGTAAGGAAACTTGAGCATTTAAACAGTGGTGGTTACATTGCTGTTAGAGATAGTTTCGTGTGCGCACCAGCAAGAGTGTCGGTTGAGATATTAATGATCCGAGCAAAGTATATTAAACTTACGATATTTGTACTGCCTTTTGATATTGCTGTAGCCAATGAGCTCATCTTCCCAGTGGGCTGTGCATCAACATAGCACAGCGGTACCACCTCAGCAGCACCAACGCTTGTACCCATCTGCTTGTCCCGGCTTCTTCCCCAACCTACAGGTACTACTCTGCGCTACTCCACCAGCTAATTTGAACTGTTGCTGAATAATGATGTTTCAAAAGAAACTGTTACTGAATAATGTGGCAAAGAAACTGTTTGTTTATAATGTGGCAAAGAAACTGTTTCTGAATAGTATATCCTGTGTAAGCATATTTCAGTTATCGACAAGCTAGATGTGGACAGGTAGAACAGTTTAATTCCTAATTCTAGTTTTTCCTAAAACTAAGCATGCCTGTTTTCCAAAATCATTAGCCTTGTAGCTATTGATGTCTTTATCCACTGAACATTAACAGCCATGTTTCCTTCCTTTAAACGCAAAACTTTTGAATGGTATCTCAAGGACATGGCATGAGTACTTACTTGATGTGGGTACTGTTTCCCCTGTGAGTCGATTGATGGTTCAGTCAGGTTCATCCGTGAGCCTGCATCTTTTGGAAAAAAAAACTGCAGTTCCACGACACAACTTTAGATGCAACTTAGTACCCTGATCACATGGTGCAGCTTTAGTCTGTGTTGGGAGATACTGTGCGTTCACATGAAAGCTTGCACGGCTATGACTTGACACTATTGCTCTGGTACTACTCTTCCACGGTGTGGTTTCTCAAGTTGCATCAAGTGCTGCACAGCACTTATGTATTCAAGATTCTTTTACCTGTGAAGCAAAGCCTCCTGACTCATGCACATATGTATTCAAGATTCTTTTACCTGTGAAGCAAAGCCTCTTAACTCAATGATCGATGGTTGTTCACCCCTGAAGTTATGTTAGTACTAGTGCTGTAAGCTCCTTGATGGTGTTAAGTAACAAAGGAACTTATGTGCTTGTGCCGTTTGTGGCTGCAGGAGCGGCCGACTGAGCGAAGGCCCCCTGAGTTGTTGGTTCCCCAGTCATACCCCGCGAGCTGGGGGTGGCAAATGCCGGGCTCCTCCCACTCTCCGTTGCTCCACGCTGCAGCATCATCAGGATTCTCTACCGCCGCCGGTGCAAACACCAGGCACACCGTCCCGCCGCCATTCCCGGATCACCGGTTCTACTATCCCCCGTCCGCCTGAACCAGGATGGCGGAAGCTGGTGTGGTGTGCGCGCCTCGCCGTTGGTACCCAACCGTTGTGAATTTAAACCAGAGAGACAAATCCCAAGTTTGTTTGGTGTCTCTGCCTCGCCACGAATACTACTCTGTATTACGTCGTGGCTGTTGATTATTAGATTATGTATCTGTTCAAGCTTCTTCTCCCCGATCAGCTGGGGAAAAACATCCATATGGCAAACAAACTCATGCATCAATGACAATCTCTTCATCCGCTTCCAGGATGGAGTAGCATGTTTATGCTTAACCGTTGGGGTCTCTGACGCGCAGCGATTGACGGGTGGGCCCGGGTGAAAGATAGGTCAGCTAGTGAGCCAAGGAGGAGCAGCTAGGCTGTCAGTGATTGTTCGTTGGCATCCGCCATTCTGGGAGCAACTTCTGATTGATGGGCCACTTTTAGGGCACAATACGCCATTTTTATATTCATTCGTCTTCAACCTCCGCACAGTGAAGTGAAAGGCCGTGCGCGGGTACCCTCCCCTTGTGGCCCTAGCTTGCAAAGCTACTCCATCCAACAGTAGGCGTACCACCACCATTGCTGCGCCAGTAGTACGCTGTAGGCTGTAGCGATGTGGGGCTCGCCGTCTCGGAGGAGGAGTACAACAGTAGAGCTGCACACGCACTGGAGCGGCACAGTGCGCCGGGTCTCCTATCCCAGTGGGTTTCTCGTCCATTGCCCCCAATGGCGCGGCGCCGTGTGCAGCAGTGGATAGCCATAGCCTCCTATAGGGTGGTGCTTCCCCGGCTCCCGAGGCCGCGGCGGAGCGCAGCGCTGCAATCCTGCAACTGCAAGCGAGAGCGGGCGCGATCCCCACCCCCTCTTTTTGGCTCTCCATCGGGCGCCGCGAACTGGAGCTACCTAGCTAGGAGTACTACCTCTGCAACATAGGCAGGGTTGGATTGGGGGTGTAGATGGATGGACGGAAGCTATGGGGGCCATGGCCGGGTTCCGGCACCAGCTGTCACCGTCCGGGTGGCTCGCCCGTGCTGCTGTTCCAACTGCAGTGCCAAGGACCCCCACTTGCCGCTTTGACTGCTTCCTTTTCTCTCTTTCTTTGCTTGTTCCGATGGGTAAACCGGTGGCGTTCTTGCACACACCGCTGATACTGAAATGGTTACCCACATTTCGGGCGTCCTGGGTTGCCCACCAAAAAACGATGTATACATGATTCTTAATCCGCCTTCAGCAGTACGGTTCATTGGGTCTTGGCCTATTCGAAATGGTACGTGTGGACTGGCGGACGGGCCGGTAAGGGCATCTCCAACGGACCAACGGATTTTGTAACACCCGAAATGTTCGATTGTGTCCGTTTGCGTCGTTCCGCTGGAGGTGGTGCCAGACGCATTTTCGGTCACGGCGGACGAAAACGGTCGCTCAGAGACCATTTGCGTCCCTGGCCGGAAATGCTTCTGGCACCACCTCCAGCGGGGCGACGCAAACTGACCGGGTCGTCCGCGGAGCCGCAAACCTGGCCCAAATATGCGTCTGGGATGCGTCTCCACGGACGCTCCGCGGACGCGGAAAGTGTCCGCTCGCGTCTGGCGGACGTTTTATCTGGCCCACCAGGCAGTGACGCAGTGTCGATGCGTCTTCTCCGCCAGTGCTGGCGCCGAGTCGTCGCTTCGGCAGTCTGCGACCGCGTAAATGGCGATGCCTCGCGTGGCGCGCAGACGTCGCCTACCTCTGCGCACGTATTAATGGCGATGCCCCGCGTGGCGCGGCCGTTGCCCTGCCTCCGACCTATATAAACAGGGGCGCGAGCATCTCATCTCCTCCTCACTAAACCCTAGTCGACGCTACCATAGCGTCGCTTCTGCTCATCCCTAGCAGATCCACCATGAGAAGCGCGGGACGCGGCCAGGCTGCCGCGCCTCCACCTCCACCTTCACCTCCCACTCCACCTCCCCCGGCCTCGAGCTCCGACGAGGAGTTCGACTCCAAAGACAGCACCGACCTCCTCCACCCGGTTAGGAACGCCGCGGCCCTGGCTCTCGCGGAGGAAGAAGCAGAGGAGGATCGGGCGGCCCATGCGGCGGTCGACGTCGAGCTGGAACCGCGCAGGCTGGCGGCCGCCGCTGCCGCAGAGGACTCCGACTCCGAGATATCTTGGTCCTTCAATGACCATGATGCGCCTACGCCGAAGGAGAGGGCGGCGGAGCAGAGGGCTATCGTCGAGTCTTTCGAGACGCTCAAGGACGCCGCCGCCAACGCGAGGCTGGAGCAGGCACTGCGCTAGGACGCGGCGGCGCACCGAGCCATAGCGGCCGCGCGGGAGGCGACGGAGAAGCAGGCGACGGAGCGACGCAACGACGGTGCCGACCTGCCAGGAAGCAAGTAGTCTAGGCCTATAGATCTACTTTGTATAGTTTTTATGCATTTATATGTACTACTTTCTATGTTTTTAACTATGTTGCAATTCAAAAAATGAGTCACCCCGGTGGGAGCACACCCAGACGCAAACGGACGCGCGGACAAAATATGTCCGCGGGGCGACGCAGACGGACGCTCGCGGCCACTTTTGGGCGTCCGAAATGCGTCGCACCGCTGGAGATGCCCTCAAAGGGCGCGTTTGGTTGCGCCAAAAACCTGCATGCGTCCGCCAGCGAGATGGGAGGCATTGCGCAAAACGGGCCATGGCCACTTTTCGCGGGTCGTTTGGTAGCCTGTGCAGCCTTTTGCATGTCGGAGAAGGAATCCAGGCCCCATCGTTTGGTTGCCCGTTTCCAGCCCATTCTTCCCAGGTCGTGCAGCCTACAGCCTGTTTGGTTGCAGATAGCTCAGTGTTGTGGTAACCCCTTCACTTAGAGTGGTGAGGTTACCCAGTACTGAATAACAGCACACATGAGATTCAGCTCATCAGAAGTTAATACACAGCAACTAGTACTAAGTGGGCGATGCATCACGAATGAAGCATCTACTTCGTGATGCATCACAGGTTCGTCACGAGGGGTTAGTATATACCACCTCGAAGAAGTTCATCATTACAAACTGGGGATCAGGTTGTAGCAAGTCCTAGCTAATAGAGGGATACAAGATCACCTCCAAAATCAGCGGATCATGAGAAGGAAGCAGAAGCACTAGGCAGGAAACTGGTTGCGGAGCCAGGTCCTAAGCCAGGTCCTCCTCTCCGGTGGCTGCAGCTTACGGTAGACGACATACTCGGCTTCATTGTCTGCAATGAAGTCGATAGCCCTCACCAGAAATTTAGGCTGGAACAGCTGCGCCTTGCAGACGAACCGGGGAGTGAAGATCGTCTTCATCTGAGCGTAGTTGGTGATCGGTATACCGACGTACTAACGGTGCTTCGGTTACCGCTGCAATCGACAAGGAACACCTGTTAGTGCGGACGACACTGACATGTATCTATGCAGGAGCTCAATAAGGATTCGTACCATGATGTACTCGTCCGCCGCCCCTTCATCACCGCCATAGAAGCAGCAACCATCTTCGCTCCAGTCCAGAATGCGATCTGATTTCATCTTCATGATGACGCTCCACTTCGTCCTCCAGTTTCTTTTTTTTAGAAGTAGACCGCGTTCATTAACTTACGACAACAGAGCAAATACAACACACGCGGATACACCCAGAAGAAACGAGAAAGGACACGCGTCTAGGAACACATGCGAAAAGACCCCCAACAACAGGAAAATACAAAAAAAGCCCCTTGGAGTCCCTGCAAGCACCATCTTCTCCGCCCATCGCTGGATCCGAACCAGCACCATCGCCGTCTGGCTTTACGAGTCGAAGGAGAAGCTCCCCGCACGCGGAGGAGCCATTGATGTTGGGGCGCGTCGATCGGGGATCAGCCCCATGCTGCAAATCGGACCCCAGCTCCACCGCTTCACACCGACCAAGTCGGGGGAAACCGACAGACCTGCCGCACCGTCGGACCTCCATCCTGCTCCTGAGCCGCCATCCTCTCCCGGCTGCCGAGGCCGCCACCAAGGGCAACGTCCAGCAGCCAGTAACTTCGCTCTTGTACACCTTCTTCGAGCTTCTCGGTGGCGTTGGAGGAGACGCCGACGTAGCGCGGTTGAAGCTGAAGAACAAAATCACCCGACGAGTTCTCCGCCGACGCCTCGAAGAACTCGCTGATGTCTACGTGTGCTTCTATTCTTGTAGACAGTGTTGGGCCTCCAAGAGCAGAGGTTTGTAGAACAACAGCAAGTTTCCCTTAAGTGAATCACCCAAGGTTTATCGAACTTAGGGAGGTAGAGGTCAAAGATATTCCTCTCAAGCAACCCTGTAATTAAGATACAAGAAGTCTCTTGTGTCCCCAACACACCTAATACACTTGTCAGATGTATAGGTGCACTAGGTCGGCGAAGAGATAGTAAAACACAGGTGGTATAGATGGTTGTAAGTAACAATTGCAATCTGAAATAAAGATGTCAGCAAGCAAACATGTAGTAGAACTTGTTGGAAACGGTGTTTCAATGCTTAGAAACAAGGCCTAGGGATCATACTTTCACTAGGGGACACTCTCAACAATGCAATCATAATTGAATATAAATATAAGCACTTCACTATGCTATTCTGAATTACTCTCTGGCTGGATAACGAACACTAATTCACCATGTAGGATGCAAAGCAAACCTTAAAGATGTATTCCCAAGTACAAATAAACACCCCACGCTGTCACTTTGAGCATTCATAGGAGGTACTAACACACCACAATTTCATAGAGACATCCAACTCAAATCATAACCCAGTGAACAAGTATTCTGTGAAATATAGCCTAAGAGACCCACATGGTGCACACACTGTCACCTTTACACACGTGGGACAAGGAGTCTCCGGAGATCACATAAGTAAATTCCACTTGAATAACATAACTACATCTAGATTACAAAGCTCATTATATGGATCTCAATCATGCAAGGCAATTCATGAGATCATTGTATTGAAGTACGAGAGAGAGATTAACCACATAGCTACCGGTACAGCCCTTAGCCTCGAGGGAGAACTACTCCCTCCTCATCATGGGAGACAGCAGCGTTGATGGAGATGACGGTGGTGTCGATGGAGATGCCTTCCGGGGCACTTCCACATCCCAGCGGCATGCCGGAACAGAGACTTTTGTCCCTCGAATCTTGGCTTCGCGATGGCGGCGGCTCTGGAACTTTTCTCGTATCGTGGCTTATGTTTTTAGGGTTTTCACATCTGGGAGACTTTATAGGCGAAGAGGCGGCCTCGGAGGAGCCAGGGGTGGCCCCCCATAGGCTGGCGCCCCCCCTTGGCCGCGCCGCCATGTGGGGTGGGGCCCCCAGGGCTCCCCTCTGGTCCCTCTCTGGCTCTCTGGAAGCTTCGTGGAAAAATAAGATCTTGGGCGTTGATTTCGTCCAATTCCGAAAATATTTCCTTTGTAGGATTTCTGGAACCAAAAACTGCAGAAAACAGGAACTGGCGCTTCGGCATCTTGTTAATTGGTTAGTTCTGGAAAATGCATAAAACGATATAAAGTGTGAACAAAACATGTAGGTATTGTCATAAAACTAGCATGGAACATAAGAAATTATAGATACGTTGGAGACGTATCAAGCATCCCCAAGCTTAGTTCCTACTCGCCCTCGAGTAGGTAAACGATAACACCAATAATTTCTGAAGTGACATGCTACCAACATAATTTTGATCAACATTATTGTAAAGCATATGAGATGAATGGTGTGATTCAAAGCAATAGATTGCTAACAAAAGATAATGACTAAACAACTGAATCATATAGCAAAACTTTTCATGAATAGTACTTTCAAGACAAGTATCAAAAAGACTTGCATAAGAGCTAACTCATAAAGCAATAGATTCAAAGTAGAAGGCATTGAAGCAACACAAAGGATGATTAAGTTTCAGCAATTGCTTTCAACTTGTAACATGTATATCTCATGGATAATTTTCAACATAGAGTAGTATAACAAGTGCAATAAGTAATCATGTAAGAATCAATGCACACAGTTGACACAAGTGTTTGCTTCTAAGATAGAAAGAAGTAGGTAAACTGACAACATAAAGTAAAAGAATGACCCTTCGCAGAGGGAAGCATGGATTACTATTTTTATGCTAGAGCTTTTATTTAGAAAACATAGAAACAATTTTGTCAACGGTAGTAATAATTCATATGTGTTATGCATAATACTTCCTACAAGTTGCAAGCCTCATGCATCGAATACCAATAGTGCCCGCACCTTGTCCTAATTAGCTTGGATTTACATGGATTATCATTGCATAACATATGTTTCAACCAAGTGTCACAAAGGGGTACCTCTATGCCGCCTGTACAAAGGTCCAAGGAGATCAATCGCATTTGATTTCTCATTTTTAATAGATCTCAACTTAGGACATCCATACCGGGACAACATAGACAACAGATAATGGACTCCTCTTTAATGCATAAGTGATACGTCTCCAACGTATCCATAATTTCTGATGTTCCATGCTTGTTTTATGACAATACCTACATGTTTTGCTCACACTTTATAATGTTTTTATGTGTTTTCCGGAACTAACCTATTAACAAGATGCCACATTGCCAGTTCCTGTTTTCTGTTGTTTTTGGTTCCAGAAAGGTTGTTCGGGCAATATTCTCGGAATTCGACGAAACGAAGACCCAATACCTTATTTTTCCCGGAAGCATCCAGAACACCGAAGGAGAGTCGGAGAGGGGCCAGAGGGCCACCAGACCATAAGGCGGCGCGGCCCCAGGCCTGGCCGCGCCAGCCTATGGTGAGGGGGCCCCAGGCACCCTCCTGCGTCGCCTCTTCGCCTATAAAACCCCTTTCGACCTAAAAACACGAGACCGATTGACGAAACTCCAGAAAGACTCCAGGGGCGCCTCCGCCATCGTGAAACTCCAATTCGGGGGACAGAATCTCTGTTCCGGCACGCCGCCGGGACGGGGAAGTGCCCCCGGAAGCCATCTCCATCAACGCCACCGCCTCCATCATGCTCCGTGAGTAGTTCCCCCATGGACTACGGGTTCTAGCAGTAGCTAGTTGGTATTCTCTCCCCCATGTACTTCAATACAATGATCTCATGAGCTGCCTTACATGATTGAGATCCATCTGATGTAATCGGTGTTGTGTTTGTTGGGATCCGATGGATTGTTACATTATGATTAGTCTATCTATAAAGTTTGTGAAGTTATTGTTGCTGCAATCTTGTTGTGTTTAATGCTTGTCACTAGGGCCCGAGTGGCATGATCTTAGATTTAAGCTCTATAATTATTGCTTAGATTGTATCTACAAGTTGTTTGCACATGTTTATGTCCGGAACCCGAGGCCCCGAGTGACAAGAATCGGGACAACCGGAGGGAAGGCGTAGGTATGAGGATCACATGTTTTCACGGAGTGTTAATGCTTTGCTCCGGTGCTCTATTAAAAGGAGTACCTTAATTTCCAGTAGATTCCCTAGAGGCCCGGCTGCCACCGGCTGGTAGGACAAAAGATGTTGTACAAGTTTCTCATTGCGAGCACGTATGACTATTTATGGAAAACATGCCTACATGATTAATAATCTTGATGTTCTGTCTTAATGCTATTTCAATCCTATCAATTGCCCAACTGTAATTTGTTCACCCAACACTGCTTGTTATTGGAGAGTTACCACTAGTGTAGATAGCTGGGAACCCCGGTCCATCTCTCATCATCTTATACTCGTCCTATATGTCATTGGAAGTAGTATCAGCTATTTTCTGGTGCCATTGCTCTCATATTACTGCTACTGCTGCCGTGTATTCTTGTTACTCTTGCTCTCATATTACTGCTGCTTTCACATCACCCCTGTTACTAGTGCTTTTCCAGTGTGCAGCTGAATTGACAACTCGGTTGTTAAGGCTTATAAGTATTCTTTACCTCCCCTTGTGTCGAATCAATAAATTTGGGTTTTACTTCCCTCGAAGACTGTTGCGATCCCCTATACTTGTGGGTTATCAAGACTATTTTCACGGCGCCGTTGCCGGGGAGGCATAGCTCTACTCATAAGTTCACCTGGGGAGTACACTCTACCTCTCTCTCTGCTTTTATTTTATTTTGTCTTGCTAGTTTAATTCTGTCTAGTTTATTTGTGCTTAGTTTATTTCTGTCTATTATTATTTTGCCTGGTTTACTTTTGTCTAGTTTATTTTTGTCTTGTTTTTTTTCCCTATATACCCGAAAATCCATAAAAATTTGAAAAACCTAAAAATTAAAAACTGCTATTATGGGAGAACCCACAACCTATTTGGAGCTTATAGAATTATATAATAATTATAGAGAATCAAGAAAGGGGAAAGTTATGAGTGCTGTGATAGAAAAATTAAATACAATTGCTAAAATCTTGCTTAAACGCCATGATATAAACTGTTGCTCTAAACAGGATACTAAACATCTTAAATTTCAATGTGGCTTTAGTGTGGAAATTTTAATTAAGAACTATAATTGGAATAGCTATATTCATTTTGGGTTCGAAGAGGTAGAACAATTTGTCTTATTTATGGGAGCCTACGAGATAGAATCATTCATGTCTAAAAATTATGAAACTTGTGCTTGTTTGTAAGGACCTTAAAGATTATGTCTCTTCTATCCTTAATTTTTGCATAGAAAGCTACGGTGATAATCCTTATATCATTTATTATAAAGAGAGACTCATTATTGCACAAGAATGCACTCACAATTTGCGGGAACTCGTGGAAGAAGAAATTGATGAACTCGAAAGCTCATTGGATGAAAAAGAGGAGGAAATTGATGAACCTGAAAGCGCATTGGATAAAAAAGAAGAGGAGAGTGATGAACAAAAGGAGGAAGAATGGATTAGCTACCCATGCCAACCTTCTAATGAGAGTAACTCTTTATCTCTTACACTATTTGATTGTCCTCCATGCTTACCGAAAGAGGATGAATGTTATGTTCATGTGGATTCTCTTGAAATATTCCCTATGAGTAAAACTTGTGAGAATAATTATGATACTGTTATTCATGATAATCCATGCTATTTTGATAAATCTTATGATAATGCTTTGTTTGTGCCTGATGTCGAAATGCATGGTACTAAAGAGTTTTTCTTGGCAAATGTTTATGATAAATCTCTAGATGATGGTCCTATGTTACTTGATAATATTAATTGTACTACTAATGAAAAAGGGATTGGAGAGTTCTTGACTTTATCTATGAATCTTATATCTTTTGAGATTGATCAATCATCTTGTTTATTATTGATAAAAGTGGGTTTGAAAGTTTTAATCCTATTATTTCTGAGCTTGATAGAAATTATGTGTTTGTGAATCATGAAAAGCATGCTTTATGTGATAGTTATATTGTTGAGTTTATCCATGAAGCTACTGAAAATTATTATGAGAGAGGAAAATATGGTTGTAGAAATTTGCATGGTACTAAAACACCTCTCTATATGCTGAAAATTTTGAAGTTACTCTTGTTTTATCTTCTTATGCTTGTCACTTTGTTCTTCATGAATTTATTTGTGTACAAGATTCCTATGCATAGGAAGTGGGTTAGACTTAAATGTGTTTTGAACTTGCTTTTTGATTCTCTCTTTTGCTTCAACTCTCACCCTTATGTGAGCATCATTAAAATTGCTGAGCCCATCTTAATGGATATAAAGAAAGCACTTCTTGGGAGATAACCCATGTGTTTATTTTGCTACTTTTTTGTTGTGTCATGGAAGTTGTTACTACTGTAGCAACCTATCCTTATCTTTATTTTATTGCAATGTTGTGCCAAGTGAAGTCTCTAATAGAAGGTTGATACTAGCTTTGGATTTCTGCGCAGAAACAGATTTCTATCTCTCACGAATTTTAGTAGATTTCTCTGTAGGAAACTCAGAAAAATCTGCCAATTTACGTGCGTGATCCTCAGATATGTACGCAACTTTCATTAGTTTAAGTTTTCTGATTTGAGCAACGGAAGTACCTCGTAAAAATTCGTGTTTACTGACTGTTCTGTTTTGGCAGATTCTGTCTCTGTTTTTTGCATTGTCTCTTGTGGACTTTAAGTGAGGCTTTCTAGACGTGGAGAGCTGTAGCTAATGTTTTATTGAGTTCTTGCAATGTGTCACTACAGGACTAAAGTGGATTAAATTTTTTTTGAGTACTAACCCCTCTAATGAAGTTTATGAGAAGTTTGGTGTGAAGGAAGTTTTCAAGGGTCAAGAGAGGAGGATGATATATGATCAAGAAGAGTGAAAAGTCTAAGCTTGGGGATGCCCCCGTGGTTCATCCCTGCATATTTCAAGGAGACTCAAGCGTCTAAGCTTGGGGATTCCCAAGGCATCCCCTTCTTCATCAACTTATCATGTTTCTTCTATTGAAACTATATTTTTATTCAGTCACATCATATGTGCTTTACTTGGAGCGTCTTTATTTTTGTTTGTGTTTGAATAAATTCGGATCCTAGCAATCCTTGTGTGGGAGAGAGACACGCTCCGCCTTTTCATATGAACACTGGTGTTCTTAGCTTTATTTTAATGTTCATGGCGGAGTTGAAAACCGCTGCACTTATTATTATTTGGTTGGAAACAGAAAATGCTTCATATTGTCTTGGATAATTTGATACTTGGCAATTGTTTTGAGCTCTCAAGTAGATCATGTTTCTCTTGCATCATGTAGTTTAAACCTATTAGTGGAGAACTACCGTAGAACTTGTTGAAATTGGTTTGCATGATTGGTCTCTCTAAGGTCTAGATATTTTTTGGTAAGTGTTTGAGCAACAAGGAAGACAACGTAGAGTTTTATAATGCTTGCAATTTGTTCTTATGTAAGTTTTGCTGTACCGGTTCATACTTGTGTTTGCTTCAAACAACCTTGCTAGCCCAAAGCCTTGTACTGAGAGGGAATGCTTCTCGTGCATCCAAAACCTTGAGCCAAAAACCTATGCCATTTGTGTCCACCATATCTACCTACTATGTGGTATTTCCTGCCATTCCAAGTAAATACTTCATGTGCTACCTTTAAATAATTCAAACTATATTATTCCTTATTTGTGTCAATGTTTTATAGCTCATGAGGAAGTATGTGGTGTTTTATCTTTCGATCTTGTCATTTACTTCTGACAGACTCTCACCAATGGACTAGTGGCTTCATCCGCTTATCCAATAATTTTGCAAAAAGAGCTGGCAATGGGGTTCCCAGCCCCAATTAATTAACTTTCATTAATAATTCTCTTCACATGTTTTGCCCTGATCTATCAGTAAGCAACTTAATTTTGCAAATAGACACTCCTTCATGGTATGTGAATGTTGGAAGGCACCCGAGGATTCGGTTAGCCATGGCTTGTGTAAGCAAAAGGTTGGGAGGAGTGTCATCTAACAAATAAAACTAAAATACATGTGTAAACAAAAGAGAAGAGGGATGATCTACCTTGCTGGTAGAAATAACGTCCTTCATGGGAGCCGCTCTTGAAAGTCTGGTTGATGAGGTAGTTAGAGTACCCACTACCATTCGTTACAACAACAAACACCTCTCAAAACTTTACTTTTATGCTCTCTATATGATTTGAAAACTTAAAAAGCTCTAGCACATGATTTAATCCCTGCTTCCCTCTGCGAAGGGCCTTTCTTCTACCTTTATGTTGAGTCAGTTTACCTACTTCCTTCCATCTTAGAAGCAAACACTTGTGTCAACTGTGCATTGATTCTTACATACTTGCTTATTTGCATTCATCATATTACTTTGTGTTGACAATTATCCATGAGATATGCATGTTGAAAGTTGAAAGCAACTGCTAAAACTTATATCTTCCTTTGTTTTGCTTCGATGCCTTTACTTTGAATTTATTGCTTTATGAGTTAACTCTTAGGCAAGACTTTTGATGCTTGTCTTGAAAGTACTATTCAAGAAAAGTTTTGCTATATGTTATCTATTTGTTAGCAAATATAGATCGTTGCCTTGAGTCACTTCATTCATCTCATGTGCTTTGCAATAGTATGATTAAGATTATGTTGGTAGCATGTCACTTCAGAAATTATTCTTTTTTATCGTTTACCTACTCGAGGACGAGTAGGAGCTAAGCTTGGGGATGCTGATACGTCTCCAACGTATCCATAATTTCTGATGTTCCATGCTTGTTTTATGACAATACCTACATGTTTTGCTCACACTTTATAATGTTTTTATGCGTTTTCCGGAACTAACCTATTAACAAGATGCCACAGTGCCAGTTCCTGTTTTCTGTTGTTTTTGGTTCCAGAAAGGCTGTTCGGGCAATATTCTCGGAATTCGACGAAACGAAGACCCAATACCTTATTTTTCCCGGAAGCATCCAGAACACCGAAGGAGAGTTGGAGAGGGGCCAGAGGGCCACCAGACCATAAGGCGGCGCGGCCCCAGGCCTGGCCGCGCCAGCCTATGGTGAGGGGGGCCCAGGCACCCTCCTGCGTCGCCTCTTCGCCTATAAAACCCCTTTCGACCTAGAAACGCGAGACCGATTGACGAAACTCCAGAAAGACTCCAGGGGCGCCGCCGCCATCGCGAAACTCCAATTCGGGGGACAGAATCTCTGTTCCGGCACGCCGCCGGGACGGTGAAGTGCCCCCGGAAGCCATCTCCATCAACGCCACCGCCTCCATCATGCTCCGTGAGTAGTTCCCCCATGGACTACGGGTTCTAGCTGTAGCTAGTTGGTATTCTCTCCCCCATGTACTTCAATACAATGATCTCATGAGCTTCCTTACATGATTGAGATCCATCTGATGTAATCGGTGTTGTGTTTGTTGGGATCCGATGGATTGTTACATTATGATTAGTCTATCTATAAAGTTTGTGAAGTTATTGTTGCTGCAATCTTGTTGTGTTTAATGCTTGTCACTAGGGACCGAGTGGCATGATCTTAGATTTAAGCTCTATAATTATTGCTTAGATTGTATCTACAAGTTGTTTGCACATGTTTATGTCTGGAACCCGAGGCCCCAGAGTGACAAGCAATCGGGACAACCGGAGGGGAAGGCGTAGGTATGAGGATCACATGTTTTCACGGAGTGTTAATGCTTTGCTCCGGTGCTCTATTAAAAGGAGTACCTTAATTTCCAGTAGATTCCCTAGAGGCCCGGCTGCCACCGGCTGGTAGGACAAAAGATGTTGTACAAGTTTCTCATTGCGAGCACGTATGACTATTTATGGAAAACATGCCTACATGATTAATAATCTTGATGTTCTGTCTTAATGCTATTTCAATCCTATCAATTGCCCAACTATAATTTGTTCAGCCAACACTTGTTATTGGAGAGTTACCACTAGTGTAGATAGCTGGGAACCCCGGTCCATCTCTCATCATCATATACTCGTCCTATATGTCATTGGAAGTAGTATCAGATATTTTCTGGTGCCATTGCTCTTATATTACTGCTACTGCTGTTGTGCTACTGTTACTACTGCTCTCATATTACTGCTGCTTTCACATCACCCCTGTTACTAGTGCTTTTCCAGGTGCAGCTGAATTGACAACTCAGTTGTTAAGGCTTATAAATATTCTTTACCTCCCCTTGTGTCGAATCAATAAATTTGGGTTTTACTTCCCTCGAAGACTGTTGCGATCCCCTATACTTGTGGGTTATCAATAAGCATTCAACAACAAATAATATTCTCATAAGAGATTGAGGATGAATGTCCAAACTGAAAACTTCCACCATGATACATGGCTTTGGTTAGCGGCCCAATGTTCTTCTCTAACATACGCATACTCAAACCATTTGATCATGATAAATCACCCTTACTTCAGACAAGACGAACATGCATAGCATCTCACATGATATCCAACAAAGGTAAAAAGTTGATGGCGTCCCCAGAAACATGGTTACCGCTCAACAAGCAACTTATAAGAACTAAGACGCATAGCTACATATTCATCACCACAATAGTTTTTAAACTATTTTCCCATGAGCTATATATTGCAAAGACAAAGGAATGAAATTTTAAAGGTAGCACTCAAGTAATTTACTATGGAATGGCAGAAAAATACCACATAGTAGGTAGATATGGTGGACACAAATGGCATGGGTTTTGGCTCAAGGTGTTTGGATGCACGAGAAGCATTTCCTCTCAGTACAAGGCTTTGGCTAGCAAGGTTGTTTGAAGCAAACACAAGTATGAACAGGTACATCAAAACTTACACAAGAACATATTGCAAGTATTATAAGACTCTACACTGTCTTCCTTGTTGTTCAAACACTTTTACCAGAAAAAATCTAGACCTTAGAGAGACCAATCATGCAAACCAAATTTCAACAAGCTCTACGGCAGTTCTCTACTAATAGATTAAACTACATGATGCAAGAGCTTAAACATGATCTATGAGAGCTCAAAACAATTGCCAAGTATCAAGTTATTCAAAACCACATAAAGCATTTTCTGATTCCAACCAAATAGCATTCAACGAAGCAATTTTCAGCCTTCGCCATGAACATTAAAGCATAACTAAGAACACAAGTGTTCCATATGAAAAAGCGGAGCGTAATATCTCCAATACAAGGATGGCGGGATCCAACTTTATTCAAACAAAAAAAAAGCAAATAGACGCTCCAAGTAAAGAACATAAGATGTGATGGAATAAAAATATAGTTTCACTAGAAGTGACCTGATAAGTTGTCGATGAAGAAGGGGATGCCTTGGGCATCCCCAAGCTTAGATGCTTGAGTCTTCTTAAAATATGCAGGGATGAACCACCGGGGCATCCCCAAGCTTAGACCTTTCACTCTTCTTGATCATATTGTATCATCCTCTTCTCTTGACCCTTGAAAACTTCCTCCACACCAAACTTTAAACAAACTCATTAGAGGGTTAGTGCATAATCAAAAATTCATATATTCAGAGGTGACATAATCATTCTTAACACTTCTGGACATTGCACAAAGCTACTGAAAGTTAATGGAACAAAGAAATCCATTCAACATAGCAAAAGCGGCAATGCGAAATAAAAGACAGAATCTGTCAAAACAGAACAGTCCGTAAAGACGAATTTTTCAGAGGCGCTTAACTTGCTCAGACGGAAAAACTCAAAACTAATGAAAGTTGCGTACATATCTGAGGATCAGGCACATAAATTGGCCGATTTTTTTGATTTTTCTACAGATAGATCTACGCAAATTCGTGACAGACAGCAATTCTGTTTCTGCGCAGTAATCCAAATCTAGTATCAACTTTACCATAGAGACTTTACTTGGCACAAAAAACATGATAAAGAGAGGTTGCTACAGTAGTAACAACTTCCAAGACTCAACAAAACAGTAGTAAAATAAACACATGGGTTATCTCCCAAGAAGTGCTTTCTTTATAGCCATTAAGATGGCTCAGCAATTTTAATGATGCTCTCGCAAGGAATAAGAGTTGAAGCAAAAGAAGCATCAAGAAGCAAATTCAAAACACATTTAAGCCTAACCCACTTCCTATGAAAAGGAATCTTGTACACAAATAAATTCATGAAGAACAAAGTGACAAGCATAGGAAGATAAAACACGAGTAACTTCAAAATTCTCAACATAAAGAGGGGAAACTTAATATTATTAAGATGCATATAACCATGTTTCCCTCTCTCATCATAACTTTCAGTAGCATCATGAACAAACTCAACAATATAACTATCACATAAAGCATTCTTGTCATGAGCTACATGCATAAAATTATTACTCTCTGATACGTCTCCAACGTATCTATAATTTCTTATGTTCCATGCTAGTTTTATGACAACACCTACATGTTTTGTTCACACTTTATATCGTTTTGATGCATTTTACGGAACTAACCTATTAACAAGATGCCGAAGTGCCAGTTCATGTTTTCTGCTGTTTTTGGTTCCAGAAATCCTACAAAGGAAATATTCTCGGAATTGGACGAAATTAACGCCCAGGACCTTATTTCCCTCGGAAGCTTCCAGAGAGCCAGAGAGGCGCCAGAGGGGTGCCCTGGGGGCCCCACCCCATATGGCGGCGCGGCCAGAGGGGGGCGCCAGGCTATGGCGTGGTCCCACCAGGGCCCCTCCGAGGCTGCCCTTTCGCCTATATAAAGTCTCCGTCGTGAAAACCCTAAAAAGATAAGCCACGATACGAGAAAAGTTCCAGAGCCGCCGCCATCGCGAAGCCAAGATTCGGGAGACAGAAGTCTCTGTTCCGGCACGCCGCCGGGACGGGGAATTGCCCCCGGAAGGCATCTCCATCAACACCACCGCCATCTCCATCGCCGCTGTTATCTCCCATGATGAGGAGGGAGTAGTTCTCCCTCGAGGCTGAGGGCTCTACCAGTAGATATGTGGTTAATCTCTCTCTCATGTACCCCAATACAATGATCTCATGAATTGCTTTGCATGATTGAGATCCATATGATGAGCTTTGTATCGCTATTAGTCTATGTGTTACTCATGTGATGTTATTAAAGTAGTCTATTCCTCCTTCATGGTGTAATGGTGACAGTGTGTGCATCATGTAGTTCTTGGCGTAGGTTATGATCATAATCTCTTGTAGGTTATGGAGTTAATTATTACTATGCTAGTATTGATGTGATCTATTCCCCCTTCATAGTGTAATGGTGACAGTGTGTATGCTATTTTAGTTCTCGGTTTATTTTGCAAAGATCTATTATGCTCTAAGGTTACATAAATATGAATTCTGAATGTTGTGGCGCTTGTTAACTCCGGCTTGAGGGAGCTCTTGTAGCCCTACACAATGAATGGTGTTTGTCATCCAACAAAAGAGTGTATGTAGCACAATGAGGAGAAGTTATTTATTTATTTATTATGTGATCAATGTTGAGAGTGTCCACTAGTGAAAGTATGATCCCTAGGCCTTGTTTCCAAATACTGCAAACATCGCTTGTTTACTGTTTTACTGCATCTTTACTTCCTGCAATATTACCACCATCTATACCACCTGTGTTTTACTATCTCTTCGCTGAACTAGTGCGCATATACATCTGACAAGTGTATTAGGTGTGTTGGGGACACAAGAAACTTCTTGTATCTTAATTGCAGGGTTGCTTGAGAGGACTATCTTTTACCTTTACCTCCCTGAGTTCGATAAACCTTGGGTGATCCACTTAAGGGAAACTTGCTGCTGTTCTACAAACCTCTGCTCTTGGAGGCCCAACACTGTCTACAGGAAAAGAAGTGTGAGTAGACATCAAGCTATTTTTTGGCGCCGTTGCCGGGGAGGTAAGGTAAAAGGTATTCACATCCTCCGACTACTAAGCTATTTCCTAGCACTGTTGCCGGTGTGTGAGTGCTCGAAGCTATCTCCTTTAGATTCTGAAATTAAATCTTTTTGTTTCTTGTTTTTATTTTCACTAGTTAGGCTTAATGGAAAACAACAAAAAAATTAGAGATCTTTATGAACTTTATCTTGAATTAGGACATGATGTGTTTGAAGAAAAAATTAAAAAACCCATGGAACTTTGTTTGCAAAATAGTTGTAGCAATGTTATTAGCACGAACTCTTTGAACACCATTATTGCTAAAGCTATGGAATAATTTAAGCTTGGGGAAGCTGGTTGTGATATTTTTAGCCCCCCAAGCATGAAGGAGAAAATTTACTTTGATGATACTTTACCTCCTATATATGATGTTTGCAATGATGAATATGATATTTTCAGTCCACCTACTATTGAGGAGAAAATTAATTATGATTACAATATGCCTCCTATATATGATGATTATGGTGATGAGAATAATAATGATAGCTATTTTATTGAATTTGCTCCCACTACAATTAATAGTAATGATTATGCTTATGTGGAGAGTAATAATTTTATGCATGTAGCTCATGACAAGAATGCTTTATGTGATAGTTATATTGTTGAGTTTGTTCATGATGCTACTGAAAGTTATTATGAGAGAGGGAAACATGGTTATATGCATCTTAATAATATTAAGTTTCCCCTCTTTATGTTGAGAATCTTGAAATTGCGCTTGTGTTGCTTTTCTATGCTTGCCACTTTGTTCTTCATGAATTTATTTGTGTACAAGATTCCTTTTCATAGGAAGTGGGTTAGGCTTAAATGTGTTTTGTATTTGCTTCTTGATGCTCTCTTTTGCTTCAACTCTTATTTCTTGCGCGAGCATCATTAAAATTGCTGAGCCCATCTTAATGGCTATAAAGAAAGCACTTCTTGGAAGATAACCCATGGTTTTATTTTGCTACTGTTTTGTTGTGTCTTGGAAGTTGTTACTACTGTAGAAACCTCTCCTTATCTTTATTTTCATGTATTGTTGTGCCAAGTGAAGTCTCTAATAGGAAGTTGATGCTAGATTTGGATTGCTGCGCAGAAACAGAATTGCTGTCTGTCACAAATTTGCGCAGAACTCTCTTAAAAAAATCAAAAAAATCTGCCAATTTACGTGCGTGATCCTCAGATTTGTACGCAACTTTCATTAGTTTTGAGTTTTTATGTTTGAGCAAGTTAAGTGCCTCTGTAAAATTCGTCTTTACGGACTGTTCTGTTTTGACAGATTCTGCCTTTTATTTCGCATTGCCGCTTTTGCTATGTTGAATGAGTTTCTTTGTTCCATTAACTTTCAGAAGATTTGTGCAATGTCCAGAAGTGTTAAGAATGATTATTTCACCTCTGAATGTATGAAATTTTGATTATGCACTAACCCTCTAATGAGTTTGCTTGAAGTTTGGTGTGGAGGAAGTTTTCAAGGGTCAAGAGAAGAGGATGATATACTATGATCAAGAAGAGTGAAAGGTCTAAGCTTGGGGATGCCCCCGTGGTTCATCCCTGCATATTTTAAGAAGACTCAAGCATCTAAGCTTGGGGATGCCCAAGGCATCCCCTTCTTCATCGACAACTTATCAGGTCACTTCTAGTGAAACTATATTTTTATTTCGTCACATCTTATGTACTTTACTTGGAGCATCTGTGTGCTTTTATTTCCGTTTTGTTATTTTCATTCTCTGAATAAATTCATGCTCATGTGGGAGAGACACACGCTCCGCTTTTTCATATGGAACACTTGTGTTCTTAGTTGTGCTTTAATGTTCATGGCGAAGGCTGAAAATTGCTTCGTTGATTGTTATTTGGTTGGAATCAGAAAATGCTTCATATGGTTTGAATAACTTGAAACTTGGCAATTGTTTTGAGCGCTCATAGATCATGTTTAAGCTCTTGCATCATGTAGTTTAATCAATTAGTGGAGAACTACCGTAGAGCTTGTTAAAATTTGGTTTGCATGATTGGTCTCTCTAAGTCTAGATATTTTCTGGTAAAGTGTTTGAACAACAAGGAAGACAGTGTAGAGTCTTATAATTCTTGCAATATGTTCTTGTGTAAGTTTTGCTGTACCTGTTCATACTTGTGTTTGCTTCAAACAACCTTGCTAGCCCAAAGCCTTGTACTGAGAGGAAATGCTTCTCGTGCATCCAAACACCTTGAGCCAAAACCCATGCCATTTGTGTCCACCATATCTACCTACTATGTGGTATTTTTCTGCCATTCCAAAGTAAATTACTTGAGTGCTACCTTTAAAATTTCATTCCTTTATCTTTGCAATATATAGCTCATGGGACAAATAGCTTAAAAACTATTGTGGTGATGAATATGTAGTTATGTGTCTTAGTTCTATAAGTTGCTTGTTGAGCGGTAACCATGTTTCTTGGGACGCCATCAACTTTTTACCTTTGTTGGATGTCATGTAAGATGCTATGCATGTTCGTCTTGTCTGAAGTAAGGGTGATTTTCATGATCAAATGGTTTGAGTATGCATATTGTTGGAGAAGAACATTGGGCCGCTAACCAAAGCCATGTATCATGGCGGAAGTTTTCAGTTTGGACATACAACCTCAATCTCTTATGAGAATATTATCTGTTGTTGAATGCTTATGCATTAAAAGAGGAGTCCATTATCTGTTGTCTATGTTGTCCCGGTATGGATGTCCTAAGTTGAGATCTGTTAAAAACGAGAAATCAAATGCAATTGATCTCCTAGGACCTTTGTACAGGCGGCATAGAGGTACCCCTTTGTGACACTTGGTTGAAACATATGTCATGCATCGATAATCCGTGTTAATCCAAGCTAATTAGGACAAGGTGCGAGCACTATTAGTACTCTATGCATGAGGCTTGCAACTTGTAGGAAGTATTATGCATAGCACATATGAATTATTACTACCGTTGACAAAATTGTTTCTATGTTTTCTAAATAAAAGCTCTAGCACAAAAATAGTAATCCATGCTTCCCTCTGCGAAGGGCCATTCTTTTACTTTATGTTGAGTCAGTCTACCTACTTCTTTCTATCCTAGAAGCAAACACTTGTGTTAACTGTGTGCATTGATTCTTACATGTTTACTTATTGCACTTGTTATATTACTCTATGTTGACAATTATCCATGAGATATACATGTTACAAGTTGAAAGCAATTGCTCAAACTTAATCATCCTTTGTGTTGCTTCAATGCATTCTACTTTGAATCTATTGCTTTATGAGTTAGCTCTTATGCAAGTCTTGTTGATACTTGTCTTGAAAGTACTATTCATGAAAAGTTTTGCTATATGATTCATTTGTTTAGTCATTATCTCTTTGTTAGCAATCTATTGCTTTGAATCACTCCATTCATCTCATATGCTTTACAATAATGTTGATCAAGATTATGTTGGTAGCATGTCACTTCGAAATTATTCTTGTTATCGTTTACCTACTCGAGGGCGAGTAGGAACTAAGCTTGGGGATGCTTGATACGTCTCCAACGTATCTATAATTTCTTATGTTCCATGCTAGTTTTATGACAATACCTACATGTTTTGTTCACACTTTATATTGTTTTGATGCATTTTCCGGAACTAACCTATTAACAAGATGCCGAAGTGCCAGTTCCTGTTTTCTGCTGTTTTTGGTTCCAGAAATCCTACAAAGGAAATATTCTCAGAATTGGACGAAATCAACGCCTAGGACCTTATTTTCCTCGGAAGCTTCCAGAGAGCCAGAGAGGCGCCAGAGGGGTGCCCTGGGGGCCCCACCCCATATGGCGGCGCGGCCAGAGGGGGGGGGGCAGGCTATGGTGTGGCCCCACCAGGGCCCCTCCGAGGCTGCCCTTTCGCCTATATAAAGTCTCTGTCAAGAAAACCCTAAAAATATAAGCCACGATACGAGAAAAGTTCCAGAGCCGCCGCCATCGCGAAGCCAAGATTCGGGGGACAGAAGTCTTTGTTCCGGCACGCCGACGAGACGGGGAATTGCCCCCGGAAGGCATCTCCATCGACACCACCGCCATCTCCATCGCCGCTGCTGTCTCCCATGATGAGGAGGGAGTAGTTCTCCCTCGAGGCTGAGGGCTCTACCGGTAGCTATGTGGTTAATCTCTCTCTCATGTACCCCAATACAATGATCTCATGAATTGCTTTGCATGATTGACATCCATATGATGAGCTTTGTATCGCTATTAGTCTATGTGCTACTCATGTGATGTTATTAAAGTAGTCTATTCCTCCTTCATGGTGTAATGGTGACGAGTGTGTGCATCGTGTAGTTCTTGGCGTAGGTTATGATCATAATCTCTTGTAGGTTATGGAGTTAATTATTACTATGATTGTATTGATGTGATCTATTCCCCCTTCATAGTGTAATGGTGACAGTGTGTATGCTATGTTAGTTCTCGGTTTATTTTGCAAAGATCTATTATGCTCTAAGGTTACTTAAATATGAATGATGAATGTTGTGGCGCTTGTTAACTCCGGCTTGAGGGAGCTCTTGTAGTCCTACACAATGAATGGTGTTTGTCATCCAACAAAAGAGTGTATGTAGCACAATGAGGAGAAGTTATTTATTTATTATGTGATCAATGTTGAGAGTGTCCACTAGTGAAAGTATGATCCCTAGGCCTTGTTTCCAAATACTGCAAACATTGCTTGTTTACTGTTTTACTGCATCTTTACTTCCTGCAATATTACCACCATCTATACCACCTGTGTTTTACTATCTCTTCGCCGAACTAGTGCACCTATACATCTGACAAGTGCATTAGGTGTGTTGGGGACACAAGAGACTTCTTGTATTTTAATTGCAGGGTTGCTTGAGAGGACTATCTTTGACCTCTACCTCCCTGAGTTCGATAAACCTTGGGTGATCCACTTAAGGGAAACTTGCTGCTGTTCTACAAACCTCTGCTCTTGGAGGCCCAACACTGTCTACAGGAAAAGAAGCGTGAGTAGACATCACTCTCCACATAAGCATAATCATTACTATTAATTGTAGTGGGAGCAAATTCAATAAAATAGCTATCATTATTCTCATCACCATAATCATCATATATAGGAGGCATATTGTAATCATAATTAATTTTCTCCTCAACAGTAGGTGGACTGAAAATATCATATTCATCATTGCAAACATCATATATAGGAGGTAAAGTATCATCAAAGTAAATTTTCTCCTCCATGCTTGGGGGACTAAAAATATCACAACCAGCTTCCCCAAGCTTAAATTCTTCCATAGCATTAGCAATAATAGTGTTCAAAGAGTTCATGCTAATAACATTGCTACAACTATTTTGCAAACAAAGTTCCATGGATTTTTTAATTTTCTCTTCAAACACCTCATGTCCTAATTCAAGATAAATACTATAAAGATCTCTAATTTTTTTGTTGTTTTCCATTAAGCATAACTAGTGAAATAAAAACAAGAAACAAAAAGATATAATTGCAGAATCTAAAGGAGATACCTTCGAGCACTCACACACCGGCAACAGTGCTAGGAAATAGCTTAGTAGTCGGAGGATGTGAATACCTTTTACCTTACCTCCCCGGCAACGGTGTCAGAAAATAGCTTGATGTCTACGTGTGCTTCTATTCTTGTAGACAGTGTTGGGCCTCCAAAAGCAGAGGTTTGTAGAACAGCAGCAAGTTTCCCTTAAGTGAATCACCCAAGGTTTATCGAACTCAGGGAGGTAGAGGTCAAAGATATTCCTCTCAAGCAACCCTGCAATGAAGATACAAGAAGTCTCTTGTGTGTCCCCAACACACCTAATACACTTGTCACATGTATAGGTGCACTAGTTCGGCGAAGAGATAGTAAAACACAGGTGGTATAGATGGTTGTAAGTAACAATTGCAATCTGAAATAAAGATGGCAGCAAGCAAACATGTAGTAGAACTTGTTGGAAACGGTGTTTCAGTGCTTAGAAACAAGGCCTAGGGATCATACTTTCACTAGTGGACACTCTCAACAATGCAATCATAATTGAATATAAATATAAGCACTTCACTATGCTATTCTGAATTACTCTCTGGCTGGATAACGAACACTAATTCACCATGTAGGGATGCAAATCAAACCTTAAAGATGTATTCCCAAGTACTAATAAACACCCCACGCTGTCACTTTGAGCATTCATAGGAGGTACTAACACACCACAATTTCATAGAGACATCCAACTCAAATCATAACCCAGTGAACAAGTATTCTGTGAAATATAGCCTAAGAGACCCACACGGTGCACACACTGCCACCTTTACACACGTGGGACAAGGAGTGTCCGGAGATCACATAAGTAAAGTTCACTTGAATAACATAACTACATCTAGATTACAAAGCTCATCGTATGGATCTCAATCATGCAAGGCAATTCATGAGATCATTGTATTGAAGTACGAGAGAGAGAGAGATTAACCACATAGCTACCGGTACAGCCCTTAGCCTCGAGGGAGAACTACTCCCTCCTCATCATGGGAGATAGCAGCGTTGATGGAGATGGCGGTGGTGTCGATGGAGATGCCTTCCGGGGGCACTTCCCCGTCCCGGCGGCGTGCCGGAACAGAGACTTTTGTCCCCCGAATCTTGGCTTCGCGATGGCGGCGGCTCTGGAACTTTTCTCGTATCGTGGCTTATGTTTTTAGGGTTTTCACATCTGGGAGACTTTATAGGCGAAGAGGCGGCCTCGGAGGAGCCAGGGGGTGGCCCCCCATAGGCTGGCGCGCCCCCCTTGGCCGCGCCGCCATGTGGGGTGGGGCCCCCAGGGCTCCCCTCTGGTCCCTCTCTGGCTCTCTGGAAGCTTCGTGGAAAAATAAGATCTTGGGCGTTGATTTCGTCCAATTCCGAGAATATTTCCTTTGTAGGATTTCTGGAACCAAAAACTGCAGAAAACAGGAACTGGCGCTTTGGCATCTTGTTAATAGGTTAGTTCCGGAAAATGCATAAAAACGATATAAAGTGTGAACAAGCATGGAACATAAGAAATTATAGATACGTTGGATACGTATCACTCGCCTGGGAATCCTACATCCGCCGTCCTGGACGAGCGGCAGAGACACAAGTCCGTGGCTCCTCGGCGCCGCCGTGAAGCGCCGTTGAGGCGGTGGCCCGGAATACTTTATTTGCGGTGGCGGCGTCGACACCGACCGAGCGCCGGCACCCAAACAAACTACCCTACACCTATCTACATGCCGGGCCAAGGGAGCTGGAGTTCTCCCACCCTCCCCTGCTGCCGGAGCGACGAGAGAAGAGAGAGGGAACCATCGCCCTCGCCGCCGGCGGTGGATGGAGGGAAACGGGGCTCCTCCCTTTTCACCTCTCTCTACTGTAGCTAGAGATAAGGGAGAGGAGGAGGACGACGTGGTACAGTCTAAGTTGGTTGCCAGACGGTGTCCATTGTGTCGTTCTCCAATTTCTGATGTGGTTGTACAGCTGAAGAGTGGTGACATGTAAGCCGGCGAATGCAAGAACATTCGCGGCTATCTTCTTCATCTGCTGCTCCTTGAATCCCATGTTGAAGCAGACGCCGCTACCGACGAGCTGAACCAACCGGTTCAGCACAAACTCTCATAGCTAAGGTTTCCAAACCACGGCTGGTTTGCTTGCTATCAGAGATGGCTGAGCATTCACAGTTGGTGCAGACAGATCAGGGGAGCCCAAAGATATGATGGCCTACATGACATACACTAGCAGATCAATGAACTACCACATGGACATCCTTAAGCACTTGTAGATCTATGAACTACCAGTACCACATCAAAGAACAGCGAGGTAGGTAAGATCGTCCTTACAGTCAAAGGAGCCACACGCAGCACCGAGGTAGGGGAAGCAGGGGACCCTGGCGAAGATGCATCCAGCACCACCGTCCCAGTGGAAGATGCATGCAGCACCACCGTCCCCGTCGTAGAGTCAGATGGAACCTGGAAAACCTCCACCGACGACGAAGGAATGTCCTACAATAGATTCGTTCAGAACCCGGTTGTGTACCCATCGGATCTAGATCTAACGCTAGGGTTTGCAGAAGCTTACCACAACCGAAGTCATTGACGCAGACGAAGAAGACGACGATCCTCCGCGGCCAGTTGCCGCCGCCATAGCCGTCGTCGCCGCCGCAAGCCTCGCCGATCGTACGGGTGAGATAGAGCCGGCCATGTCACTAGATCGGGGATGGTGGATGAGCTCGAAATGGGGGGAAATGTGGGATTTGGATTTGCCGGTGAGAGAGCCGCCCCTATATATGGTGGCGAAATTCAAGCGCGATGACCGAATTCATGGCGCCGAGATTTCGCCGTCCCGCGCGAGCTCCCGCCATCTCCCGCGGTGGCTCTGCGAGGACGCCGCGTTCTCCACTTCTGCGGAAACGGGGGTGGCTCGCTAGAAACGGCTGAACCGGGTGTTCCTCCAGGGCCTGGCCCGAGGATGCTTTGAGAACCGGTTCCTGCAAGAACGCGGCGTCAACCAGGTAACCAAACGGGCCGAAAAACTGGGCCGATGCGAGCCAAGGGGCATGCAGCCTACCAAACGCGCCCCAAATGGTTACCCAAATTTCGGGCGTACTGGGTTGCTCACCAAAACACGATCTGTACATGATTCTTAATCCATCTTCAGCGGTACGATTCATTGGGTCTTGGCCTGTTCCAAATGGTCCATGTGCACTGGCGGACGGGTCGGGAAGCTCTAGCGCGGCGATTCAAACGGACCGACTTGCGCGAAGCAATCCATCGGACCATGGATGCATCGGACCGGACAACGCGTACACTCTTCACTTAGCCACCCCGGGTGCTCGCGCTAGTGGCGCTTAAGGCACACAACGCAACTCCCTGCCCCAAACCCTCGCCCACCATCTTCGCTGCCAATCCACACAGGGACGTCGTTGCCTTCACCACTTTCCATCAGACTTTCTCTGCTGCCCATGAACCACATTCTTTTGGCACCATTTTGCACCATCGCCACAAGATCTTGCTGGTTGTTGCCGTCCCCGGTGGTCGTAGCAAGTCCCCCCCCCCCATTTCTAGCAACGCCGCGGACCGCGCACTTAGCCGGAGTTTTCTGCCTACCGGTAATCCTTATGACAAGGGTTATTATCTAGCTGATGACATCTATCATTCCTGGTCCACCTTTGTGAAGTTAGTCTGCAGCCCTGAAGATGAGAAATGTAATAGGTTCGCAAAAGAGCAAGAGTCTACACGAAAGGATGTTGATCGGGTATTTGGTATGCTTCAATCACGGTGGACTATTGCTTGGCACCCAGCTAGAACCTGGGGCATGGGGAGGATGTAGGAGGTGATGACAACATGTGTCATCATGCAAACATGACCATTCAAGTAGAGCGTGATGACATCATATATGACCAAGACATGGAATTTGAGATTGAGTTGGTTGAGAAACAACATTAGGCAGCGTCTTGGGAACATTTTTTTGCATGTGCATCAACGTTGCGTGATTGGACCACTCATGATTGCCTTCAAGCCGATTTGATTGAGCATATGTCGGGTTCATGTGGCAAACCAACCTGACTAATCTCATTTGATTTTAATTCTCTTGTTTGTAAAACTATGTATGGTTGTGCACTATTTATATTTATGAATAACATTTATTTTATCTATAGCTCTATTTTTTGTAAATATGATGATCAAATTTGAATGCAAAAGTCCAACATGTCAGTGTTGGCCAAAATGGCCAGCTGGACCGAATGGGCCGCGCCGCTGGGGAAATGGCCCGGTAGGCCGGACCGTGACCCAAATTATATCCACGCCACGACCTGTGCGAACCGAATGGGTCACTGTTTTGGATCACGCCGCTTGAGATGCCCTTAAAGCACCCCCATACTCTACACGAGAGGGAACGTTTCGAATCAACCATCCAGGTTTGAGCTTCGAGCCCGAACGTCGGGTCGGGCCAGGTTTGGGCCTAAACGTCAGGCCTGGATGCGTCGGGCATGGGCTTACAAAATGTGTGATTTGCACAATAGTTAGGAGAGATCTTCAACCCGAAGCCATGATTAACCGGGCCAAGTCCAGATCCCTGAATGGTAGATTGTTTGGTTGCTAAAAATCTTTTTTTCAGGTGGGTTGTGCACATTAGTTGGTTGGAAACTAAGATAAAATCTGGGTAGGAACACGGAAATTACGTGTGTTTGGTTGTATACGGTCCCATGTTATAGTAACCACTTCTCCGAAGTGGTGATATTACCACTACTAACTTAGACATAACAACAAATCAAACTAACAAGCGATACTAAAATAACGTTTTTAGCACTAGCTACTTTCAAATAGCAGTTATACATATTTAGTTTAGCCCTAGCTAATATAAAATTGTAGTTCAACATACAAGTATTTGTTGTAGACACAAATAGGTGTAGTTCATAGTAGACGATGGCTTGGAACATGTGGTTCTTCTTCTTCAGATCCTTGTGTAGCCTCTGTTAGCTCACATAACTCTACCCACTCCACCTCTTTTCCTCCATGACATGTTACCGGTGGCACTGTCACCATGCCAACATCAACCTCGTCAGGCATGACTGCATTCTCCTCTGGGAAGAACTCATACAAACCCCACCCTAAGATCCAGTTGTCTAGAATACACCATGCAAGAGCTAGCTTAACTTGGGTGGAGAAGGTGTGAAACGGTTTCTAATCAAGGATCTTAAATCTGCTCTTTGGAGCAGCGAATGCCCTCTCGACCGTGACTCTAAATCTAGTCTAAGATCGAAAACTTCCTTAGCATTTTCGGGGTAGAAACCTTGCTGATAACTCATTGAAATGGTACCCTGGTGTCCTGAAGGGTGGCAGAAATCCATGGTGGCAAGCATATCTGGCATCAGCTAGGTAGAACTTACCCTCGGGGACTTGGAGGCCGTCATGTCTCTCCAAGCTATCAGCAAGAATCGTTCCATCATGTGCTCAAGCTTTCCACCCAGGAAGCACATATGTGAATCTCATATCAAAATCAACAACACGCACATTTTAGATGGTGTAGTGCTTTTTCCTGTAAGCACGAGCCTCGCTTCTAGGCACTCTTGTAGTGATATGAGTATCATCAATCACACCAATATAATCCTGACATGAACATGAATGAATTGTTAGGCATAAGTGCAATAGAATCGTGTAATAGACTGCAAGATAGTGTTGCTCACCTTGAAATATGGAAACCAGCGGTAACTATCTTTGATCTTGGTGGCAGTGCTTGCCGATGGCGGCTTGGTCATCTCTCCTCTGAGCTCTCCAATAGCATACATGACTTCTTTAAGCACCTAGAAACTATCTTAGTCGATCTCCTGCACGTGATGTGATCGCTGAGAATCTTTGGTTATGCCCAAAAATATCGAGGAACATAGCCACTTGCTCTTCAATGAGAATGCTATCTCTGAGCAACATGAGCGTGCGGGCTGCCTTAATATTCGTGCGGTGCAGAAATTTCGTGCGAGCGAGCTAACCAATAGCCTACTTTTTAGCCCGACGAATACAAGGAAACGGGATTGCTAGCAACATATCAGCCCTTAGCCAAAAAAAAAAAAATACACCTCTGCTATGATGGAGAAAAAATTGTTATGGACCAACCAAACTAGCATCAAAACATAAATCAAAGCTAGCATGTGTCTGCGCAATTTGGCCAGCTGCCCAAAATGGCTGGCAGCAACCGAGGACTCGGAGTACTCGAGGACTTGGCTTTGGCTTGCGAGTGGTCAGCAGTGGTAGAGCTGTAGTTGATGCGGATTGGTGGTCCGGGAACTAGATGCTGCTGCTGCTTGCTTTCTTGTTGCTCTGCAGGCAGCAGCTACTGTTCTGTGCTCACTCGTCACTGTGCCGCGTCGATCTCTCTATCCATGTCTTCATGCTTGCGGATTTAACAGTTTTCAGAAATTCTATACGTTGGGTTGTTGCTGTTTGTGGGCTTGTATCGTTTCGCTGACACCTTGCTTGCGCTACATCGACTTTTTCTTTTTCTTCTCTGGTGGAACAGTGAGATAGCAAATTTCCAGAGCGTTTTTTTTCTTGCTGAAGATCAATGCCTGGAGGCCTGAACTGAAAGTTACTGATCTGTGAAACAACAGTAAAAATATTTGGCTTTGGGTTTCAGATTTTGCACGGTGCACCCTCTGATATTTGTGTTGCCCATGTGGGCACATGCAGACGCAGCAGCAGCTGATACGACGCCCGGCTGTCTATTCCGGTCCATTTCGAGATAATTGGCGTGGAGCCACCTTATTCATTCCGAAAGGACGCGTGAAACATCAGACCTGCTCGATGTGCTCCTGCCTTGTACCACTACCGTCCTCAACCAGTACTACCACTAGCTGGCTAGCGCCAAAGGCGACCTACGTATAGCACGGCTTGATATACGACCCGTCCTGTGTACTGTACACATCAAGTATGCACGCGAGGATAGCACATAGGTAGGTGTTCAAGCTCAAGGACAGTTTTAGCTATGTGCTGACAAATAGAGAAAAATGGACACATAGCTATGCAAGCCTGAGTAGTAGGCAAGTAGATGTAGGTAGGAACAATTGCAGGATGTTTGGTTGGTGATTCCTACTACCTCCGTTCCCATAAATAATTGTAATTTTTTTAGCCCAGTAAATTTAATTAAATATAAAGAAAAATGTATTAACATCAACATTATCAAATAGATATATCATAAATATATATTATGGTGAATCTGTTGAGACCGATTTGGTATCGTAAATGTTTATTTTATTCTCGAAGGTTTCAGCCGAAAAAGTACTCGACGATTATGAAAACTAGGGTTGTGTTGACAGTAGATTCGATCCTTGCTTCGTCCCTCGACTCCCCCTTATATAGAGGGTGGAGTCGAGGATTTCGTAATACACAAGTTACAGAGTTCGGGAAGGTTTCGTACTCAACCCGTAATATTACAAATCTCTATCTTTCCTAATACAAACTATCTTTCCTTAACGCTAAATGGGCTTCCGAGTCTTCTTATTCTTCGAGTCCTCGGGCCTTTAGTAAATCCCGGTACCATCTTTGGCAAGCCCATTGGGGATGCCTATGTCAGTAGCCCCGAGATTTTTCTTGAACCGAAGAATCAGGGAAAATCTCCAATTTTACTCATTACATAATCTTTCAATATGCAAATACTATTTTGTACAGGGATAATGGTAGTTGGGGCTAGTTCATCTGACGGATCAGGTACTAGTTAACTGCTCTAGTGGCAATCCGCAAAAACCTACTTCAAGATCACGTCCCTGGACATGATCTCGGGATACTGGTGTAAACTTCGACGAGTGCCGCTTAAGGTCTTACCATTCCGTCGAGTCCCGAGTCATATTTTATCGGGTACCTAACGCGTCCGTTAGGATTTTTCTTCGTATCTGTTGATACGGAAAAAAGTAGCAGTCCGCCGTCAGAGACGGTGCCACGCCGCTCAGAATGGATCTGCGGTCTTACCTTCGCAAAGTTTTGCGGCATTCAGAGATTTATTCGCGACTTTTAGCGCTCTGAGAATATATTGTCGAGTGCTTTTCGGCTGTTGGAATAGCACATTTTATCGAGTCATATTTGATGACTTATTTTATCTTCCCGATGGGAGTATATGTAGAGTTATCTGTGTAACTCGAAATATACTCACTTCTATTTTTTTCTTTTGATAAAAATTCATCGGGCACGCGAACAGCGTTCCCGATGGGAGTAGCCTCCGAGGCTACAGCCAAGAACTTGTGCTTGGGTGTAGGCTCCACAGATTAGTATGCTTTGCCGCTATATTTATAATCCTTCTCGGTATTTTTCTATTTATCGGGTGCGCGACCAGCGCTCCCGATGGGAGTAGCCCCCGAGGCTATGAACAAATGCTTGCATTTGGTCATAGGCTCTCGCCCTTTCTATCTTGTCATACTCGAAGTTTTCTTTTTTTCCAAAGTAGCCCCCGAGCATTTGGGCAAAAACTTGTATTTGATCAAAGGCTCTCGAAATAATCTTGTGTTGTCGATAATCTCTCCCAGCTTCATAGTCGAGCTTTTCCTTTACTATGATGACGTCATTGCTGATGATAGCCACGATTTCTGTATTGGAAATATGCGAAAACCGCTCCTCTCACTGCCTTGTGGGTCCAAATTCACCATCTGATTGACACGTCGTGCAAGTGGGGGACACACGTCCTCCGCTTTTTCTGGCACTTACACTGTATCTCCTGTCTGTTCACTTCCCGGTAAAAATACATTTTTACCCCTTGTCCATGTGGTTGCCATCTGTCTCCTTACTTGCCCATCCAACGGTTGCGACGGTGTGTCATACCGCTATATAAAGCTATCGTCTTCCTCCTTGAGCACTTTCGCTCGCGCCGCATCTCTGCTTCTCCTCTGCAACTTCTCCCTTGCTCCCATTACTCCAAGCGCTCGAGCACTTTCTCTCCCTTCTCTGCTAGGTCCGTTGATGCCGCGCGCGCGCTCGTTTGACTAGACACAGCACACCAGAATCGAAGATAACATCAACAGATCTGGGAAGTGCCGAGTGGGAGAGATCCAAGATCTTAGGCCAAGATATCAACATGCTGAAGAAGATGGGTTTCAGCAAGAAGGAGAACGCTCTCCAGTTCCCCAAGGAGGAGAGCTACCCAAAGCCTCCAATCAACTATCGGGTCAGTTTCGTTGACCACCTCATCCGAGGACTTTCTCCCCCAATCCACGAATTTCTACGTGGTATCCTTTTTGTCTATGGGCTTCAGCTGCATCATCTGACGCCCAATTCTCTCCTCCACATTTCGATTTTTATCACACTCTGTGAGTGCTTTCTCGGGGTCCAACCCAATTGGGCCCTGTGGAAACGCATCTTTTGTATTCGCCGCAATAGCCACCACAACGTCGCCTACAATATTGGCGGCGTTGTTATATGTGTTCGTTCGGAGGTCGACTATTTCGATGTCAAATTTCCCGACTCCGTCCAAGGATGGCGGAAAAAGTGGCTGTACATCCATGAAGAAAGCTCCAATCCGGCGGAAGAGAACATCGCCCCTTTTGACGGAGAAGCTAAAATCTTTCGTCGCCGTTCTTGCGATGCTGAAGCTACCGAAGCGGAGAAATTGGCGATAGAGGCGCTGATGACTCGCATTCACGAGCTACAGAATACCCGCGGGAAAGAACTTCTGGGTATTGAGATTACCGCCTATTTCCTTAGGACTAGAGTGCAGCCTCTCCAGGCTCGCAAAAACCCCTTCTGGATATATGCTGGTGAAGAAGATGCTGACAGGCTCTCAAAGGATCTTCCCTTGAAGGACTTTGAAAAACTTATCCGCAAAATCTCATCGCTCAACAAGAAGGATTTAGTTCCCACTTCTTGCCGTGTCGCGCCATATAGTAGCGCCAAACCCCTCCCCGAGGTAATTTCCTTTTAATAGCTGTATTTGTTTCCTCGGACTTTGTTATTTTGTCGATTACTATTTTGTTAACGCCTTTTTCTCGACACTTTTTCTTTTCTCAGGGCCACCTCGTTCTTGCTTCTCTTCCTCCTCTTCCTGAAGGTGGAGAAGTGGAGGAGCGTGCCGTTGTCGATGATGACAACCAAAGCACCACTCGCCCTGCCACTGAAATCGCGGGTTCTCACAAATCCGCGGCCTCGCTGAGTCAGAGGCCACTGCCTCGACACACTCTCTTCCTCATGCTTCAAAGAGGAAGAGAGATGACGTAAAAGATTCCGGCACTTCCAAAGCCGAAGAAGCTGAGCCTTCACATAAAAAGGCAGCTTTTAATCCATACACTGATGCCCTCGTCAGCTCGTGAGTTACTCCTTACTCTTTACTATTCCTGTTTTGATGTTTCTTGTCTCTTGCTTCTTATACTGCCGCCATTTGATTGTAGTGATGACGAGGAAGAACAAGCTGTTGATGCTACTGCACGAACGAGTACATCGCGTACTTTGATTGTGTCGGAAGCTCAACATGATGGGGATAAAACTTCTCCTCCCCAACAAGACATCGTGCAACCGCCGCTAGTTGAGAGCCCCCGAGCCTCTCCATCAAAAGGAGCGAGAATTGAGCCATCGAGAGATTCTATCCAATTCCCTGGTGGTTCTTCGACACCTTCATTGGATGATGTAAATCTTGAATCTTTCGATACTTCGATCATACTAAATGTTGTCGAATTTATATTGGTTATATTGACTTCTTTTTCCTCCTTAATCATTTCTTCAGCCTCTGATGAAGGAATTTATTCGCCTTGGTACCCAATTTGTCGGGTATCGTGACTACACCAAGAAGCTCGAAGGTATTATTGTCCTGTTCCTTTGTTGCATGTGTACCATGATTTTATCATAGTATTTATCTGCCGCAATTTTTCCAGGAGATCTTGCGGAAAGCAACAAACGTGCGGACGCTCTTGCTGTTAAGTTGAAGCAGAGCGAAGAAGCTCGCCAAAAGGCTGAAAATGATGCTGCCACCATTGAAGATCTTCGAAAGAGGCTTCATAAGGCTGAAACTTCCTTGAGTAATAACATAACTCAGCAATCAGCTCGAGAGGCAGAGATTCTTTCCCGCTTGGAATCGCAAGCTCGGCGCTTTGTTAGTAAGTTCTTGAATCCTTGCTTTTCCTCGGATTATCTCGCTCTGCACCTATATTCTTTATTTTTTATACGGCTCTCTGATTGTTTGTAGGGCGGACGCATCAAGAATATGAGGTTGACGGTCCTGAGGGTGACGAGCTTCTCGACGCGCTGACCCTTGTCGAGATTCATGGGGATGAAGCGCGCGACGGACTTGAAAATGCTGAAGCTGGCTTGCTGAAGCTTTTCCCCTACTTCTTCCCAAAGAAAGAGACCCCCTCTACCTTTGTGGAGCTCGCAAAAACCTTCAACGGGCCCGAAGATCTTGGGCTGAAACTTCGCCAAGAAGGCTTGAAAATTGGCGTTGAAGGCACCATCGCGCTAATTGCTGATAGTCAACAAGACGTCAACTGGGCCAAGGTTGGCAACATAGGGGAGATGGAGACAAAGAAATGGCAATCTCTAATTAGAGCTGCCAAACCTTCTGCAAGACCCATCCTCTCCTTCCTTGGTGTTAAACCAGCGCCTGCTCCAAGCGCATCCAAACCGGAGGTCAAGTAGACCACCTTGTCTTTTTTTTTTATTTCTATCTTTTGATGTTGTCGCCTTAGTGCTCCTGGCGATGATTAGGTCTTCTAGAGGTCCTTCTTTTGTAACAGACATGTATATATTATGAGAATGAATGGAAATCTATCTTTGTCTCAATGATTGATGTCGACGTTTTTCTATTTTTTCAGTTAATTTTTGACAACTATACGTCAATTCCTGGTCCTTCCGAAGTTTTTCCTTCGTCCCTTCCGAAGAAGACCTCTGTCCCTATTAATTTTGTTGACGATTCTGCGAGTAAGGATTTGACAGAAGAATTGGAAGAACTTCGAGGACAACTCCAGTCCGTGAAGAAGCAATCGCTTATGCTTATGGAACAATGTCAAAAATCTTCTGAGAGGGAAAAATTGCGCTTCAACAAGCTCAGGATGCCACAACTGAAAAGGACGCCGCTGTTGCTGAAGCTGCTGCAGCTACATCCCGCGAAAATGCTATGCTTCAACTGCTGACAGATGCTAGCTTGGACATGGCAGGTGTGCTTCATTGTCGTGCTTTCCCTTTTCCTTTTTGCTTGTCTTCTCATTGCTCACTGGTTCTTGTAAAAAATAGGTTCTTTTTTGGATGCCACTACTGAAGATGAGCGTGTCGAAGCTCGATCCAATGTACTTCTTCGTCTTGCCAAGTGATGACCCACAAGTATAGGGGGTGTATCGTAGTATCTTCGATAAGTAAGAATGTCGATCCCAACGAGGAGCAGAAGGTGTTGGCAGCAGTTTCGATGAGGGATTCACTGTAAATGCTCACAAACAAGTATTCAAGGGGTTTTGATGTAACAGATGAATAAAGTACGAGTAAGTAAAATGCGAGAGAAATAATTGCAGCGAGTGGCCCAATCCTTTTTAGCACAAAGGACAAGCCGGTTTGTTTACTTATAATGACCAAACGTTCTTGAGGACACACGGGGATTTTAGTCTAGTGCTTTCGCTTCATGTGGCTTAATAATCTTCATTGTTTTGATAAGTGTTGTGTGGGTGAACCTATGCTAAATTGCTAATGCACCGCCCTTCCTAGGACTAATACAAACTTGTGATTATACCCCTTGCAAGCATCCGCAACTACAAGAAAGTAATTAAGATAAATCTAACCACAGCCTTAAACTCTGAGATCCTGCGATCCCTCTTGCATCGATATACTAACGGGGGCTCGGGTTTCGTCACTCCGGCAACCCCGCAATTAGCAACCGAATACAAGATGCACTCCCCTAGGCCCATAAATGGTGAAGTGTCGTGTAGTCGACGTTCACACGACACCACTAGAAGAATGACACCACAACTTAAATATCATAACATTGAATATTACTCAACCATAATTCACTACTAACATTTAGACTTCACCCATGTCCTCAAGAACTAAACGAACTACTCACGAGACATCATATGGAATACAATCAGAGGTGATATGATGATGAATAACAATCTGAACATAAACCTTGGTTCAATGGTTTCACTCAATAGCATCTATAACAAGTAGAGAATAACGTCGGGAGAGTTTCCCCTATCGAACAATCAAGATCAAACCCAAATTGTTACAGCGGTGACGAGGTGCAGCGGTGGTGATGGCGGTGTAGATGGTGGAGATGATGATGATGATGATGGAGATGATGTCCCGCTCGATGACGATGGCGATGGTGTCGATTTCCCCCTCCGGGAGGGAATTTCCCCGGCGGATTCCTGCCCGCCGGAGAGGTCTTTTCTCTCTGGTGTTCTCCGCCCCACAGAGGCGGCTGTAACCCTTCGTGAGGTCCTCTCTGTGGCTTAGGTTTTCGGGATGAAGGAGTACGCGAAGAAAAGGAGGCGAAAGGGGCTGTGGGGCCCCCACACCACAGGGTGGCGCGGCCAGGCCATGGGCCGCGCCGGCCCGTGGTGCAGGACACGATGGCTCCCCTCTTCTTCCCCTTCCGGCTCCCTCCGTCATCCGGAAAAATAGGAATTTACGTGAAATTTCCTTCCACGAGTTGATCTTCCGAAATATTGCGTTACGACGGTGCTTTTTCCAGCGAGAATCCTGGCTCCGGTGCTTGATCCTCCAATAATGATGAAACATGCAAAATAGATGAAATAACATAAGTATTGTACCCCAATATGAAATATATCAATGAATAACAGCAAATTATGATACAAAATAGTGATGCAAATTGGACGTATCACCAAGGAGCATGGAGTATTATTTTGGGGTACACCTGAACGAACTCGCCAGATTGTCAGGTTTCAAGATCGCGCACTCCAGGTTCGTGATTACCTCGACTTCTGTACAAGGACTCTGTCTCTGGTCTATGGTACCATGTTTCCTCGGAACAAGATGCCAGAGACTCTTCCTGCTTTAATGGATAAGTTTCGGGATGCTCCTCGGATCCACGGCTTTGTGCGGGCCCAATTGGCTGCTGGCGCAAGATTTGCTATGATTATGATAAAGATTTGCTACCCGAAGTTGGACGTGAAGCAAATTGTTCCCAAGTGCTTGGCCAAGATGTCGAAGAGAAATAGAAACTTCGGCAAATATGACGATATTGTTACTCCCGTTGCCGAAGATATGATGGATGAACTTCTTCGGATGGATGCTGAATTCTTTGTGAAGGGCAGCTATGCTGAGCATAGTACTCGTGCTGTAAATAATGAACGCTTAACGATAGACAATTTATTGGGAAATCCTTGAAGATAAACTTGTTCCGAAGATTGTTTCTTGTATATGATCTATATTGTAAAGTTACTATTTTTATTTTTATCGCCCAGCCCCCGGGCGTTTTGATTGCAGTATTTTTATAATGCGAGGTTTTCCCAAGGCACAATAAAGTATACTTCGTACTATTTTTGCGAGTATGAGTCTCCGAACTCTATGTTGACTTCTGTTTTGTCAATATATTTTTTTGTCTTGGCGAGGTGCTTTATACCAAGGCGAAATATTTTTGCGAGTTGTATTTTGCCGACACTATGTATATGTATATTGTAACGTCTAGGAGGAAAGCCCCCGAGCCCGTCGACAAAAAGATATAGAATTCTACTATCTTTATTATATTGCAGCACCGCGAGCCCGCCTCATTAAAAACCTTTTCCGGCCCCACTCGGTGCCCCGAAAAAGGAAAAGAGTGCGTCCGAAAACTCGCGGGCGTTTCAGTACATTGTATGTTTTACAGAGGAGACTATATTTCGGCATCTAAGCGTAAAAACGCCTGAGCTGCGCCACGTTCCAAGGATTTGGCTCTGCAATCCCTGTCTTCTTGTCTTTGATTCTGTATGCTCCTCCTTCGATTACTTCTGTGACGATGTAAGGTCCTAGCCATGGTGACTCAAGTTTTTCATGGCTTTTTTGGTTGAGTCGCAAAACCAGGTCACCAACTTGGAAGGATCTTGGCCGTAACCGTCGACTGTGGTAGTTTTTTAGGTCCTGTTGATATTTGGCGACTCGTGACAGGACTTTGTCTCGAGCTTCATCAAGTGCGTCGACATCATCCTCCAAAGCTTTTCTCGAAGTTTCTTCGTCATATTCTGTAACTCTTGGGGAGTCATGCTCTATTTCTATCGGCAGGACTGCCTCAGCTCCATGGACCAGAAAGAACGGCGTCTCCTGTGTCGCCGTATTTGGTGTTGTTCGAATACTCCACAACACGCTTGGTAACTCCTCCGGCCAAGTATGCCGAGCTTTTTCCAATGGACCTAACAGGCGCTTCTTGATACCATTGCAGATGATGCCATTGGCTTTCTCGACTTGACCGTTGGTCTGTGGATGTGCGACAGACGCAAAACTCAATTTGATGCCCACTTCTGCGCAATATGCCTTGAATTCCTTGGACGTAAAATTGTTGCCGTTGTCTGTGACAATGCTGTGAGGGACTCCAAATCGAAAGACGATGCTCTTCACGAACTTGATTGCCGACGCGCCATCGGGTGAATTTATCGGCTTTGCTTCTATCCACTTGGTAAATTTATCGACAGTGACAAGCATATACTCATATCCTCCTGGCGAAGATTTGTGTAGTTTTCCTACCATGTCGAGACCCCACTGAGCAAAGGGCCAAGACAATGGAATTGGCATAGTTCTGCTGCTGGTGAGTGAGGTTTTGCCGCGAATCTTTGACACGCGTCGCAGGTTCGCACTATTTCTTTCGCGTCCTCGATTGCTGTTAGCCAATAAAATCCTGCTCTGAAGACTTTAGCCGTAATAGCTCGGCTGCTCGCATGATGCCCGCATATTCCTTCGTGTACATCCTTCAGGATGATCCTTCCTTCTTCGGGTGTGACACACCTTTGCAATACGCCCGAGATACTTCGTTTGTATAACTCCCCTTTGACCACAGTAAAAGCTTTTGATCGCCTAATTATTCGCCTTGCTTCAACTGGATCGTCGGGTATTGTTTTCCTTAGGATGTATGATATGTAGGCCTGCATCCAAGGGATTTGCACCATCATGACTAGCTCCTGTTTCTCTTCTTCTTCTTCTTCTGAATTTTTAGCGGTACTCGAAGATTTCTCTGTTTTCTCCTTCTTCTTTATTTTGGCTGGCTTTGTTGATCTCTCGCTTATTTCTTCCCAAAATACTCCTGGAGGGATCGCGAGACATTGTGACCCGATGTTTGCGAGAACATCGGCTTCATCGTTACTTAGCCTGCTGATGTGGTTTACCTCGCATCCATCGAACAATTTTTCCAGCTCATTGTACACCTCCTTGTATGCTATCATACTTTCGTTGACTGCATCGCATTGGTTCATGACTGCTGTGCCACCAATTGTGAGTCGCCGAGGATTTTCAATCGGGTTGCACCGCAAGCTTTCGCCATCTTCATCCCGTGTATGAGAGCTTCATATTCTGCTTCGTTATTAGACGCGTTTGGGAACGTCATCCGCAGGACATATTTCAATTTGTCGCCTTCAGGTATCACCAGTATCACGCCTGCTCCTGCGCCTTCCAACCTTTTGGACCCGTCAAAGTTCATAGTCTAGGTTCTCGATAAATCTGGAGGTCCCGTATTTTGTAACTCCATCCACTCTGCAATGAAATCTGGTAAAACCTGCGATTTTATTGCCTTTCGTTTTTCATACGTGATGTCCCGAGGGGAAAGTTCTATTCCCCAAAGGGTGACACGACCCGTAGCTTCTGGGTTGTTCAATATGTTTGACAAGGGAGCTTCATTGAGCACTATTATCGGGTGCGCCGAAAAGTAGTGTCGCAATTTTCTTGCTGTCGTGAATACTCCATATGCCAGTTTCTGATATTGCGGGTACCGCTGTTTTGAAGGCGACAGTACTTCGCTGATGAAATATACTGGCCTCTGAACTCCATGGAGCTTTCCTTCTTCTTCTCTTTCGACTACTAGGGCTGTGCTGACCACCTGAGGTGTGGCTGCAATGTATAAGGGGAGAGGTTCCTTCTCTTTAGGCGCCACCAGGATTGGTGGTGTCAAAATTGTCCGCTTGAGGTTCTCGAAAGCCCTATCTGCTTCCTCGTTCCATTGAAATTTTTCCCCCTGTTTGATCAATGCGTAAAATGGTAATGCCTTCTCTCCTAGCCTGGCGACGAATCTGCTCAAAGCTGCGACTCGCCCCGTTAACTGTTGTATTTCTTTTAACTTTGTTGGCTTTCTCATAGTAACGATGGCCTGGATTTTTTCGGGGTTGGCTTCGATCCCCCTTGCTGATACCAAGAACCCGAGAAGTTCTCCTGCAGGAACTCCAAAAGAACACTTTGTCGGGTTCAACTTGATGCAAAACTTGTCGAGATTATCGAAGGTTTCCTTCAAATCTTCGATCAGAGTTGACCCTTTCTTTGATGTTATCACGACATCATCGATGTAGACTTGCACATTTTTTCCAATCTGTGTTGCTAGGCACTTCTGCATCATCCGTCGATATGTTGCTCCCGCGTTTTTCAAACCAAAGGGCATTGTTTTGTAGCAAAACACGCCGTAAGGTGTTATAAACGCTGTCTTGGCTTCATCTTCTTCTTTTAATCTGATCTGGTTATAACCAGAGTATGCGTCCAGGAAGGAAAGACGTTCGCATCCTGCCGTGGAGTCGATAATTTGATCGATCCTTGGGAGGGGAAAGTGATCCTTGGGACAATGTTTATTGACACACGTAAAGTCGACACACATGCGAAGGATTTTTGTGTGTTTCTTCGGCACCATCACTGGGTTAGATACCCACGTGGCTTCTGTAGTTATTTCTTTAATAAAACCAGCATCTTTGAGTCGATCTATTTCCGATAACATGGCTTTGCGGCTAGGTTCCGAAAAACGCCGCAAAGGTTGCTTGACTGCTCTTGCGAGAGGATCCAAATTGAGGTGGTGCTTGGCAAGTTCCCTGGGTACTCCTGGCATGTCAGCTGGGCACCATGCGAAGATTTTCCTGTGCTCACGGAGGAACTCGACGAGCGCGCTTTCCTATGCGACGTCCATGTTTGCTGCAATGGACGTCGTTTTCTTTGGGTCTGTCGGGTGGATCTGTACCTCTTTTGAATCTTTGGTTGTGTTGAAAGTTGGCTCCTTAGAAGATCTCCCTACCTCTGGTAGCACCTCATAATCAGTGAACCTTGGCGCCGCATACTCTGCTTGCATCCCGAAAGTTTCTGACAGTCGATGAAAATCCTTGTCGCATTTATCAGATAACGCGAAACTTCCTTTGATTGTGATGGGCCCCTTGGGCCCGGGCAATCTCCACAACAAATATGTATAATGCGGTACTTCCATGAACCTGGCATACGCTGGTCGTCCCAACAGAGCGTGATATTGCGACGGAAAATCCACAACTTCGAACTCCAAATTCTCTATCCTGTAGTTTTCTCGGGTTCCAAACTGAACGTCGAGGTTTATCTTGCCTAATGGGTAACTTGGCTTTTCTGGCGTAATCCCGTGGAAACGTGTGTCAGTTGGTTTCAAGTTTGCCAGGGATATGTTCATCTTCCTCAATGTATCTGCATACATAAGATTTAAGCTGCTGCCGCCATCTATGAAAACTCTCGACACGTCAAAACTAGCGATTACTGCGGGTAAAATGAGTGTTGATTGTCCTGGTCGAGGAACTTGCTGCGGATGGTCCGCGATTGTGAAGCCGATGTCTTGCCCCGACCAATTTAAGTACTCGACTGTTGGCGGAGGCATCTTCTCTGCCATGAACACTTGTCGTGAGATTACCTTCTGCGCCCTGTTGGATGGCCTAGCTTTCTGAATCATCGAGACCGCACCGTTAGAATTAGGATCACCATATGGAGGTGGGTGTGGTGCTGCCGCTATTCTGAGCTGGTGCCGATTTTCGTCAGTAATTGCGGGAGGAGGTGGAAGGTGGATCTCGCTCCTTGGCTCCCGAGGGTTTCTGTCATTTGCTTGGGCATTTGCAATTCCTGCGGCTCGCAGCATTGCCTGAAAATTACGGCAGTCTTTCTGGAGATGTCCTGACTGCCTCTTTCCATTGTTGTCGAGGTAAAAGTGCATTTGACACGGACCGTTCATCATCTCCTCGGGAGACACGTAAGGTCTTTGAAACCTTGGTCCACTATTTTGCCTGTTGCCGCGAAAATCACCTCTATTGTCGCCTTGTTGCTCATTACTCCTTTGATAGTCATCTCGACTATTTCCTCCAGGATTTCCCCGAAATCCGGCTGATATATGGCCAGGAGCATCGTTGTTGTAGAACTGGCGAGAAAATCGCCTTCTATTTTGATAATTTCGACCACGATCCTCTTCTGGCGACCTGTGTCGCTTGTTGTATATTGCGTCTTCTCCATCTGCCCATTTATTGGCTATCTCCATGAGTGCTGATATGGTCTTAGGGTTAGTTCTCCCTAAGTCCTCGACGAAGTCTCCTCGCCGAATTCCTGCCACGAACGCATCTATTGCTCTCTCGTCAGAAATATCTTCTGCCGAGTTTTTTATAATGTTCCACCGCTGTATATATTTTCTCATCGACTCGTCATGTTTTTGTCGACACGCCCTCAACTCTTCCAATGACGCAGGTTTCTTGCAGGTGGATCGAAATTTTTTCATGAAGATATCCTCAAAGTTATCCCAGCTGTCGATGGAACTTGGGGGGAGTTTCTTTATCCAAGATCTCGCGGCACCGCTCAAGTGGACTTGTATACTTTGCATAACTGTTGCTCTGGTTCCTCCTACCAGCGTCACCATCTCGAGATAATCCACGAGCCAATCCTCGGGATCTTGCAGGCCGTCGAATTTCTTGAAATTTTCGGGTAGCTTGAACCCTTTTGGGACTCGAGTCTTTCGAACTCTTCTCGTGAAACACGGGAGCCCACACATATCTTCGTCGGCAACTTCTGGTGAATGCTGACGCTCCCTTCTTTCTTGTCGCGCTCTGTCCACCCTTACTTGGACTGCTGTGTCTCTTGCTCCACTTGTTCTTGGGGGTCTTGAACTGCTGCGGTGGGTCGTGGACTATTTTGCCTAGGATTTTCTTCGGGAGGCGTTGTTGCAAACGCTGTTCCCATAACTCCTACTCCAGCCATCGCCATATTGAACAATGGTTCTCTCGGGTCCCCAGGAGGTGGTCTGGACGCGAGGATGTAAGCTTGTGTTGCCATGTAACCTGCTTCTGGTGTTTTTGGGATGATATTTCCCCTTTCATCGATCGTCATGAAGGACATGTCGAGATTTTGAATTAGGTTTCCCCTCTCTCCTTCGGGTATATTTTGCAGCCGAGATCTCGATCTTCTTCGGGCCTCTCTATGGCTATCCGCCGAAGTTTCTGACCGTCGGCCGAGCCCTGCTCGACGCTCGCTCGGACGCGGAGGCCGCCTCTTTTCTCCTATTCAAGGATGTTGTCTGTTTTTCTAGCTCTCGACTTACTCGAGCAAGTCTATATTGATATGCTTGTAGCTCTTGTGCAGTAACAGTGGTGGTCATTGGTTCTGAACCATCCATGGCTCTTGCAGCCCTGTCCCATGCTGCTTGCGGGAGTTGTACTCTTTCTCGAGGCGAGGACCCGACGTATTTAGTGCCTAGGCCTCTTCTGAGATTAGCGGGATCGACGTATGGATTTCCCAAATCGTCGAAAGCCTCTGATGTTTCTGGCTCTGATCGGCCTGCCTCTTCGATCAAATAGATCTGATGATATTTTGAGCATTGATTTTTATCAGGATTGGTGACACCATCATATAGATTGGTGAAGATCTTTCCGATGGCAACAGATTTGTCGATGAAGTTGAAGCTGTCGACGCTGTCGGAATCGCTGCTTATAAAGGAGTCCGCAGACGATTCGAAAGATGTGTTGCTGAAGATCTTGACGAGCTTTCCCTTCGCCTTGGTGTCGATGAAGCGTGGTGAAGAAAACTCCTCGTCAGTCGACGAAAAGTCAGAATCGACCGCTGAAAATTCCGACGAGATCGGAACTTCGAGACGGTAAGATCCGTCCTTGTTGACGCCAAATCGGAATTTTCTGAACGTCATGATGATGGGCTCCTCCAGATAGGCACATGCATCCATACGGGAGGGCGGGTGAGGAATAAAATTGACTAGATCAGTTTTTCCCTTGTTACCTCGATCCATCGCATTGCTTGCTACCGACGAAGTCGACAATCTTGAACGTGCCATCGAGATCAGCTCCTTGCAACCTCTAGTTCCCACAGACGGCGCCAATTGACAAAGGATTAACTTGTCAATGCCTACAGATTGTAGACTAGGGTTTTGCTAGAAGTAGAGGGCAAGTAGATCTTGAAGGTTTCAGCCGAAAAAGTACTCGACGATTATGAAAACTAGGGTTGTGTTGACAGTAGATTCGATCCTTGCTTCGTCCCTCGACTCCCCCTTATATAGAGGGTGGAGCCGAGGATTTCGTAATACACAAGTTACAGAGTTCGGGAAGGTTTCGTACTCAACCCGTAATATTACAAATCTCTATCTTTCCTAATACAAACTATCTTTCCTTAACGCTAAATGGGCTTCCGAGTCTTCTTATTCTTCGAGTCCTGGGCCTTTAGTAAATCCCGGGTACCATCTTTGGCAAGCCCATTGGGGATGCCTATGTCAACGAGTTAGGCATGCTAGGAGCCTAGGATGTGTTAGGCCAACAATTATGTCTCTACACCAAAGTTTAATACACCCTTTCTTAGGGTCTCTTTGGTTTGCAGGTTTTTCACCTTACGAATAGGAAAACCATAGAATCTGGATTAGATGGTATGTTGAATCTTGTAGTAATTGAAAATATACAAAACTTAAATGGATGTCTCTTAGTTGCACCGTCGAGAAAACACATAAATTCTACTGGTGGATTAGATGTATGCCACAGTTGTCGATGAATAGAACTGGATCAACAAAAGTTCCCATACACAAGAAAGGAAAATCGAAGGGAATATCATAAGATGAACTCAATGGAAATTTTCATATGGAATCGCGCATACCAAGTACAACATAGAGAAATTTCAATAATTTCTAATCCGACGAACCAAATGAGTTATACATTGGAAAAATATCCAAAGTATACGGATCCTTTAATTTTTCTATTAAATTACTATTCCATCCTATAGGAAACAAAACAGATGAATGTGTAGTCCAAGTTGTTCGTTGTCTCACACGAAATCCTTCGAAGGAAAATTTACATGGGTTTATATCTGAGGGAAATTCTTCTTTACAATTGCATGCTCACCAAACCACAGATAAAATCTAGGGTTTCCAGTCCGACAAACCAAACTTGTCACATCAGAAAAATAACTTTGAAATTGAATCACCCAAAACTATTTTTGAATTCAATATATGGAGGAAAATATGTTTACATCTATAATATTAAATAGATATATTGCAACAATACATATTTTATGGTGCATCAACTGATAATGATTTAGTATCATAGATGTTTATATCTTTTTTGTAACATTAGTCAAACTTAGATGTCATCTGATTTTTTTACTAATTTTATGCGCTTTATTTTCTTGAAGGGAGTATTCTTTTGCAAGAAGGGTATTGGTTAGTTGCATGAATTTGATGACGAGTTAGGCATGCTAGGAGACTAGGATGTGTTAGGCTAACGATTATGTCTCTCTCCAAAAGGTGTACCATGAAGGTTTGCTTTGAAGGTTTTTAACCTTAGGAATACGAAAACCATAGAAATTGGACCGGGTGGTATATTGAATCTTATACTGATCTAAAACACACAAAAGTTAAATGGATGTCTCTTAGTTGCCCCGCCGAGAAAACATGGAAATTCTTCTGGTGGATTAGATGTAAGACATAGTTGTCGATGAAAGGAATGGAATTGATAAAAATTCTCATATACAAAAAGAAAAATTGAAGGGGAATCTCATAAGATGGACCCAGTTGAAATTTTCTTTTGGAATCGCAGACCAAGTACACCATAGAGAAATTTCAATGATTTCTAATCCGACAAACCAAAGGAATTATGTAGGGAAATGTATCCAAAAGATATGAATCCTACAAAAAAATTCTATGAAATTACATAATCAATCTATAGGAAATAAAAATACATGAATGTGTAGTTCAAGCTGCCACGACTAGGAAAACCCTCATTTGTGGCGCACGTTTTTTTGTTTATATGACGCATATTCCGTGCGCCACATAAGTTACGTCACTAAATTTTTTCTGTGGCGCATATCTACATGCGCCACAAAATTTTCAAACTTCTGTGGTGCACCAGGCAGGCATGCGCCACAGAAAGTTTTCCGTGGTGCACCCAGCATTTTTTTTCTGAATTTTTAAAAAATAGCGGTCAGATCTAGATCTGGGGCCGCCTAAATTTTGCTGGATTTTTTTGAAATTTGCCGAAGGCCGCCGGGGTAGGTGGGTGGGATGGGTGGAGGAGGAGGCCAGCCGGAGGGTAGGAGGAGGAGGAGGAGGTCGGCCCGAGGGGGTTGCCGGAGGTGGGGGAGGAGGGGGGTCACCGGAGGAGGAGAAGGAGGTGGTCGCCGGAGGAGGAGGTTGGGTGGTGGAGGTAGTCGCCGGGTGTAGGGAGAAGAAGGAATGAGAAGAAGGGGAAATTGAAGTGGAGGAGAGGAGGAGGGAGGAGGAGAAAAGAGAGAGGGAGAAGGCCGATGCCGGATTTCAAATTTCGGCCTAACAATTCCGTGGGGTATGTGCATATGGTGCGACACATAATTTTTTTCCGAATTTGCAGGAAAAAATCTTAACTTTGCCGTAACGTTTACTATTTTTGAATTTACCGATTATGTAAATTTCAGAACCGCCTCCGGCATGCAATTCGGATGTAGAATTTTCTCCTGGTCATTTTGATATATTATGCTTATTTTTTCAATTTCGTATGCAATCAGAAAAAGCCATTAGAAGATTTCATGATTTTTTTTTGCAAAATACATCGAAATTCATTTTTCAATTTTCTCTACAAGTATACCAAGTACACTTCAAAGGATTATTTTAAATTTTTATATTTTCCTGTGATTTTTGAAACACTAAAAAGGCGATCCACGAGTGGGGAGGGTGTCGCGTGGGCGGTTAAAAAAACTTTTGTGGCACATGTAGCTCCATGCGCCACAAAAATGCTTCTTTCTGTGGCGCATTTGGCCCCTGTGGCGCATTTGGCCACGTGCGTCACAGAAAGCCGACACTTCTATGGCGCATCCAGTTCCATGCGCCACGGAAATACTCGGAATTGGTTAACCAAGTAATTGACCGCGGGCCCCACCAGATTTTTATAGGGCATGGAGAGTAGGTGCGCCGCATAAATGTCAAATTCTGTGGCGCATGGAAAGTTGGTGCGCCACATAAATTCCAAATTTAATGGCGCACATGCATGGGTGCGTCACAATTTTTTTTCCTGAGGCATGGCTATTTGGTGCGCCACAGAATACATTCCTAACTATAAGGATTTTCCTAGTAGTGTGCGCTTGGTTCCTCGCAAGAAATAAGCATGGTTATTATGGTTGCCATAGGAATAGAGAAAATTTTCCTTGAGTTCAGATCTAAGGGAAAATCTCCTTTAGAACTACATACTCACCGAACTATAGAAAAAAGCTAGGATTTCTAGTCTGGCAAATCAAACTTGTCGCATAGGAAAAATAACTTCGAAAATGAATCCTCCCAAACTCCTTTGCATTTTATTTGAATCAAAGAGGGCATAGAAAACATATTTTTTTAGTGGTTGTGACAGGACTATCTTTAACTAGGTTTTTGGGAAAATATAGACATTTCGATACATAATAAGTATCCTTTAAAGTACATTTTCATATTTTACTTATTTTTAGTATTTCAGATGAAGGTAGTTTTTCTCAGAACTAGATCAAAGATAGTCAGGTTGGCTTTTAAAAAAGCTAATACATCTTGTAAGAAAGAACACAAGGAGTACTCCCAATCATATGTTAATTTTGACATTAGCTAGTAAAAGTATCACACCATAGATATTTTTAAAATCTCATAAGAAATTCCATAAGGTGGACTCAATAGGGATTTTAATTTGGAATTACATACCAAGTACACCATAGGAAAATTTCTACAATTTCTAATATGACTAACCAATAGAATAATATACAGCAAAATATATCCAAATAATTTGAATCATCTATTTCTTTTTTGCAAAATTGCATATTCAATCCTATAGGAAACGAAAACATATGAATGTGCATTGCAAGTTGTTTGGTTGCCTTGCAAGAAATATGCAAGAACTTTCTTTACAATTAGGAGCATATTATGGCTGTCATTTGAACCAAAGGGAAATTCTACTTTTGAATTGCATATTCATTAGACCATAGGTTAATGTATGTTTTTCAATCATACAAACCAAACTTGCCATATACGAAAAATAGCTTAGAAATTGAATCTGCCAAAACACATTTGAATTTTATTTGAACCAAAAAGCGGCTTAAAAATTCCTAGTAGTTTTGACATGACTATATTTATATACATAATTAGTATCATTACATTAATGGGGAAATATAATTACCTTTGTATTTTATATTCCATATGATGATAGAGTTTTCCAAAAGCTTGGTAGTTTTTCACGAGAACCCCTTTTAATAGTACGTCTGCCAACCTACGACCCATCTCACAGCGACCGAAAAACTAGGAAAAACCTAACGAAGACAAACTTAGCCTTGATTGTTCCCTTGAGCTACAAAATAGCGACCACCCCCCTCAAGTTGTATATGTTTATCTTCGTGACATCCAACCTTAAATGCAACACATCTTATAAAAAACCCAACAAAAATAACTCAATGAAATCATTAGACTATATATTCACATTAATTACCAAACCACACATGAGGCACCTCCTTTCATCTCTACCTACAATGAACATGTTGGCACTGTCACTACCGAGGGATGCTGTCTCCGTAGGGCACCGGGCCTCGTCGCGCAACTGGAGGGCCGCCGTCGTTGGAAACTTGACCTCCACCTCACCTCCAGGAACTTCTTGGCCCCACGACTGCCGCTGGTAGCTCTTCTTTGCGGCTGGCCCAAAGGCCCCTACCGAAAATCTTCGCACCCAACCTCCAGCGCCTCCAACCCCGAATAGTTGGAATACATATATGCTTGCAACATAATAGTTGGACCGTGAGTTGATTTCTTAAACTTAGGGAGGCTAACATACAAGAGAGGGTGACTTACCATACCATCACCAGTTCACCACCAATCTCAAATTGGTGGTGCTAAAGATTAGTTAGTGTTGGAATCACAATAAAGCTAGTTCCATGTTTGTGCAGAAACCACAAATGTTGCCCGAGCTACAAGGGATGTGTTCTACCAAACGGCATTGAATCAAATGAATGATTTTTTTTGAGGTAACACAACTCTCTTTATTAACCAATGTTCAAAGGAACGAGATTTGGATCAGGTGAGTCCAGAAGCCACAAACGGCGACCTTGATACAAATCTAAAGAGCTGCGAGCTAGGGAATGTGCATGTACATTAGACACTCTATTCTCATGGACAAAACTAATATCAACCATAGACTCACTGGTGCTTTATTTCTCTCAGAACTGAGCTAAACCTTGGCCTACATTGTATCTTAATTGCGTCTATTACTTCCCAAGGGCTGAAGCACCCATATACATTCCAAGATAATTCCTACGTATTGCCGCTACCACCCCTCGGTCATTGCTTCGCGCAACTGCAGCATCTACATTTATCTTCATACGATCATCCGGAGGAGGTAACTGTGGGGCCCCGGACTAGCTGTCCGAAACACCCGTTATGCATACACATTCACGATCCCATGATCAGTGTGTCGTGAAAGCATAACCGAACTGGTGTCAAATACAACATCCATTACAGTACAAAATAAAAGGATTACAATGGTCGCAAGACCAAATACTTACATAAGAGTCATAATGGCAGGAGATCATCAACCACACAGCGGAACTACTTCAGACGAAAGCGTTTGCAAGGCCCAAGTCATGCCATAACCCTACAGGCAACTGACTGGGAAGACGTTCCTAGCTCGCATAGACGTCGTCGACTCCTTCTTCATCAGTCGGATTCCACCAAGTCTGGCCAAGTAAATAGCCAGGGACAAAGCCATAAGTACATTATGAATTGTACTCGCAAACCACCTTAGAGAGAAGTAAAGGATATGCATATTTGGCAGTAGCAAGGATCAGGCACTATTCTAGGGTTACAAGGAGCGAGAGATAGTTTCTCTCGAGAGTATGACATCTCTATTTCTTTGTTGAAAACCTTTTTTACAAACAAGTTTTCTTTTGAAGACTAATAGGTAAGGGTGACCCACTTTCCTTTCCGGCCATCTCATATGGCCAAAACAACTTTTCCAACTTTCCACCGTACCTCCCAGGTACATTTCCACCAGTCCCACTGGCATCATTTTCCCAAAACATTTTTGAGAAAACACTTTTATAAACCAAAACTTTCCTCTAATGCCACGTACCGCCATTCCCATGTCCATAACCGCGGACACGGCTATTCGAATAGATTTACACTCTGCAGAGGTTGTACACTTTCCCCACAAGATCCGATAAATCCGCCGGGATCATCCCTGGTTCACCAAGCGTCAAAACGCGAGGCTCGGATAACCGATCGTAGTTTTTCGCTTGCTCGCCTTAGCCTAAGACATGCCGAATGAGTTGTACCTCCCAACACCGAGTCCGGAATGCCGTTTACCCGGGAGTTGCAAAGTCCCCGACACCCGACCCTCCGGAATGCCATCCAACCACTTAGGCATCTTTCAATGGGAGCTCATAAGTTGTACCCCGCGTACCTAAACAGGCAAATGGGTTGCGTCCCTTCTCATGGGAAGAACCCCGGTCGAAGCGTCCATGGTCGGACTGCCACTACACTTGCAGGACCCAAACTAAGGCGAGACAAACTACTACGCTACGCCCCGTCCCACTAAAGGGTAATGTGGTTGTACTGGCTAGGTCCGGTTTCGTACTATGGTCACCAAGGTTTTTCGAAAACAACTTTTCATCTCCCTTTGCCTCCAGCAATATCTTTCATAAACCTTTTTGTCTTTCATAAAACCACACTTGGGCAGGGCTACCCCATTCCAAGGTTTTTGAAGAATTTCCTTTCTTGAAAACTTTTTCACAAACCTTTTTCAAAAGGGCTCCCGACCTATAGTCCCATTTCTCTTTTAAAAAGAGGCGACAAGGGTGATAAGGTGGTGAGCACCATATCACTAATAGAGGTGTGATCAGTAGGTACCAACGAGGGCTGCACCCTAAGGGTGGATTAATAAAAGTTCGGGTGGCACTAACCACCGACAAAATAAATAAAATACATGCACTTTATAAAACCTGTCATAATGCAAGAGCAAGAATATATATAGGACCAGAGATGCATCAAGAGGTGGCTTGCCTTGGTTGGCTATTTGTCCCTAGACTTCATCTTCATGAACCATCTGCTGCTCCTTCCTCTTCGAACTCCTCACCAAGATCCTCTCCTTCTCCGATAGCGTTCGCATTCTAACGTCGCAAAATAAAAGAGAAAGCAATCAATCTCTAGGCATAACATCAAACCACACAACAACAACACACAACAGCCAACCACTAAATCCGAGACACTAAACACATCAAATAATAGCACTTAGGGCAAAAATGGTAATTTTACTAAAAAGGCTCGGCCTCACAACAAATCGTAATCTACAAAATCAAAGGTGGCTAATAACCTTTGGAAGCCACCAGTAGGGGTCTGGTTCCAAGGTTCATTAAAAACATTTTTAAATATAAACAACTCAATTTCCCTAGAGGCAATAATACCTAGAACCAAAATTAATTAGTAAAAAAAAACTCCCAGTACCAAACTAGTGAGAAACAATTATACCTACTGGTAGGTACGGTCTGAGAGAGTTCAACCAAATTGGTTTTGGTTCAAAACCATAAACAAATTAATTTTAAACATTTTATGAAAACTAGGAACAATTAAACTCCTTTTTAAACCAAGCAGACCAATAATACATTACAGAAAACAAGACCTATACCCCTGGATAGATATTCAAACATAGTTTCACAAAAAATTGGATTTACTAAATTTTAAGCTATAAAATAATTTCTATAATTGTTGTACTAAAAAGGGCTCTGTTTTGTTTACAAAAATCCTATAAGTAATCTAGAGTTCAGAAAAATATGCCCTCTGGCACGCTAATAGAATATAGTGATGCTAATCACTGAGACTTCATTTGGTTGCCAAAAACTTTTTATTTTTCAATTTAAAAATCAAACAAGGACCTACTGGCCATATCTAACTTTCTAAGCAACACAAAAACCAGGAAGCTTCTGCTACCGTAAGATATACCAAAATCAAGCTACTGATATGTTCTATCAAGCAAAATTAACCATACTGCAAAAAGATGTACACAACTCTCACAAACAATTAAATATCACACCAGCAACATTTCATAGGAATAATTATCAGTAAATAAAATATAGCAGTAAATCCCATGCATGCAATCGTAGGTGATCAAGATTTTGTTTACCAACAAGCAGGAATTTGAATCATGCTATCTGGAGGTAAGAGTAATTTTTGGTGATTTAAAAACTAAGACTGATTTGCATGTCCTTTATTTCTCAGAAAAGTAATAGGGAAGAGGGCCGAAATGTTAGGTCCGTGCCGGCCAATAAACCTGGCGACACAGCACCGTACTGGGCCAGCCCAGATGGGTTGCCTGAGGCCATGCAAGGGCTGGGTGGCATGCACCCGTTAGATCACGATACAACGGCCCTGGGCGCGTTGCTTCGCGACGAGCAAGGAACGGCGGCGCTGCCGCGAGCCAGAGACAGGGAGGCGACGGCGGCTCACCATGGGGCTCGAGGAAGGAGTGGGGGTGGCATGGAGACTGGGCGGAGCTAGAGACTACTCGGCTGGCGACGCGTGAGTGCAGCTACGGCCTCCCGTACGGCGCCTTGTACGGAGACGAGCACGGCGTCGGCGCGGACGGAACCCGACGACGGCGGCCTTTCGACGAGTTCCTGGGCAAGGATGAGGCCGGGATTAGGTCAAAGCGATAAGGAACCAAGGCGACAAAAAGGGAGAAGTCACGGAGAGGGAGCAACGGCATACTGGACGACGACACGGCCGGGCTGCTGCTCGACTTGGTCGACTCGGACGTGCGGCGAGGCTGGCGATCGCGCGACGTCGGATAGGGACGGCTCGGCGGTGTCGCGCGCGTGCAGGTCTGTCTCCCAGCCGTCGGTGAGGCGTGCATGCAGGCGCGGCTTCCCGTACGTCGACGAGGACGGAGGTGAGCTCCGCGTGGTGAAGAGGGCGACGGCGGCGCAGTGACTCACCGCGGGGATGCTCGGAGGCGAGGGAGACGCGGCGGCGAGGCGACGCAGCACGGCGCGGCAGCTCGACTTCGTTGATTTGGACATGCAGACGTGCTTCAGAGGGTCTGCGCGGACGAGCGCGAGAAGAACGTCGCGGACGACGACGAGAGGGACAAAGCTAGTCGCCGGCTTCCTCGGGCGAGTTCCTGGGGAGAAAGATAGACGCCGTCAGGGCTCCCAGTGGTTAGAAAAGAAGAGGGAACATAGAGCAACGACGGGGTGGAGCGTTAGCCTTGTCTGCGACCAGCGGCGGACGGGCGTACTCCGGCTTGTTCCCAGCTTCGCCCCGGGAAGAAACGGAGCAGGTTTTCTGAGAGAGGAGGGGAAGGGTGTGGAGAGGTGTGAGGGTTTGGAGGGCTAGGCATCTCTTAAGGAAGTCATGGAGAGGGAGGGAGGAGCGGGGACATGCTGTCCGTCCCAGGGACGTGGTCGACACCGACAGGTCGTTTAGGGCGGCCACGCTCTCGAGCAGGAGGAGGATCGGCTCGAGCCCGGCAGCCGTCCTCAGCAGTTGAGCGTGCCAGGCAAGGGTGATGTGCAGGCGGGTGGGGAGACATGCGGCGCGGTCGGGGGTTGGCCTGCGTTCTGCTGCGACGTGGCGCGTGTCAACGGGTGGCCGTGTGCGGCGAACGCCTCCAGCAGAAAAGGGACAAGGCAGGAGTCAGGGCTGCGCTTGAGTGTCGAGGGGTGCGAGGCGAGGTCAGAGACGAGAGGACTGCTCGGGGGAGGCCCGGCCGGCTCGGAGAGAAGGTTTCCGCTGCGCGCACGCCAGGTGTTCGACGGGCATCAGCATCCAGAGCGGGGTCGATCGCGGCCAGAAGGAACACGACAAAGGCTGGCTCGTGCTAGGGTTCGACCAGGGACAGAGAGAGGAGGCTAGTGGCGTGCTGGCTTGGGCTGAAACGCTTGATACCTATTTGGTGCATGTCGTCGGTGACCTAGGGCAGCAAGAGAGAGACGGGGCTAGCTAGGGGATTTACGGTGGGTAATGGAGTGGTGATGGGTTGCTCTGCTCGTCCAGTTTATGGTGAGAAGGGACAAGCGGTGGCAGCAGCAAGGTCTTCTTTATGCTCATGTCATAGACATGCACGAGGCTCTTCCTTTTCTTCTCTCTTCCTTCTTCCCCAGAACCAAACAGCTCCAAGATGGCACTGTAGCACTGTAGCTGCAGCAGCTGTGTCGTCTAATACAGAGAGGGAGGTGCAGGAGCGATCGATGCGAAGATCCTATGTGCTGAACCTAACTCATTAGAGATGGTGAAAGGAGATGGGTGGATGACCATGAGATGCTCAAATTTTGCTTTGCAAAGATTTGAACGTGATCCTAGGCTCTTGCATGATTAAGTGGATCAGATAGGGTAGTCAAGGTGATGCTTTGGTGGTGCTTGAATTGGAGTTATCATTTAATTTTTCGAACTAAAAAGGATTGGCTTGATCACTATGAGAATTTATCAAAATTTGGATAAAATTATTCAAATAGCATTTCGAAATTTTTGAAAAGGAGCAAGATAAAATTTGCGTTAAAAAAATGCTCTACTTGCATGATAGTGCATAGTAGGTTTTTATAAAAAAAACTATTTGATACGGAAAAGTGCAAGAAATGGAATATAGACCATTTACATGCGTTTTGGTAAATGGGAAATAAAATAATTTTATAAAATTATATTTTTGAATGGAATTGATATGAATAAGCATAACAGTAACATTTCCTATTTTTATAAGAGAAAATATTTTTTTAAAATGTTTGGCAAAACTAGAAATATTTTGGAAGTCAAAAAGAGGAGAAATGGGGGTTTATGGATTTAGGAAATTGGAGGGAACCTTCATGTTTCAAAAATGGAGGTTGAGGTCAAGAATGATTTAAGAGAAGAATTTAACGATCTTGGGGTGATAGAGATGCAAATGGAGATTATTTATTTGTTGGACAATGATTATCTACCAAGATCATGACCAAACGAAGTAGTGATGTTAAATGATGGATCTGAGAGATGTATTAATGGCAACTACAATGCCATGTATATTTGTTCACATATCAAATAGCCTTAAATTTAGTTTGATGTCTAAGGCCTTTATTTGGTTTTAAAAAAATATCATTTGAAATGTTTGAAAACAAGAGCGGGGTTTTAGAAAGGGCTGAGTGACCCATGGGTGAAGTGGAATAAAATATGGATCATCCCATTTTATTTTTTTGGGAAATTAAAATTCCATATAAAAGCTTTTATTATTATTTAAAAAAAATTAAAAAAATTAAAGGCACACCAAGTAAGGGTAAGTCATGAGGCAAATACTTCTTGTCAAAACAAAGCAACTTTAGAAATCCTTTTTGTGATACTATGATCTGAGATGACCATAGCGAGTTTTAGAATAAAAGGTTTTTGACAAGATCTTTTGAATTAAGACTAAGAGTCATACGACAAAACGAGGTTTTGTTTTTTTTTTTTACGAGAAAGTTCAAACACTTTTGAAGAGAGGAGGTTCAAGTAATACAAGAGTGGCCATAGCATGAGTATTTTTCTTGAGATAAGAGTATGTGGGTTGAGGTACTTCACTAGCACTATTCATCAAACAACACTCATCAACAAAGTCAGACCACATTTCAATCCAACACATGGCAGCACAAGCAAAATTTAAAAAGTTTTTGTTCCCCCCGATTTTTGCATTCTGGATAAACAAATAAGGTGGCAAAAGTCGGGGTGTTACAGTAACCAAACCGGAGCAGTTCGCCGTGGTGAGTGAATCACTGTCCTAGCCCGAGTTGACACATAAGATATATTTAGCTCATCAATGAGTTTTCCAATAAACTTGAAGATAGAAAATGGGCTCTGGAAAATCTCTTCATGAATTGCTTTTCTCCTAGCTGACCAGATCGCCCAAAGAGTCACTATAGTCTTCACAAACTATGTATGTGTTAAAGACTATCAGAAAAAAGATCCATTCTTTTGCATTGTTGCATTGGTTGATAGAGATGTGCTCAGCCAGCTCTTCGTCTAGCAGCACCCAAACAGTTCGTGCCATCGCACACTCTATCAAAGAGTGTCTCCAATTATCATTAGTAGCCTGACAGAAACAACATCCCGGTGTAACAGCCATATTGCGGTGATGCCTGACTGACCCCGTAGGTATTGATTGATGGGCTAACCTCCAAAGGAAAACTCGAATTTTGCTAGGCACTTTAGTTTTCCACAATTTACACCATGATTTCTCCTCAGTTGAGCTTGAAGAACTTGATTGCCTCCCCATTAGCCAATCTTCTCGAATCTTCTTGGTGTTTACTAACACCTTGTATGCTGATCTCACTGTAAACAGTTCAGTCTTCTCAAATTGCCACGCCCAAAAATCCTCTTGGGGTGCCGTACAAATAGGAATAGACCGAATCACCTCAACATCCATCGGTAGAAAGTGGTGTAGCAACTTTTCTGAATTCCAAGTCCCTGAAGTCTGGTCAATCAGCTCTGAAACCAAAACTGGGGGAGAAGGTTGCCGAGCAGCAATGAATGAATAGTTTCTATTCCTATGATTTCGTTCAACATTCCTATGAATCAAAGAGGGCCTAAACTGGAAAGGCCGGAAAGGAAATTGGAAGCACGTACCGTAGCCTGGCCTGGTTAGATCCGCCTTTAATTGAATCCAAGCCCGTCTGCCCACGGTACACATCACGCGGTCTCTCGTATTAACGGCGTCATCCCCTTAGAAAAGGAAACAGGGAGTAGTAGGACTGTAGGAGTAGTAGGACTTAACGGCGTTACCTTTAGACGCGCCTGTTAACTGTCGTCCGGCACCTGTCGCTCGCCCTCTCCCCCAGTCCCAAACTCCCAACACAGCACGGAACACCCGGGGTGCTCGAGGCGCCAACGCGGCGGCGGCGACGGCGACGGCGACGGCGAAGGCGACGACCAGGTACCTCTCTTCTCCTTTGTCTCTCGAGCGCGAAGTTTTTCTGAAACTCCGCTACCTAGAGGGTTGATGGTGGTCAAAGGCCACCATTGGTACGTATTTGTCTGAATTTCCCCCATGAACTGTTGTCTGCTCCCGAGCCAGCGGAATCCATCGGTAATTTTTCCCGCAGTGGTCTAACCTGTTTGGGGCCTATTATGTAGTGTTTTATTTTGAGCTTGGTAGTCTAATAGCGGCTCGATCAGTTGGGGATATTGGCCGGAGAATTAACCCTAACGGCGATGAACAGTATGTGCTTGCCTGCGTAGGTTTACGAATCATCAGTCACGTATTCTAGCCATAGGGTGGCATGTGCAGAATAATCGAGGTCTTTTAATATTCCAAGTTTGCCTCATGATTATGTTGGATCAATTGCATCTTAAGATTGGTTATGCAATGCAGTTCCTGTGGGCATACATATGCACTGTTTTCTACTCCCTCCGTTCCGATTTAATTGGAACCATTGCTTGTTCATTCGTTTGTGTCCCTTGCGTCAATTAAAACGGAACACGTGGAGTATTAACTTGAAGTCCTGTAATGTAATGACAGTTTTTTTTTTTTTGAGAACCCATGTAATGACAGCTGAATCACTTTGGTATTTTTGGTCAGTAATTCACCCTAGCGCTGCGGAACAATGTGGTGTGTCTATTTACCCTATAGCTTCATAGATCGTAGGTATATCATGGTTCTACCGAAATAATCATACCTTTGTTGAATGTTCCAAAGTTTAACTTACTACTATTATGCTGGATGATGGTTTAAATTGGAACTTGCAGTCTTACCGTGGGGCTCTTCCAAATGCATTGTTTCAATATTTCTGTCAGATCCTTCTGTTAAGTCAACCTAAGAAAGTCTACTGAATAGCTTCATGAATTTTCAATCATCACATCTTCTAGGAATAACATGGGTTCTATGGAAATTATCATAGCTTTGTCGAATATTTTAAGTTTCCTTGCTAAATTCTCCTACAGGTGTTCTTCCAAGTGCATTGTTTCGATATTTATATCAGATCCATCTGTTAATTCAATCTAAGAAACTTTTGTTTAAGTGATGAGATTAACACACATGGTGCCTTGCTTTTCTTTGCAGGGAAAGACCATGGAGGACGACTACTCAGAAGCGCCATCGCAGCAGCTTCCTATGGACATCATCTACAAGATCCTGGCCCACATCTCTGATCCAGCCTCTCTTGCTCGCCTTGCTTCATCTTGCAAGTTCTGGCATGATCTCATCAAGGACCCGACCTTCCTTGATCGCCTTAGGAGGCGGCACGGCGACCATGGTTTCACCCCATCCCTCCTTCTTGGCTTCTTCTACCAAGACAATAGAAGATCTTCCCCGGATCTCTGGAAGTACCACATTGACAAGACCCGTTGTTTGGCGCCAAGCTTCGTGCGGATGTCTGAACTGACACAATTCGTTGGCAGCAAAGCTGCCCGCAATGCGAGGAAGCTACTATCCCTTGAAACCTTCATTCCAGGTCTTGGTACAAGCCTCAACTTCTATAAGCCCGTTGCATCACAGGACAGCTTCCTGGCCCTCCGCCGCAAATCGAAAGACACCGATGGTCAGACCATTAAGGATTTGATACGTGTCTGTAATCCTCTCACTGGTGAAATCTTTGAGATTCCTAGCCTCAGAGTTAATAGGCGTACTGACCATTATGCCTTGTTTGTCACCAATGATGTCGACCTTTCTGGACGTGCGTCCCAGTCCTTCCAACTGATTAGCATTTGGGTCATAAAGGCAAAGCAATTCATCATTGTGTGCTACAGCTCGAAGACTGGAACGTGGACAGCATGTGAAGGAGTCCCTGAGCTAATGCATGGCCTTTACTTGGTGTCGAACTCAGCCGCTTCTTCTGATGGTGTCATCCGTTGGCTCTGTGGTAGCTGGAGACAAATGGCGCTCACTCACGTCGCCACACTGAACGTTGGCAATATGGAGCTGTCATACCTGGAGCTCCCACCCGAAGGAAAGCGCAACAATGCGCCATTGCTGGGGAGTTCAGCAGACGGGGGTCTTCTGTTGCTCTTCGCGCAAGGCCTTGAGATGTCACTTTGGAAGCACAGCAATGCGGTTGGCAGCGACAGCAGCGGGTGGGTCCTTTCTGAAAGAATTGACATGAGAAGTTCCTTGCCGCCGCGGGTGGGGATCAGGGCAAAGGTCAGGCTGGAGATGTTCCGAGGGAAGAGTGGCACGGTGGTGCTCTGGGTGGATGAGGAAGGCCTCTTTCTGTTCAGTCTCAGTGATAGGTCGTTGAGGAAGATTGACAGTGAGTATGTGACCAAGAAGTACTTCCTCTGCCCGTATGAGATTGATTGGCTATCCTGCCTCGCGATCACGAACCTGACCGTCGATGGCTCGATGTCGCTGGACGTGAAGAGAGAAAAGGCACAAGGCAGATGGAGGGCGTTAATGGGCACAAATTTGGTGGCGAACACTGCATATTGATGTCTAGGAACAGCATCGATCCTGTTTAAAGTTGGTGGCACAACTGCCATGAGTTTTACAATACTCCTTAATGTACTTCCTGTTAGTATGACTGTTATTATGGTGATTATTATCAGATTGATACTTTCAGTCTAATGGCATTCTCTGTCGAACCTCTTTGCTCCTGTGTCCTGCTAAACCCAAGACTACTTCTGCCTAAGCTGTGCGTAACCAATGTGTCTTCTTTGCATCTGAGCTGGTAGACAATTTTTCTGAAGGGATGCGCATCTGTGTTTAACCAATGTTTCATCTGTCCATATAAGCATAGTTGCCTGATTTTTCCCATTAAGACTCCAGACCAGGGAGCATTTGCTGAAGAGATGAGTACTTTGTGATTCAGTTATAACTTTATCATGCAATCTTTTGTTTTCCAAGGGTACATCATAGCACTGTGACACGCTGCTAGAACCCATCAGGCCAGCTGTTTGAACTCAACTAAATTTCCGTTCTGTATTGCCGATTGCTTGCAGATTACAAATGCATTGTTTTCTACAGTTTCTTCTTGAAGAACCTGTAGATGAATATGAGCATTGTAAAACTGTACGAACAAAGAAATTGACACTGTTTATAAATTAAAACGACGACGAATTCTTCTTTTGTGATAAAAAAAAATGACGACAACTTTGCACCAAGCAATTCTTTGGAAGTAAACAGGCAAAAATCTACATTACTTTTCATTTTTCATTTCGCAAAATATATATGAGTCAGTATTGAAAAAATATTTCCGTCGCCGGGAACCCGGAAAACTTTGCACCAAGCAATTCTTTGGAAGTGAACGGGCAAAAAACTACATTACTTTCCAATTTTCATTTCGCAAAATGTACATACTGCCGTATTGAAAAAAATTCCGTCGCCGGGACTTGAACCCGGGTCTCTCGGGTGAGAGCCGAGTATCCTAACCACCTAGACTACGACGGATTTGTGACAAACGCTGTACAAAGTATTTATTATTTGGATTCTTTCATGGTTATCTGCAGAATAAAAGATCTACACCGAATTCATCCATTCCCAGGCCTCCAAACTATTCATGTTTCAGATTCACGACAAAGAACAGACTATGTCCGGCCTGACGCATGCTGCTTCTTGTTAGCGGTAGGTCTTTGTTTTCCGAAACCTAAAAAGGTGTAGCAGGAGTAGTCCGTAATATTCAATGAACCAAGTTGCGACCATGTTCTCATATAGTGACATTCTTTTTTCTAAAGAGTATAGTATGTACTTTTTGTTAGGCAATTTCGAATTTTGTATGCCAAACAGATCGGACCATTATTGTCTCAGTTGATCATTCTAGAGTGTGAGACTTACAACTACTGAAGCAGGGCCACTAAGCACATCTTTTATTTATTTTTTCTACCTGAGGTAAAAGGAAAAAAATCGACTCCAAGAGGCTTGCTATGGCCTCTAAAATAGGGGTGGCTATTGAAAAGCCCCTTAGAACCCAAAACCTTAAAATGGAGCCAAGCTGCAGGTAACCTGATTTTTAAATCTTCGCAAACTTTATCTTTTCACTTTAAACAATTATGAAAAAATCGTGCATGTACATAGGGATGTCTATTACAGTGTACATACATACAAAGTTTGGACGAACTATGTTTTCATTTGTAGTCTATACAAAAAGGAAGAACGTGAAGACCAAAGTGATTTTTTTAATGTCTACTTAGAGCAATATTTTAGTGTAGCCCAAACACAACACGCTTTTCAGTATGATCGTTCATGTTCGTCGAAACCATCTTCACCTATGTGTACAAAATATTTTAAATATGGTTTCAAATTTGTTGGAAATAAAATGGCTCCATGTAGCTCGGGAGCCATATGCCTATACTCATAAGAGCCCTACTATAAGAGGCTCATCCCAACAGTACTTTTTAGTTGTTGATAAAGTGGCAAGCCTACTCTAGATCGCCATCACTGCCGCTACCACCCTGCTCCCATCGTTGTCACTGCTGCCTCTAACGCACACCCCTCTGACGCTACCACCCTTCTCCCATCGTTGTCACTGCTGCCTCTAACGCATGCCCCCTCCGACGCTACCCTTGTTCCACCATGTATTGTGTCCCAATGGGTGCATATCCCCAACATATATTTGAGTACACAATATAAATTTGGGGATGAGAAATATGGGCTACTAGTCAAGTTGGTGTCACTTTTGGGTCTGAATAAGTAGTGACTTGCCCTACTTGGTTTTAGGGACTATTTTTAGGGGCTATAGATGATAGAGATGGCCTTACTAAGGAGACAAGACTTTAATGCATGGAATGAGAGGAAGAGGGAGAGAGAGACTAAAGATAACCGGATTATCGAAGGGTGAGACAAATATATAAACAGACACATAGAGAGAGGAAAAGCAAGAGGAAAAGAGACTATGGTTTCCGGATTATCGGGGGGGGGGCAGATAATTATAAAAATGGACACAAACGTGTGGAGAGAGATGAAAAACAAGAGGAAATGAGACTACGGTTATCGGGTTATCGGGGGGGGCAGATAATTATAAAAATGGATACAAACGTGTGGAGAGAGATGAAAAACAAGAGGAAATGAGACTACGGTTACCGGGTTATCGGGGGGGGGGGGGGGGGCAAACAAATATAGAAATGGACAGACACACGAGGAGAGATGAAAACGAAAGAGGGAAATTGATTACGGTTACCGGGTTACGAGAGCATGAAACAAATTTAGAAATAGACATACACATAAGCGGATATATGAAAAGCAAGAGGAAAAGACTACGGTTACCGGGTTACAAGGAGCATGAGACATATTACACAGCGGTGCATTCATGCTTGAAGGTGTTTCTTGGTATGCGACGCCCTTTAGTGCTAAGAGCGTGGTGGGAATTCTCCGGAGGACGCAACGGTTGCGAGTCATCATCGTTTTCGACGATTCAAAGTTGTTGACATTATTTTCTCTGTTATTTCTCTTTTATTTCTCTTTTATTTAGTTTGGGCTTGTTTGTGATGAGCCTCAACAATTGTATCGTGTGCTACTATATCAGTATATCGGAGCGAAAGCCTATTTCGAGAAGACAAATTACACCTGAACTTCACCCTTGAAAACAAGGACTTCACATTTGAGGAGTGATTTCCCGTATTGTTGAGGCAATTTGCGTTTTATGTGATCTTAGGTTGTTCCTTGTACGCACAAGAAGAAGGCACTTCTCCCCATGCCTAGAAAATTACCATAGAAAGACTGTAATTCCTGTACCAAAATCCACTAAATTTATCATTTCACACTGAACTCGCCTCTTTGTACTTACAATAGTACAGTGTTTAGATCGGAGGATTCTTGGACCTAAAGGGAGCATTCTCAGTCGTTGAGAAATAGAAAAGTCAAATATTCAAGCAACTTAAGAGTCTTGTAAGACTGATTTCGTTTGGCATTCTTTCTTTGAAGACCAGCACAAATGTATCCAACATGATGTAGCTGGTTAAGCAACTTAGAGTTTTGTATGCCTATCAAGTTGGTCCATGATCTCCTTTTTAATTTTAAGTTGGACCATGATCTCATTGATCACTTTTTGTAACAAGGCTCTGCAAGTGGGCACTGGGAGCGACCGAGTGACTTGTGGTCCGAAGCAAAGAGCCTTCCAATCTCGCAGCAAAAGCACGGACGCTTTCGCCGACCGAAAAGCCCAAAACCCGACTCGACCCAACCCTTCCCCGTCAGTCTCCCCCTCCCATCTCGCTCCGCCGCAGCCAGCCATGGCGCCGGTGGATCCCCACTCCTACACCGACGGCGCGCACCCGGTGACCGCCCACGCCGCGCTCGCCTTCTACCTCGACTTCTCCGCCTCCGCCATCCACGCCTCCGCGCTCCTCACCCTCTCCGCGCCGCACTCCGGGGACCTCCTCCTCGACACGCGCGCCCTCGCCGTCCACTCCGCCGCCACCGCCACCGCCCCCGCCGACCCCATCCCCTTCGCCCTCGCCGCCGACGCCGACCCCGTCCTCGGCTCGGCCCTCACCCTCACCCTGCCCCCGGACACCACCTCCTTCCTCCTCACCTTCTCCACCTCCCCCGCCGCCTCCGCGCTGCAGTGGCTCTCCCCGCCGCAGACCGCCTCGGGCCTCCCCTTCGTCTTCTCCCAGTGCCAGTCCATCCACGCCCGCTCCGTCTTCCCCTGCCACGACACCCCCGCCGCGCGCATCACCTACTCGCTCCTCCTCAACCTCCCCGCGCGCCTCTCCGCCGTCGCCGCCGCGCGCCACGTCGCGCGCCGCGACCCCGTCCCCTCCGACCACCGCGGGGCCGTCCCCTCCGACCTCTGGTGCGCGCCGGGACGCATCGTCGAGGAGTTCCACATGGCGCAGTGCGTGCCGCCATACCTCTTCGCCTTCGCCGCCGGCGCCATCGGGTCCAGGGACCTCGGGCCCAGGACCAGGGTCTACGCCGAGGGCGGGGACACGCTCCTCGACGACGCCGCCAGGGAGTTCGCCGGCGTCGAGGACATGGTCAAGGTCGGGGAATCGCTCTTTGGGCCATACGACTGGGAGAGGTTCGATCTGCTCGTGCTGCCGCCCAGTTTCCCCTACGGAGGCATGGAGAACCCCAGGATGGTCTTCCTCACGCCCACAGTCATCAAGGGGGACGCTGCAGGGGCGCAGGTGGTTGCCCATGAGCTTGCGCACAGCTGGACTGGCAATCTCATCACCAACAAAACCAATGAAGACTTCTGGCTCAATGAGGTCTTCTTCTTCTTCTCATGTGTCAAACCTCTTATTACCTAACTGATTGATGAGGTGAAATAGCTGTAGCACTAATCGTTAACTTATTCATTTGCATGAGCTACGTTCTGTCCTGACAAGTGTTTGTAGAATCTCTCCTTGTAACACTAAGATGAGAAAGGCTTGAGCATTTTAACTTGACCTAGAATCACCTGAGTTCCAGTTTTATTCAACAACTAGAACACATCTCATAGTAGTAGACTGTATTTTTTTCCTTAACTGTTACCACTGAGGTTCACACACTCATCTAGAGTTCTCATGGTAATATATCGTTTCTACATACAGGGGTTCACAACATATGCTGAGAGGAGGATTGTTGAGGTGGTGCAAGGCGAGGAGCGGGCAGCCTTAAACATGGGAATTGGATGGAGGGGCTTGAACAGAATGATGGAGAGGTTCAAGGATAACATGGAGTTCACCAAGCTGAAGCCGAAGATGGCAGGTATCGATCCTGATGATGTGTACTCGGAAGTGCCCTACGAGAAAGGCTTCCAGTTCCTATGGCGCATCGAGCGCCAGGTGGGTATAACACAATATTTGGTTTGCAGTTTTTTTTTTGCACCATTCTTTGATGAATGAGGACTAATTGTGAAATGTGTACTGTGCCATGCTTGTTGATTGTGATAGATTGGCCGACCTGCATTTGATGAATTCCTGAAGAAATACATTGCCACCTTCAAGTTCCAATCGATAGATACAGAGACATTTCTTGAATTCCTGAAGGCCAATGTTCCTGGGATAGAGAACCAAGTTGACCTTGACGTGTGGATTGAGGGTACTGGTATCCCTCCGGATGCCATGGAGCCGGATTCTGCTACCTATAGAAAGATCTGCACCTTAGCTGCAGAGTTTAAGTCTGGAAAAATTCCAAGTGAAGATGAGGTGGCAGACTGGAGTGGGCAGGAATGGGAGCTCTACTTGGAGAATTTATCCAAAGATGTTGAATCCTCGCAGGTTTGTATTATTAGCGAACAACAATGCTCTCTCTTTTTTTTTTTACTTCTTTCAGTTCAAGTTGTATGTCTTTGTGTACATGCAGCCTATCTTTTCGACAGCTAACTTACATAGCATCCCTGTTTAGTTCATCAGACAGTATGTAGCAAATGCAATTTAGGTCAATTATGGAAGTATTTTATTTCATTAAAAGCTTGTAATATCTTAACATGATAACAAAAGATAATTAGCTGTTGTCAAAGTATGCACCTCAACTGAATGCCGAAAGGATAGAATTCTCATCCCTGTGATAACGGTTGTCCAGAGCAAGCCAACTTGGTGTCTTTTGGTTTACCAATGAAAATCAAACTAGAATCAAAGTTTAGTTACATGGAAATGAGTAACAGAAGCAGGAGTATTACTTAGTTTTTTTGCTTCTCTCAGGACTAGATTCTGCTTATTAGAACCAGATTCTGCTAATTAGTTATTATTGGAATTGGTTAGGTAGACTGTTGACAATGTCAATCAGTTGCTAGCTTTAATATCAGTTATGTGGAGGGGTCTCCATTATATTATGAATGTGATGAGAACTTTACTTTCTATTAAGTTTTCCGTAATATGAAAGACTACATCATAGTTCTCAGTTTCTCATTTTGTTGATGGTTGAGCAGTGGGTTCAATTCAAGTACTAACTTATTTGATGATTGCATGTAGCAGTGGGTTCAGTTTGAGTAACATGTTTGGAGATTGCTATCAAAAACATTTTCTTACTTTTATTTACTCATGAGACTCATGAGAAGGCCTTAAAGTTGCAACCTCTGCAGCTAGGTTACTTCATTTAGAAATTACCAAATGCCCAATGCACATAGCTGATATCCCCCCGTTTGAGTATCTAGCAAGTGTGGGTAGCTACAAACTGAAGCCACCAAGATCTAGAAAGTATTAAAACCTTGAGGTGTGTCTAGGCTTAGGGGTTTTCTACTATATTTCGTGTTACTATACTATTATTACTTTTCTTTATCTTTGGATTGTTAGTCCTTGCCAATGAAGCATTCATTTATGCTGTACTGTTATGTACTCCCTCCGCTCCACATTAGTTGTCGCTGATTTGGATGTGTCTAGATACATTTTGTGTATAGATACATCCGAATCTGCTACAACTAATATGGAAAGGAAGGAGTAGTATTCTGTGGGGAAGAGCTTGTTTCCTAAAAATACTGACACAAGTCACAAAAGTTATAAGGGTGTGTGCAATGTGAACCCAAACCCTGTGCTAGGAACACCTTTCATTCAGGCCTTAAGGTTTTGGCTCTAAACGCTACAGGGTGTCAGTGTGGGTGTCTAAGTTCAGAAGTTGCAGAACTGGTTCTGGTACAAGAGTCGACTTAAATTGTCCAATGATGAGCTACCCCTTCTGCTGTTGCGTGTGGGCCTACTAGATAGAGCTAGAGCATTTTTGTAGCACTTTTGAATTTCTTAGCAGCTGCTTGTTTTTTGCATGCTTAGCCTCTTCGCACATTGCTCATGCTCTAGTGACTTTAGACTAACTGATTCCATCGCCATCTGTTCTCTCTATCCAGGTTATTGCTCTTGATGAACGGTACAAGCTGTCAGAAAGCCGTGACTACGAGGTCAAAGTCGCGTTTCTCCAGCTAGCGATCCCCACGGGCTGCAGGTGTTACTTCAACGAGGTGGAGAAGTGCCTGAAGCAAGTGGGAAGGATGAAGTACCTGCGCCCGCTCTACAGCTCGCTGGCAAAGTGTTCTGAGGAGGAGAAGATGCTTGCGAAGAGGATCTTCTCAGAGGCCCACGAGTTCTACCACCCAATAGCTCGCAGCGTTGTGGAGAGCATCCTTTCGAAGCATGGGTAGTTGAATGCGGTTGACTGAGCCTCTAATGTAGTGAGAAAGCCTGTGATGTTTCATCAATGTTTGATCGCTTATTTCTTCTGCATAAAATTATCTCCCCTGCTGGAGCTAACCATGGGGGAAAACTCTGAACTGTCCTGGGTAATGTATCATGAGGGATTGCATGCCCGTAATTTGTGTCTGACCCTGGAAGAAACTTGGAGCTAAAAATGCCTCTTGATATCATATACTGTGGGACGGCTGATATCATGACGATCTAGCTCTGTCGGAACCAGTTTTCGTTTTAAATGGTGGTAACCATTGCGCTGGATAAACAGAACGCTTGCTTTCTCCCGGTGTTCCATTGGTAGGGTACCAAGCGTTGAGCGGGATTTGTGAGAAATTTGGGTCTCTTCATTGGTATCTGATTGAAGAAATGCTTAGACGCCTACTACACTGAAGGAGGTAGACATGTTATTTTTTAGATTGTTGTGATAGGAGACTTTTTTTTTTTGAAACGGATAGGAGACTTAAAACTGGTGTTGTTATCGGGCATGTGCAAAATGCTAGTATATTATTCTGCCAAAAACCCAGTGTAATGCTAATGCAAATTGTCATGATTTTGATTTCTGAATATTATTGCAAGCGTCAGCGCTTATATTGTCTTGCTACGTTAGTCTTCAAATGAACCCGCTTACTTTTCAGTGTTAATTTTTTCTGAAGGACGGTACCGTCCTCTAGTTGTTTGGTTTTCTATACGAATCTTGAGATGTTTAGTTCGGAGAACATCTTTAGGGTCAATCATAGGCAGAGACCGTGCTCAGGAAATACACCTTGCATATCGGAATAGCACCCAGCACCCAGAAAACCACCACTAATTCTCTATAAAGAACTCAGTGAATCATCCATCCAAAGCTCTTTAGCAGATCCAAAATCTAGTAAAAGAACTAGACAAGCGAGCATGTAAAAATGACAAGACTAACCAATCAACCAAAATAGTAGTGGTTTTATTTTGTCTAGGTTATCATGGAACAAATTATCACCACCACACCGAAAGCAAAAGTAAGCCATTGAAGGTTTCAGTCAGGAAAAGATATGTAGCTGCAACAACGGCAAGAATTCCGCCAAGCAAAATCTTCCACGGTTGCATTATCTCAAAAATTATGAGTAAACTATATATGTACGGATAGGCCAGCGATGTTAAAACATCAAAAGATATAATGAAATCCAGGTCCAAAGATTAGAACATCGAATGAGCACAGATAAACAATGCAATGCAACTTTAGATAAACAATGCAACTTTTTTTAGGAAGAGCATAGATAAGCTAGAAGGGCTGGCACTGGCAGACTTATATTTTCTAATATACAGTATATGACCAAGTGTGGCCTTTCTGAATTCTGATGTTCCCAATATAATCTGCTTATGTTTGGGGTGCAATGATATCAGCAGAAAGAAATATCAATATTGCTTTTGTCCACCTTCTCCCGCTGCTTCCTCGCCTCTTACCCTAGTATTGTCTTTCCTCTCACATTGTACTTGTATGTTATCATCAAGGTAGCGGCGATGCAGCCAAACAAAAGTTCAGGCCGTTTCCTATAAGCCACCATCAGTAGATCACCAAAAATCCAGAGCTCAGCAACAACATAAATAATTTTGAACAACAGAGTGTTCTAAAAGAGGTTGGAAATGACAAATAAACAGATACCCCCTCTCCTTTACTGAGAGAGGGGACATAGGAATTAGGCAGTATATCTTTTGTTTAGTAGGCTGAACAACTGCTTTGTGTGTGGCCCGTCACACTTTTTGATTAAGCTCTTTTTTTGTTTTGAGAGTGCACTTTCTATAAAAAAAAAGGCTCCCCATTTGCCGTCTCTCTCACACAGAAACAAGAATCTATGATGCAGAGGTTGGGATAATGAAAACTTCCACTTTCTATAAAAAAAGGCTCCCCATTTGCCATCTCTCTCGCACACAAACAAGAAATCAGACCTCAAAAAATCCAGAAAACTCTAGCATTCTCCATCGTATTCATGAACCACTCTGTGTTCCCTTCAAAACTCATATAATCGTGTATCTGTCCAACAAGGCTACAATGAACTTTTTCTGCAAGGACTGGATTTTAGCCGGCGCAAAACATCTTGCAGAAATTATTAGTTAGCTTGAATCCTTATTTTTTTTACCTTGCCCAGATGTCCTAGGCCTCTCTTTGTGTGCTGCTCCTATATATCAATATAACAGACAAGGTTTTCTAACTTAACACCCTGAAACCGCCCAAGAGGTACAGAACCCAAGAAGACAAGCCGTAATTTTCATAGCACTCCAACAACATAAATACGCCAAACAAATTATTGCACGGTTGCGCCATCTCAACAATTATGAGCAAAGATATACTGATGGAGAGAAAGGTCAAAGAGATTAAAACATCAAGAGATATAATGGTATCCAGATCCAAAGATTGAACATCAAATGAGCATCTCTCTCCCTTCCAACTTCAGATAAACAAGTAACTTTTTCTAGAAAGATCGTACGAAAGCTAGAAGGGCTGACAGCCTTACATTTTCCTATATTAGGTATGGGACAAAATATCGTCTTTCTGAATTATGATGTTCCATTATAATTTGCTTATGGTTGCAGTGCAAAGATATCAGCAGAGAGAAATATCACTTGTTTTTCTGCACCTTCTGTCATCGCTTCCTCGTCTCTTCAGGGTTGTATCCTATAATTGTCCTTCCTCTCACATTGTACTTGTATGTAAGCATTAAGGTACTGGCGATGCAGCCGAACAAAAGTTCAGTCCCTTCCGTACAAACTACCACCAGTAGATATAAGGGTACAATCCAAAACCCCACTAAGAAAACTTGAAAAGGGTATTTTTGTCCTATAGGACCAGCTAAAACTAATTAGGATTAAATTGTTGACTGATTTCACCTTAACGATACGCCGGCTACAGTCCAGATCTGAATTGGATACACTTGATCTCTCCACGGTACGGTTCCTTCTGCTGCTGCTACAACCACGGCCGCGTTGCCGTAAGGCCACGGACGTCCTCACTGGATTTGTTCCAGCTCATAATTTTATCGAGGCTCCCATGTCCCAAGAGTTTTAGGAACATACATGTATCCAAAGACAATCATGTTGGTCATTTTTCCTTCAAATTTGGTATGCATAAGTAGCAATGGCATATTAACGTGCATGATTAATCTCATTTTTTTCCGAAACTTATAAATACACTTTTTTGGGCCTGATCACAAAGAAACCACGTATTATTGAAAACTCTTTATTCTCTCCAAAACTCTCATAGTTGTTTATCTGTTTTGCAATGACATTTTGCCACAACTGTTTTTTGTTCCCATAAAGAACCCCACAAGAAAATCTAACCTCTCACCGGCAAAACCACCGAAGAGGTAGAGAAACCAAGAAAACTAGCATGGACTCTTAATTAGATAAGACTCCATAGACAATCTTTTTGACATGTTGTCCCCAGCTCACATGTTAACAAACCAATGTCTCAAATTTACCAAAACAAATTAAGGATGATGGTGTACCTGTTTTCGTAAAAATATGACATTGCTATTTTGAAGCCATCAACCCTCTCGGACCCATTTGTGCCACTGGAGCACATGTTCTGCTGCAAATCAGAGTTAGTTGAATAAAATGATCAAATACTGGTACTAGTAGACAAAGATCAATGAAGACCATATAAAACCCAAAGCTCTTGTTTTTCGATAAAGGGCGCTTTATTACTCGAAGTATCAAGCATTACACCCAACATCCGCATAGGTAAGATGCACACAACCGTTTATGAATCCACAATATCCAATCAAAGGGAGTACAGAAAGAACAAATGGAAAAAAGCCAACTAATCGACAGCCCAAAGCTCTTCTATGCTGAGTTTATCTCAAAGGCTAGATAGAGGCTAGCCCAATTAAGCTCTTAGTCAATGAATTTACATTGTGAGCAGTTCCTTCCACCAGATTTCTAGAGTGACGACCCGCAAAAAAAGATTTCTAGAGTGACAAGACACGTAAATTTGGCACGATATGAGAAGAACATTGCAAAATTGATACCCAGCTCAACAGCTTGCAAGAAGCAAATCTAGAGAGAATGATCCGCAGCGAACGCATAATGAAGGCAATCCAATCACATCCTAAAAAAAAGCACTCCAAAGACCTGTCATGTGGTATGTGATGACCAAAAAAATTGTACAGGTTACTCTAAGACAGGGAAATAATCACACATGACGGAATAAAAATCACGAGACCTGAACGCGCAAATCGACAAATTCCACCTAGGCAAGTAATAGGAACCCACTCTGGTGGTGGTGGTGTGGCTGCAACCAGGGCCGCTGTTGTTGTCGGAGAAGCGACGGTGGTGTGGTAGATCGAAGCATCGCAGTTCTATTCCCCGGGATGGTTGAAGGTCGGGATGTGTCGAGACACTACGGAATCCTCAGTAAAAAAAAAATGACGATGAGATCGAAGATGGTCTCTCTTCAATCTTCATCAAAGTGACAGAGTCGTTTTCTTGCAGATTGACCAAACGAACGAAAAAAATTCCGTCGCCGGGACTTGAACCCGGGTCTCTCGGGTGAGAGCCGAGTATCCTAACCACCTAGACTACGACGGATTTTGTTAACTTGACATTTCATTTCTTTATATATCTGCCTTTTTTAGGTCCATCGTAACAGAGGCTTTCGCTCAGGATGTGAACGGGAATACTTCTTTTGCATCACAGGCGACCGATCAATTCGGTGCCAGCAAATAGAGCTCGCTGCTTGGCTGTCCGAGATAATTTTTTTGCGGTCCCTGTCGTGCACCAACTCAGTAAATAGAACCCGGCCTAAAGATAGGTAACTTGCCTTGAATAAACACGATATATATACGCGTTCATGGCATGAGACGAAGCTGTTAGCCGTATAGAATTGGCCTCCCATTTAGTCATTGCTAGCGCCATTTTCTTCACCTTTGCACCACATTGCTCACCGATATCCAGGTAACCTCGTGTACTCTTGCTCGCAAATGTAAATCATGTTAATGTTATGACATCTTCCTTACTGAAAAAGTATTGCATATCTATAGTTGTACTTGTACTCCATTTAGGTCAGAAGGACATGGAAGGTGGAAAAGACAAAAGTACGGACGCCGATAGAGGGTTTCATGGAGGGTACCCTGGTGGCTACCCTGCTCCGCCGGGATACCCTGGCTACCCTGTCCCGGTAGGTGCATATCCCCCGGCACAAGGATATGCTCCTCCACCTGGACATTATCCGCCTCCCGGTGTGTATCCTCAACCTGGTGGTTATCAGCCATCACACGTTGCGTATCCTCCGAGTGGGTACCCTGCAGGGTATCAGCAACACCCTACAGCCTACCCTCCAGCTGGTTACCCCGGTCATGGGCCACCAATGCCAGTTCCTCCCTATGGTATTTATGCTTTTGTTGTACTTTATTTAGGCTATGTTCATCTAGGGCTTTAAATGTATCAGTCCAACTATTTCACAATGGATAAAAAGCATGCGTATTCTCTTTCAAAAAAAAGCATGCGTATTCAGATTTATCAATGAAAACATTTTGTTTTTTGAAAAGATGGTCATGGTGCAATGGACTTTAATTCAAAACCATTTTCATTCAGGTCATGGTGCTATGTACGGAGGCAACCATGGTGTCGGCGGGATGATGGCCGGTGGGGCTGTCGCCGCAGCTGCAGCATATGGTGCTCACAAAGTGTCCCACGCCGGCGCCTACGGGATGTATGGACACGGTCACGGCCACCACCACGGCAAGTTCAAGCATGGCAAGTTCAAGCACGGCAAGTATGGCAGGCACAAGAAGATGTTCGGGCGCAAGTGGAAGTGAACAAGGGGAAAATGCGGCTCCTGCAGCATCCTGGAAGATGATCCCGCGTAATCCTTGTTCGCTGCTTCGATCGTGGGAGGATCACAAGCTCTGGTCTCGCCTGGTGCCTCATACATGATGTGTGTCTTGTGTCTTGGCGACGAGTTATTTATTTTTTGGCCGTACATAGATTGTTGCGTCTTGAGCATGCCTATTTTAAACCCTAGACCTTGGTCATGCGTTAAAAATTAATAACACCTTAACGACAAGTACAAAGTGCGGGTTTAGGTCGCGTACCGATGGACTCAGATTGGGAACAAAAATTCCCTCTAATCTGTGTACGAGTTCTACCTTGGATTGAGGCTTTGTCGAATCATGCTCCTATACTATTAACCACTGGAACATCCATGTCTCAGCGTAGTCGTCCGTTCAAATTTGAACTAGGATGGTTATATCGAGCTGGTTTCTCAGATATGGTTGAGAAAGTATAGGAGCATCAAGTTGACCCCTATCCAAAGGTGAAATAATAAACTTTGTTCTATGCGAAGATACCTTGGTGGGTGGGCACGACACATAACTGGGCAGCTCAAGCAGGAGAAACTCAACATAGGGCCTACTCGATGAGATAACATCCATGAAACATGCGCAGCTAATGACTAGGTCATGGGGATGTAATCACATGTGAACGAGCGAAATAGCCTTGTCGGTAACGAGATCGAACTAGGTATCGAGATACTGATGATCATGTCTCGGACAAGTGCATGTATCGAATGAACAAAAGTAATAAGACCAGTTGCATAGGTTCAAACAAGAATCATATCATTGTGGAATACATTTTTTTTGAAAGGAATACGGTAAGGGAAGCCCCTACAGTGATTTTGTTTTTAAATAATAAGAACCCAAATTCGCGTCCCTGGAGACTTGAACCTGGGTGGCTGGGTTGTACATCCACTTCCCTAACCAAGTGAGCTAGGCTCACTTCTTATTGTGGAATACATAGTGATGACAATCGTTCTCCAGACCCCCCTAGTGATCATATGGTCGGTGACCTAGTCATCGGGTGAATACCTAGGTTATTCCCGAACCGTAGGGTAACACACTTAAGGGTTCAACGAAACTAAAGGTAGTTTTGAATTCATCGGAGTTGATAGATATATTCGGAATATGGTTCCAGAGAAATCCAAAAGATGTTCAGAATAGTTCAAGAGGTGTCTCGGACTAATGGCAATTAAAGGATATGTTTAATATGTTGATTGGATGAATTAATATATTAAAATATACAAAGAAAAGGAAAAGGATAAAAAAGGGAGGGGTGGCCGGCCCGGCCAAGTGGGCCAGCCCAGTCGGGCCATTACCACCATCAGTAGATGCCACAGAAGCATTGATGCATGTAAAATTCATTCATGGACTTTGTAGTTTGTTGACACATATTTTGCAACATATATGATGTTATATCCATGTTTTGTATTTTTGGGGGGGATTTACCAATGATCCCCTTAACTTTCACACACCTAAATGAATTGAAATTGAGCTAGGATTCTGGGAATGTCAATATTTCGTCAAGAGAAGCATCTGGAGAACTTGGACCTGACCAGATGGGCCAGGAGGGCCAAAAGAGACCTGGTGGTGCGGCCAGCCAGGGCGCGCCACCTAGGCTCTTTCCCTCCTCGACCGTATGATTCGCTTGATTCTTTCGCCCAGGGACTCCGTCTAACCTAAAAACCCCTATATATAGGACTTCCCAAGGCTTCCTCGAGAAGAGCGCCATAGAAACACCGAAACACTAGAACAGATCCAGAACCAGCGAAGATTGGAGGGGGAAACTCTATCGGAGCCGCCGCAAGAGGATCTCCACCTTCTCCAACGTCTCCACCATCATCAACATAATGAACAGGGAGCAGTCCACCTCTATACTATGGGTTTGTGGTAGTAACTTGATATATTTTCTCTCTTGTTCTTCATAGGTCTAGTACCATATGAGCTGCCCAACATGATTATGGCCATATATGTAATTCATATATGGTGGATCTTTATTCTATGATATTGATATATGAGATTGAAACCTATTATGTATAATATGTATTGATAGATATATATCATGTACCCCGTTCTTAAGTACTTGTTCTGATCCAACTTGTATGTAAGAGCATGTGTGAGAAGAAGTGTGTATTGGATGGAGCAGCATGGTGAAAGTGATTGAATAGTGACAACAAATTCAAGATCTACTATGCTATTTACATTTCTTTTGCTGCCTCACTAGGAATAAAGTGAATGCTTATGCTATAATTATCATGTGATAGCTAGATAATCATGTTTGTTCAAGGTATCATATTTAAGATTCAAACATTATGTTAAATTACTTAAGGTTATACTCTGTTGATTCTTAATTCAAGATTTCTTGGTGTTTTCCCTTTCTTGAGGAGTATAAGAGAGATGTGTTGCATCATCTCTATGTTAGGACGTAATGCTCATATGAATGCTTAACAAACACATATTGAGTAGACAAGTGAAGCCGTGAACCCTGGTCCATTTTAAATCATTAGAAACACATTTCCAACACAATTACCACACTTTAAATTTAATGCAATTTATTAATCCTAAAATACCAAAAATACTTTCTCCACAAACACACAAAAAAAAACCCAAACCATTACCCTTTTAATGTTTTTATTTAGCTTTCTTGCTTCGTTTGTTTACTTTACTTTACTTTTAGTTATCCTTATATTTCTTATCACTAATACAAAACCTTATGCTTGACAACCATACAGTTGAGTTGGGGACACAAGGCAAAAACTTTACTTTGCAGGTGGCAAGATATTTAGTGCTAAAGTTTGCTCTTTCACTAAATGGAAGGGGAAGTGTATTCATGATATTTCTTTGATGCAATATAGGATCAAAGTAAAGCATAGGATAGGTTGCTCTCTTGGATTAGGTCTCTGCCTTAGAGCCTTTTTCCTTTTTATCTTTCTTTAGCTTTTGTACATATTTTATTTTGTGTATAAGTTTGGATAATTTGGAGTAATAAATTAGTGTGGGGGTTTTTTGCCTCACAATCTTGGGTGTAAAAAAGAAGATGAGAAGAAGAATTCAGCTTATAAGACAATTACCAGATAATTTAATATAAATCCTCAAGTCATCCTTGTGGGGAAAAGACGCTTGCTACAACACTCTCCACTTGGACTCCTAAGGAGTTGCTACACACATAGTTGTCGACATGAAGAACATTTTCTATCGCCATTGCCGGGGAGTTGCAAGAAAGTACATCACTTTGGTTGTTGCATGGTGCCATCCACAAGTCAATTACCAAGGCAACTGTTAGAGAGTTCTCTGGCGCCGTAGAGTTGCAAGAGAGACATCACAAACTACATCTTCATCAAGTTAAAGTGATCACATCTTGTGGCATCATCAACACCAAACTTGTTAAACACCTAAGCTTGGGGAGGCTGCACCACTGTGAGCTTTTATTTCTCCTTTAGATTTTCAAAGTAATTTTATTTGTCTTATTTTTAGTGTTTTAATTTCTCTTTAAAACACAAAAACACATAAAAATTAGTATCAACTTTATTTGCAACCTTAAGCACTATGAACCAACCTGGACAAATTCCCCCTATGAATACGCTTTGGAGAAACAATAAGAGATGCTTGGGAAAGAATAAACAAAATGCATAATGAGGATCCTATTCTCTGTGATGAGAACAATATGAACCTTTTATTATTATTATGGACTAGATGGATGGTATAAAAATACTTTAGATAGAGCCACAAGGGGAAGTTACATTTTATCCTCACATGTAGGGACAAGACTTACTCTTAAAAATATCTGTGGCACTTACCGAGGACATGATAGGGAAGTAGATAATATAATCACAATACTTAACTCAGCAAAAGAAAGAGTTTAAAATTGTATCAAAGAACTTCCTAACAAGGAAGATTTTGAACACTTAGAACACCTTTCTAAAGGCACTTTCCAGAAAAAGAATATAAAATCGATACTATCCTCAAAAAGTTAAATATTTGTGAAAAAGAATTTACAAAAGATGACAAGCAACTTTTAGGTGCAGAAAAATGATATCATACTTGGGTGATATCTTTAAGGGAGCTATCTCAAGCAAATTTTTACTAAAAATCCAAGCCAAAAAGGCAACATTACCAATAACTAAAAAATAATTTACAAAGAAAAAATAGTTTGGGTAGTTAAAGGGAAAAAAAGAACAAGGAGATAAAGAACCAATGATAGAAGAAGAAAAAACTACTATGCTTATTGATAAGAAAGAGCCACCAATGATAACAAATGATACACAAATAAAAGAAGTTAAAATGCTAAATGAAATAAAAGAACCTCTACTTGATCTTGATAAATGCAGCTTGCATGAACTTATTAATATCCTACAAAAATATTCTGATGACCCATCCATTAATATGGAGCGAGCTAGGCTCAGCCATTACATATACATGATCATGCAGCCCGTCGGCTGCACATCGGCCGACCAAACTAGTTGGCTGCGTACCGGCCGATCAGCCCCGGCCGACCGAGTCTTAGTTTCGAAAAATTTCAGAAACGAGTAATATTTCTAAAAATTAATAAATAATGATTTTTTTTTAAAAAAAGTCTCCAAGTTCTTTACAATTGTAGTTCTTGACTGTAGCTAGTCTGCAGGTAGTAAATATTTTTTGATATTTAAAAGCCACATCATATTTTCTTCGACGACATTATCACCTCATTGAATTGGCTTTGCTTTTACAGGTAGAGACGGCAACATTTGAAAGATATTTCACGGCAAAAAAGATCACCAAGATCGAGTTGTGCATCGAGCGAGTGATATTCAAAAGTATTGATGATAGAACTACATCTGATTTTCAAAAAATAAAAGTAAAGGTATGCCATTGAGCTGGCATCATTGGCATGTTTGTAGGTCTACTTATAGTCAAATGCTATGTCTCTATTTTCATTGTTCTAAGAAATTGTGTGTGTTTTTTTTGTGAAAGCTAAGAAATTGTCTTAGAATCATGTATACCATTAATATGTTGGAACTATTTTGATCTTTGTACTAACATTTCCTGAGAGTTCCATTTCCATCTTTGGCCAACTGCACGTATATATTATGAATTCATGATTCATGGGAGGGCAACACACACCTAAACCCAGTGGAAAGAACCATCGGACATATGCTGGACAACGGCAAAGAATTACCAATGGACTGTGCCTTAACTGTTTTTAGTTTTACAGACAGAAATGTCCCTTGCCAGCTTTGCAATCTTCCTCCTTTTTCACCACCCCGTCTTCTCCGCATATATTGCTTCTCGCCGCCACTTCCCTCCTCTCCTCTCCGCCTCGCCATCTCCAGTCGTCGTCTTCCCTCGACTTCAACCCCCACGTCTCCAGCCGCTGCTGCTCCCCCCGCCCCCAACCCACGCAATCGGCGGCCCCCATCCCGCCGCCCATGGCCACGGCGCAGGCGGTTCGCCGCCTCCCGAGGACGAGGACTTCGTACGAGCTTTTCGAGCGCGACTACGACTGGTGGTACGCGCCGAGGAATCTCTGCAGCGAGATCCTTAGCGCCCATCGGTTTCCTTCGCACGTGCGCGAGTACGAGCAGAAGTCCGCGCCGTTGGGCCTCGTCCTCATCGAGGAGGGAGGCGACAGGTTCGCCGTTCCTAGGGTTCTCCCGGTCCTCGAGGTCACCGAAGAGGAACTCGTGGACCTCTACTTCCGCAACAACGGCGGGGACTACAGTTTCGTGGCCAGCCGCTACCGCCCTGGCCACGATCGAGCTTCGACTCCTCAACCGGTGCGTCAAGATCGTCATCCTCGGCCTGATCGCGGGCGGGCTTCTACTTTTGGCAAAGCGCGCTCTGAGGAGGCGCGGGTTCATGAGAGGCGACGCCGCGGCCGATCGAGGACGACGCCGGCGTATCTCCACTGGGCGGGCACGGAGGCGGAGGACCCGTCAATGCCCTCGCAGCCCATGTACTCCTCTTCAGGCGCGCCAGGGTGTTCGCTGCTGTTCGCTCACCGCGACGCTCACCGTGGCGCTCGCCACCGGGTGGACACGGAGGCGGGGGTCTCCTCGAGGCACTCGCAGGTCATGCGATCCTCGTCAGGCGCGCAGGTCTGGTTCTTGCCGTTCCTTCACCGCAGCGCGCGGCACCGGGCGGACACGGAGGCGGGGGTCTCCTCGACGCACTACACTAGACTAACCGAAGGTCCGGTTTCTTCTTCGAGCCAGTCAATTGGGGCTTTGGTTAAAATGCTTGGAGTTCTTGGTGCTGTGATTACAGTAGGATGTTTCTTGATGTTCTTTGCTGATCATATGCACCGCTGTTCGTGATGTGAGATTGGTCGGAGGATGCTTACAGTGGCATTGCGCCAACGATTGCAACGAGTTTCCTCTTCTTAGTGCACGGACCGTTGCCTTGTTGTGCGAGATTCGCGGATATTTGGATTGAAATTGCTAGAAGTCAGTTCTTGCGGTTTAGGTTTCGCTGCTCTGATTACAGGTTGCAAGGTCCGCTTAGCCATATATGTTTCTTGAATCGATGACTGGATACTAATAGGAGTTCTTAAACTGATGTCACCTCTAATTTCTTGCTACACTCGTAACTGATTTGTTGATGTATTGATATGTCACCCATTCTGATATCTTGCTGCATATGTTGCTTAAATTGAACTGCTATTTAGGTTGTGCTGCCGAGATTTTTATCGGACTGTATTGATGAATGTACAAAACACACAGATTTTGTTATACTTTGATTTCTCAACTTTATTCCAATCTCAACCAATGGTTCGTTTTAATTTCATCCGAGTAGATTGCAATGCATATGAAGGTCCAAAGTAGATTGGTAGTTCAGATTGGGAATGTCAGCAATATGCACACTTGTTTGGTCCACAATACAATATGTGGGGTGCATTTTCTTGGAGTGGTATTTGAAAATTTAATCAAATTCCACTAGAGAATATCTGAAACTTTAGTTGCTTGTTTACAATAAACTTTGCCTTGTATTAGATGTTTGTTGGGATTCTGAACTGTTATTTAACTGAGATTCCTGTTAAACTGGTAACTAGCGTACTTTTGAATTGATGCCACCCCTTTTACTTGCTGCATTGTTCCTTTTGTTGGTTCACCTGCACTGCTATTTACATTTTGCGAAGGATTTTATGGCACTGTGTTGATGAATGTATAAAGAACACAAAGGTGTTGAAAATTAATCGAATTGCACTCGGCAATATCTGAAACAGCTTGTTTGCAATATGCTTTTGCTTGTATTAAATATTTCCTGAGATATTAAATCTACTTTTCTTTTATCCCGTGGTATACTGAGGAAAGCAGTTTAACATTGTTTGCTTTTACTGGACAGGAAGCAGCGGTTGAATCTATACAGAGCTTCAGAGGTTATTTTTGATAAGTTTGAAGTGTGCAAAAACAAATGCTCTCCAGCGATAGTATACGAGTACATGAGTCTGTCATGGCCTGTTGGCGTTACATATTCTTGCCTTAGATACTGGTGATGAAGATACTAAGCAGGTCTCGGCATTAGTAAGTGTACACACATACTAAAGTGAACAAAACTTCATGAGTTTGCTTGGTTTTCCATTGCTGTTATGTGCATGATACGAAAGAGAGAATCGAAGTTCTATACAGAGAGGGGCACAGAACTGGACAAGCTCTGATAACATGCATGAATTCTTTTGGTCTATTCTGAAATCGAAATACTACTGGTTGTTCTTTTAGTCTATCACATTCTGCTTACTCGAGAAATTTTACATGCATGTTGTAGTTTGCGCTTCTACTCCCGGGTAATAATCATTATTGTGCCTAGCAGATCAGAGACAGGGGTCTGTAAATTTTGCTGTTCCCCTACTATTGATAGACAAGCAGAGTCAGATAATCGGCAGCATATCCGAACTTAAGTCCGAGGGTAGTAAATTCAGGGTTCTAGTGTGAGGTGCTGAGGTTCCTGATTAATCTCAATGTCCATTCCAACCATTCTTGCCTTTTCTGAACTTGGGGCAGTAGACAGTGATCGTAATGGTAAAGTCTGGTTTGGTGGTGACTGGCACGACGTGCTTAATGGACGATAGTGACTCGTGTCCAATCTTGTGAATGTAACCATGGTTCTGGTGATTGATGCCTGGCTGCTCATCCCCAGAGCCCAGAGGTGAGGCGGGAAGAACTTTCAGTACGAAAACATGTGGGCTACATGTGTCTGTATTAGAAAAGGTTAGAGGTTTTCCTGGTGAGGAGCTGATCAAGCATTTCTGGGCTTGTGTTGGGCCTGGGATTACCGGGAGAACTGAAGAAGCTTCACTCGCATATTATAGGTGCCCTGAACGAGTTCTAACTTCTACTATATTTCTATAAGTACGTAGAAGAATTTCTGTACAGCTCGCCATTCCACGGATAGCAATAACACCCGTCACAGTAAACGTAAGGCGCGCGTAATCGTAAGGCAGCTGCCAGCGATCACTTACACTAGACCATTCGTTTGATAGGTCGATTATGAGTTAATGACCGTTGGTTTCAGGCAGCTTTAGTTGGAAGCTTCCAACATACAATTGTGCTCAAGAGTTCTATTCTCCCTTTTTCCTCATGGCCACTTGCCTCTGTGAAATAACTCAATTTTGCACAAATTTATTTTCAACAGAAAATGTAATACAAATATTTTGTTAAAACTCTTACATTCACCATATATTCTATTGCAGTCACCATATATTCTTTTACATCGTCTTAAATTCTTCATCTACTCCAAGGCCGTGCATAGGGCGAATTGATTTTATCAAGAACTAAGTAGATACAGTTCCCTAACAAGAAAGGATCACCTACAGCACGCACTGTTCCGCTCCAATAATTGAATGTTCTTATATAATCAAAGCCATTTATATACATATTCCCATTAAGCCACCTTCCCAGGATGATGCTAGAAAGGTATCCGAGCTCTACTGCGATTCTGAAAACAGATGATGAATTTGGATCACCAACTCGAGGCATCCTAAATCCTGTGGTAAAGCACCTGAAGAAATTTTGAGAAAACATGAAAAAGTAGCTTAATACACGAGCTTCTACGAAATAGATATCATAACTCAGATTGTAGTCCATATAGATATAAAATTCTGCAATAGTAGAACAGTAAAGAATACTTAGGGGGAAACAGAGAAGAGCAAGAAAAACGGTATTAATAAGAACTACCGCATTTTGAGGAAAAAAGTAATTGAATACACCAGCTGCTACGGATAGAACAACCATAATGCAAGGATAAATCAATCTCCATGTAAATCTCAAATCCTACAGTTCTAGAAGTGTAGAACAGTATAACACCTAAGAATTGTTCGAGAAAAGCAGAGAAATACAACATAAATATTGCTTTCACGTTTGAGAAAAAAGAAGCTGAATATATCAGCTACTGATAAACCTAAAATCAATCTCCATCGAAAAGAAAATTGTCCTAGCTATCAGCTTATAACATGAGTAAACTTTATAGGACTGCAACTTCTGGGTCTGCTGCATCAGATAACCACAATGTCTGAAGAAACAAATAGTAGAACCATGGTTTGTAAGGCAGCATCTTTCAAATGATCCCAACCGTGTAATCCCTCCCCACTATATGTCTAGCAAAGTATAAGTACACCTGGCTAGTGGGACGCACATATCATATTCTCCTCTCCCATCTCTCTCCCTGAACAAGGGTTGGAATGTACACAGGTTGAGTTCACCAGTGAGAAATAACAATGACGAGCTAGTGTTGCAAAAAATAAGACAGGGTACCAGCTGATGAACCACCTACAGTGTTGGACGGGACAGAGGAACTTTGTATGGCCGAGGCAAGGCAACCATGGTTGGGGTGCTCCATTGGTGGGATCAACGAATTGACTAAGCATGAACGACAAGAGGGAGGAGAGGATGTGGAGATCAACGTGTTGTGGTTGTGGCCAATCAGGAAGCATCTCCCCAATTCAATGCAGGACAAGGAGGGTAAAAGGAAGATAAAAGCAACTCAACGTTCTCTACATAGCACTAACGAATAACAAACTAAAAGCACATTAATAAAGATACCCTCTCATAATGCATTGTTAAGTTGTAACCAAAATACATGTGCTGCCATTTCCAATCAGCAAAGTAACCATTCAACTAAATAAAAAAAAACTCAGCAGTAAAACAAGAACTGATAGTTTTGAGTATTTGGTCAAGGGACAGTAAACTTCTCCGTATATTTGGTCAAGGAACTGATAGTTTTGAGTTTTGAGTATTTGTTAGGAGCACATACAAATCACTAAATCAGTACAACGGCAACAACACTAAACAAGATGAAGCACACTGATAGTACTGGATCACTAAAGCTTCCAAGTAAAACAGGATCCCACGAAAGTCTGTTGTCGTTAACAAAAGTTGTAAGGCACAAATTTTCATCTGACGGTGAGATGGTCTCCTACTTTTTTTGTGATGAAGCATACTTCCTACTATGTGTGGTCATCAGGCTCTTAATCAGACTGCACTAAAAGTCTTTTGGATCTGCATAGATGCTACTCAGAGACAAAACAATTGTTCCCCTAAAGATCACATCTGATAAATTCAGAAAGCATACTAGTAGCCATATGCATACATCGACAGTAGCAACCTACATCAAAATGAAACAGTCCTAGGAAAACAATTCCGCAATATATGTGGCATCAATCAGTCCCCATATCCCGCAATACTTGTCGAAGGTCTCTCACCTCAATTCCGAAGGCGGCGAGGTGGTGCAGAACCCGACGAAGCGGCGGTGCAGAGCTGGAGGACGACGGGTGCGGGGTGAGGAACCCTAGGGCAGCAGCGATTCGGACCGGGAGGCGGCTTTCGGCTGGTCGGCGGGAGGAGGAAGAAGCCGTCCACCAGTATCGGTCCAAGACCAGACCTGACCAACCCGTGTCCCAGACCATACCCAATGACTCAAACGGTCAAACCGAACCGAGACGGGTAAAGCGACGCCGTTTGGAACGTGGAATCTGGACGCTACGACATACAGTATATCCTCCGCAACCATTTTTTTTTAAAAAAAATCCGCAACCAAAAATTGTACTCTATTCTATTGCACAATTGCAGCATTTCAATCCGCGGTGGATTAAAAATAGATTTAGAAAAAAGCATTGCAGCACTTCGAAACTAATATGCAGCAAAAAAATGAGTATGCAACAAATAAATACTTCCTTAATTTCTAGATATAAGGTGTATTTGTTTTTGAAAAACATAAGATCTTGGATATACAGTGTATTGGGTTATCTGGACAAGTTTTCTAGAGTTTTGATTATGTTCTCTTATCTCTTGCGAACTTCTCTTTTTCCCACAACAATTGGTCATGAGTAGTCGGAAATTCAATTCGGCTCCCGGGTGCGTATGCTCCCTCTACCAAAAAAGTATATTTTGAAATGTCGAAAAATTTGGATAAAAAATTCTACATGTACATCTTCATTATGTATGTGCATTCGTCAAGTTTCACGAAAAAACAATATTTTTTGTGGTCTATGTAAAAAGGAGAAACTTTATCATGTGAAAAGCATTATTTTTAGCACTAAATTTTATCTTTTTTACACACGTCACATGATAAGTCGATTTTTTATGAAACGACTTTGTGAGCGCGTAGCACGTGAACATGTATGTACCAATTTTTTGTTTTAATTTTTTTGAAATTTAAAATATGTGTAAAATGCATTTCGAAATATAGGGAGCATATGCACCCATGTTCCAAAACACCATATAAAACTGATGTAAGTTTCCCTCCACTAGCTTGCTTTAATTTCTAAGGAATAAAAGATACACCCTACATCTAGGAACAAAGGTGTTCGTAACAAATCCACACCATTGGTAGCAAACTCTCGAAAAAGGTTAACACACACATGCACCAACAACGTTGAGTTGCTCACAAAAATATTTGCATCATTTAGTTAAGCAACATTTGCAGTAGACGTCCACAAAATCTCGATCGTGCGTTCGTAGAAAAACATATACAAGTTTGTTGCATCTTGATAGACTCATCGGTGACGAATCCAACTTCCCGGAGCCGTGTTGGACTAGATCTAGTGAGCCAGAACATATCCCCATGGCGATGTCAAATTTTCCTTGAGATCTATCACTATGTTCCACAGTAGAAGTCGTTTTTATCAAACTAAGCGAACTAAAATAGTTTGCTAAAAAGGCTTATATTATGGAATAGAGGGAATGACATCAATTTTGAGCTCAAAGTTCTCAATGGCAGCGCAATGAGTGCATGCCGCTGCGATAAATGATAGGGGGCGTAGGTGTTGAGGACGGATAGCGGCAGTGGCTTGCCACGTCTAGGTTTTGTAGTCATTTGATTACATAGTTTTCTGACAATAGAAGTTTAAATATATAAAAATAATTAATAATTCATACAAATACATGTATTTGACTACACAATTTTAACATGACTATCTGGCTCCACCATTGGATAGCGGATGAGCGACTTCAAAGGTGGGGGCACAGAAGTTGAACGTGGCTCAGCGGATGGGACACAAAAAAATCTGCCGTAGGAGAGAGAAAGTGTCAACACCCGGATTTTTAAGTCCAGATGCCTATTATGTCGTACATCGCAATCCCAGGAAGATTGTTGTTGCGAGACATAACAGTTGAATATCATAGAGTCATCGTTTATTACAACACATAAAGGTCTTACAACAATACATCACATGATCCAATATTACACAAATAGTTGATCTAATGATCAATGAACATAACAAGTAGCGGAAGCGTAGTAGTAGGTGGACTATCTATCCACAGGCCAACGCTTGACGTTAGAAGCATCCTAGTTCTGGTAGACGTCCTGCTGACCGTCATCATCATAGTGTTGCTCCTCTTCATAGTCTGGCATTGGAATAGCCAGGAACACAGCCATAAGTACTTTAAGTACTCGCAAGCTAATACTAATGTAAGTACTTATCAATTTTAAGGGGTGCTAAACTCTAGGGTTATTTGCATAAAGCCAATTTTAGTTCATAAACATTTAGTAAAGATGCTTGAATTGCTAGACTAACTCAAGTGGGAACATTAGTGTCATTCCCACAACATCAGTTGTGTTTTCAAATTCAGGTCATCCTTCCATACACCATTCCTTTTTAAGAAAAGTTCTGACAACGGAACAGTATGGCCTTTCCAATCGTCCGTAACCGTGGACGCGGCTATTCGAATAGGTTTAACACTCTGCAGAGGTTGTACTCTTGTGCCACAACTTTTGATTACATCCGTCAGGGATAACCCTGAATCATCGTAACTCAGTACACGGATCATCAACCATAACCTTTCACTTAAATAACCTAGTATAAGTATAGGCACCTCTCCCCATGAGCTTGGCCTCCCGGTGAAAACAAACCGTCAACCCGGGAACTGCACAAGGCATGGGTCGTACATTCACCTCATATTCACATCATTTCACTTTCAACGGAGGCAACCTCGACATAACTCCTATGATGCTTGTTTAGAGGGAACCCATACTAAAATACATAAGTTTCTAGTTAAGCCCTACCCATGATCAGGTATTGTGGGGGTACTTGTATAATTGGAAGGGTATCGCATCCGAACCCAATCATCAGTTTTCACAAACTTTTACCAAGTCATTCAAGTCACATACACCATCAAAAATCTTTCAAAGTCATTTCATTTCACATTGTTCCCATCTAGAGTAGTCAATTTTACTTATTTAGCAATAGCCACTAATCATGAGGGGTGCTATCTAACTTTATTTGCTTAGGCTAAATTTGATACTCTTGTTCTATTCTAGACCAAGTGAATCATGAATCAGAAAGTAGACTTTGAAATACAATAAGTAAAATAATAGTAAGGCAAAACATGGGATAGGATCATTAAGCATAAAGTAACATGTAATGGTGCCTTGCTCATGAAGAGCTTTGCATTAGGGTGGCTTGCAAGAATATTAGCTTGCCTTGGGTGGGGTAGTGATCAAAGTTCTCTTCCTCCTCCTGAGAGTAGCCCTCCTCCTCCTGGTATTCCTCGGTACTAGCGTCTATACACGAATACGAGGTATACAATCACCACACAAAGCTTAAGTGCTAAACTAAAACACACCAAAGTTCACACAAGCCCATGCTAGCATCACATCTTATTAACATGGTGATTGGCTTGGTTTTATGTTAAAGAAAAATAATTTCCTCTCATTATAATTATTGATTATTATTTCTATTTATTTCTTTGGAGAAATAATTTCCTCTCATTGAATCTTATTAAGATTTAATCTCCTCAAATAATGACAAGGTATGAATATATGTTGACCAAGGTCAACACTTCATATATATTATTTGGGAGTATGATTTAAATGAGGTGCTATACCTCATGAATTTTAATAATTGCATGGTAATGATTTAATATCACTAAATAATCAAATATGAGGTTCATTAGACCAAAGTCATTACCTCTTATTGAATTACTTAGGATCAAGATTTAAATGAGAGAGAAGCTCTCATACTATTTAAATAAATAATTTGGGATGGTTTAAATGCACTAGAAATGGCCACATAGCCATTATGTTGCTCTAGTCCATGATCATACAAACAACTATGTTATCTTTTTGCAGAAACAATTAGAGTATGTCCAATGTGATTTATGAGAGTTTGAATCAACTCAAAATCAATTATAGATAATTTTTAATAATTATTTGAAGTTAGAAAAGGCCCTGTCTTGTTATTTTTGCTATTTGAATTCTAATATGAATTTGGAGGTGAGACCAGTGGCATTGTTTAGATAATTTATTGTGCTTTCCAGAGATATAAGGTTTGCTAAATTTGGTGCAGTAGATTTGAAAATATTCAAATTTGAAGTTGACATCAGTATTGAATTTAAGCCAGAAAGAATTAACCAAGTTTGAATTTTTGGGCCGCGCGGGAAAAGCCTAACGGGCCGAAACGAAATTAGCAGAGAAACCCGGCCCAGCAACGCGGCCAGCGCGAGTGGGCTGCCTGACGAGAGCGGTCCACCCGTCAGTGTCTCTTAAACGCGCGAAGCGGTACGAGCGACGTGGAGCGTTGGATTAGAGGGAGGATCTACGGCTCACAGGCATCGTCGTCTCCGACGAGAGGCCGTGGCTCCGGCGGCGAGCCTAGGGGGTCGGAGGGCGTACCAGGCCTCAGGCGGTCGACGGCGTGGTGCGCGGCGATGTTGGCGAGGGTGAAGAAGCTCCTGGTACCGGCGGCGAGGCTTGGGGAAGCGTCAATCGCCGACGATGATCTCCGGGTACTGGCGGCTCCGAGCTTCAAATTGCGGCGACTCCGGCGATGATTGGACTAGCTATTGGTTCGAGGAGACTCAGGGAAGGGAGGAGAAGCAGGGTGTGTGAAGGATTGGGTGCGGGAGCTGCTCTATTTATAGTGTCATGGGGGTGCCGCGGGTGCTGAGAAGGATTGGGCATGGCGCGGCGTCTCCGGCGCTCGAAGGGGCAATGCGCGTACATCACTCGATGGGCGGAGGCATGGCGATGCTCAACCAGCTTTCGGCGCTGTAAAAGCTTGACGGGATCGATCAGGAGCTTGTGATGAGTGCGACGGTACTGGCGGTGCTTTTTCGACGAGAACGACGGCGACGTTGCTTCTGCTCGCTCTGGAGTGTGTCTAGCAGCTAGAGGAGAGGGAGGTGATTCTCGACGCAGGCGTAGGGTTGCAGGAGAGGACGGACGCGATGGGGCATTGCCACGCTCTGGCGCGTCCAGGGCGTGGTGATCACGCCGCTGGCATGCCCTGGCATGGTTCTGGGCGCGTGTTGCCTGGCCAATGCCAGGCTCTCGCACGCTCAGGCCGTGCACCGTGGTGATTGATGTCTACGGGTGCTTCTATTCTTGTAGACAGTGTTGGGCCTCCAAGTGCAGAGGTTTGTAGAACAGCAGCAAGTTTCCCTTAAGTGGATTACCCAAGGTTTATCGAACTCAGGGAGGAAGAGGTCAAAGATATCCCTCTCAAGCAACCCTGTAATCACAAAGCAAGAAGTCTCTTGTGTCCCCAACACACCAAATACACTTGTCGGGTGTATAGGTGCACTAGTTCGGCGAAGAGATAGTGAAATACAAGTAATATGGATGTATATGAGTGGTAATAGCAATCTGAATAAAATATGGCAGCGAGTAAACATGCAGCAA